>NW_004524621.1:3534045-3583430 GCF_000260255.1 Octodon degus | reverse complement strand
GTGTGTGTGTGTGTGTGTGTGTGTGTGTGTGTGTGTGTGTGTGTGATGATCATGTGTGTGTGCACACAAGCATGTGCGCTACCAAAGATTAAATCCAGGTCGTCACACTGTACTCCACCATCAGCTTTTTTTATTTCTGAAACAGCATCTCACTAAGTTGCCAGATTCCCCAGACCAGGCTCAAATTTATGACCCTCCTGCTTCAGCCTCCCAGAGTGCCAAGATTACAGGTATCTAACTCCTCACCTGGCTCTAAGAAGACATCTTTATGAAACTAAACCTATTGGTTTTTTCTTTATGAGTCTGTCTAAAAAGCCTACTTTCCTTGCTTCAAAGATAAGAAAGATACAAATTATTCTTCCATCTGTGATTATCTTGGTTACATTTAAATTTGACTTTAGAAAGTACTTCCCTTTCTATGCTGAGGGACAAATTCTGATTTTCTTCTTCTAAGTGGCTGGCCAGTTGCCCCAGGCCAGTGCTAGAGTGCCCCCCATATGCTCATTCCTTTGAAACGCATCCCTCGCAGGCATTTAAGTATTTGCTCTGCTCTCTAACCTGCTTCTTCCATCTGTGCTGCCCTACCTCACACTGCACTGTCAGGATAAGTTACCAGCAAGAATTTTCTGAGAAAATGTGAAAAGGGCTTGGCCTCCCTGGTCACCAGGGAGATAACCTCCAAACAACAGGACATTTTTACCCATCAGATTTGAAAAGCAAACTTAAAGATTAGTAATACCCAAGATTCATGAGAATATGGGACAGAGAGACTCATATTCTCTTGTTGAGAATATAAATGGGCCAAGCTGCTTAGAACAATTGGCATTATGAGTCAATTCAAAATTTAAAAATCTCAAGACTTGCACATTTTGCAAGTCCGTTATCTACCTAAATACCACATAAATAATCTTGCACAAACACTACTGTCAAAAAACAAAATTGCGGTAAAATTAGCTTTGAAATCTCAATGACTTTTATTTTCAATTCCAGATTTGGGCCACAAGTCTCTAAAACTAGAACTGTGCTCCAATGAACAGAGGAAGGGGAGATGGCTCAGTAGAATACACGCCTCCCTGGCAAGCTCAAGGGTCTAAGTTCAAGCCCCGGTTCCAAAAAAAAAACATTATGCCAATGAACAGAGGAGGAGACTGATTTACAGACAGAAGGGTTGGTAAAGAAACACAGTGATGTTCAGATTGGTCATGTCAAAGGCACTTTTCTTACAAATGCCACAGGAGTGGGGACTCCCTTACCACGCCCACTAGCACAGGTTTGTTTGGGGGGCTGAACTACTGTCTCACTAATGGCTGAGAAGATCAGAGCAGCACCTTCACTGAGCTTGTGACACAGAACTTCGGTGTGAGCGGCTCGCTTGTTCTGCATGCTGGGCCTAGAGCAGGAGCTCCATCCAACCAGCTCCCTGCTACATTTCCTTTAACAGCCTCCAGCAAGTGAGAGGATGACAGATACTCCTTCATGTCCTGATATAGTGTGACCCTATTTGTGTGATTCAAATCTCAAAACTATGATTCTGCATAAACTGTATGTTTGTGCGTGTGAGAGAGAGACAGACAGAGAGACAGGGACAGTCAGAGACCAGAAATAGTAAGAAGACACTCAAGGAGGACATGGGTGGGGCTGGAAAGAAGGGAGGCGGAGCATTCCACCACAGGGACCCTTTACAGTTACAAAATCCTGGTGGGTTATTTGCACAACATAGATTTCTTACAACCAGCAGAACAAAGCTTCCGTTTCACCCTTCCTTTTTCAGATCAGCCTGGTCTAGCTTATTGATGCTACCAAACTGATGTTACCAGAGAGTTCCAGAGAGACTCCACTAAAAGTGTTAAACGTCCCGTGTTGACCTCTGACACCACCCATCCACTCAGCAAAGCCTCTCCATGGACAGTTTGCACTTGCACCCTGATGAAAGCCACTTCGAATGCCTATGTGGTACGGTCAGAATTATTCAGGGTTCCTCTGCATCTCATGAGCCTTTGGTACAAGAAAACCAGATGAATCCAGAGTCCTCCAAGTGGTGGGACAGGGAACAGGATGCCACACACCTGGGGCCAGTGCTCAAAGCCCTCCAGGCACAAGAGCTCAGCTGGCCAGCAGCAGAGGACAGAACTTGAGATCTTCCTCCCGGGCTCTAGCACCTCCCCTCATGGGTGAAACCAAGCTAGAGTTGCAGGAAATAGAATTGGACCTCTGATTCACCTGTTAGCAGGGCACTGCCCACCAGAAGCTGAGATGTCCCCTTGTGTCCTGACAAGGGGCCCCCAGGTAGCTGAAGATGATCAGGGAAATGAGCCCAGCCCCTGGCCCCTGCCCACCCCACCCCACTCTGCCCTCTGAGGGCATCTGAAGGCACAGCAGCCAGTGTCTGTGTCTGGAAGGGATGGTGGGATTTTGTAATGTCAACATGTTCCCCAGGACACTGGTGGGGTGAGAGGAAGGTTACTGCACCTCTCCCTGCCAAGGCGCCTCCCCACTGACTTACGTTTTTGTTCAGGAACTTGCCCTGGTACCTGTGGTTCAAATGGATGAGCTCAGCCGCGCCCATCTGCTGGCCATGCACCCAGGTGCCAACGTACTTACTGCCGGTCTCTGCATAGAAGTAGGTGCCTTGCCCATGCCTGGCAAAGATAAGAGCCACAGTGTGTTTGTCTCCACATTCTGAAAGCCCTCCTGGGCTTCTAGCACAGACAGTGGGGCTGAGTGAGGGTGTCTGCAGTGCAGTGGATACTGGCTCCCAGCCAAGTTGCTAAGTTGACTTCGATGTCCAATCAAAGGACACCTCCTGCATGGCGCCCCACGCATTTGACTCTGGTAGGTACCCAGAGGCAGGCTGCTTCCCAGGCTCAGGCAGAGCTGCTGAGAGCTGACCTCTGGCACCAGTTTGGATCTTCTGTGCCCTCTGCCCCTAGGAATGGGGGGTGAAGGCTCCACATGCTCTGTCCACACGAGAGAGCAGCACCTGCTACTGGGGTTACACTGGCTCTGGCATTCACACCACACTTGCTTTGGAAACGCCCAGGGAAGTCTGTAAATGGGATCTGTTGGGATTTTGCTTTCTAATAAGTGTAGCAAACAGAAAGCATCACTGTTCTTATTCCACAAACACAGCAGTGCTGGAAGTTCAAAGCAAACCTTTGGTGAGCGAACCACTCCCCGGTGTAGGTGTCATTGTTGATGTAGTAGTAGACACCATGGCCATGCCGCTGGTCTTCTGCCCACTCCCCTGTGACAGACAACACAAAACGAGCACTGGTAAGAACAGAATAAGGTGACTGGGCCATGGCCCCTTTGAGGCCCAAAGGGCCCCAGTAGTGTGCCCAGGAAATTCTGCAGGACAGATTCAGAAATGCAAAGGCTGTGGCAACTGTTCTCTTGCTTTGTGACCTCCCTCTACCTGCTCCCCTTGTGCCCACTGGCACAGTGGCTAAGCCATTCTGGAGAGCTGAAAGAGGCAGAGTGGAGTGGGGTCTACCAAGCACTGGCCTACAGCACTGTACAAGGGGGATCGAAATTTACAGTATTTAAATTTTAAATTTTTATTACAGTAAAAGACACACAATCATGATTCCTTCTCAAAATTCTCCCCTGTGCTTTAAGCACATCCCTCCCATTGTGCTTGCCACTTTCTGAAGCAGCTCTGGAGTTCTCTTTTCTAAACGTCTTTACATGGTGCAATCAAAAATACAGTGAGTGCACCACCCAGTGGAAAGGCAGGCTCCTACAAACATCACAGTGCATCCCCATCCACCTTACTTACCAAATCAGGCCCTGGACAACTTCTGGATATTCCCAAAGTCAAAAATGACCAGTGGCTCTGTGTCACTTATACTAATAATACATTTTTAAAATTCAAACATTCACCATATTTTTCTTTCACACCATGTATGCATGTGTGGCTCTCACTGGCTGCCGGGGACAGAGGCAGCATTCAAACTGAGCCTGCCTGTTGTTAGAAAACCACAAATTAAAGCAACACTGAGCTTCCATCTTACCCCATCATCAAGAGTGGCCACAATCAAGAAATCAAATAATGACAAGTGCTGGCGAGGCTATACTGTTGGTGGGAATGTAAACCAGTACAGGCACTATGGAAATCAGAAACTGAAACTAGAAATTCCATTTGACCCAGCACTCTTCTGGCTATCTTCCCAAAAGAGTTCCAGAGCCTGCCTGGTAAGCACAAGGTCCCAAGTTTGATCCCTGATGCCATAAAAAAGGAGTTAAAGCCACCATATTACAGCAATACATGCACACCCATATTTATAGCAATGCTACTCACAATAGCTAAACCTTGGAAGCAGCCTCTTTGCCCTTCAACAGATGAATGGATAAAGAAAGTGTGGTATTGGGCCAGCCATGTAGCTCAGCAGATTAAAGCACCTGCAGCAACTGGGGTTCAATCTCCGGTGTGCCATGCCGGCCCTGCCCCCAGGGTGCACTGAGACAGTGATTAAGGCTGGGCATGGTGGCATACACCTGTAATCCCAGTACTAGGGAGGCTGAAAACAGGAGGATCACCATGAGTCCGATCTGTGTAGTGAGACCCTGTAAACCCTGTACTAAATACATTTAAAAAAAAAAAAAGGAAGCGTGGTATTTGTATACCATGGAGTACTACTCTACAATAAGGAAGGGTAAACTTGAGTCATTTGTAGGAAAATGGATGCACCTTGAGAGCATACAGCTAAGTCAAATAAGTCAGACTCACAAGCTTTAATATCATGCAGTTTCTCTTTACTGAGAGACCTAGAGTAAAAATAATGAGCAGTCTTAGGAGCCAGGAGGATCGCTGCAAGTTCCAGGCCAGCCTGCGCCATAGAGTAAGTTCAAGGCCAGCCTAAACTACATAGCGAGACCCTGTCTCAAAATGACAAGAACAACAAAAGGGCAAAATAAAATATAGATAACAGGACCTCGGGAGCTAAGGTTAGGAAAAGGAGAAAGAGACAAAAGGCAGCGGGGAAGAGAGAAGGGGTGAAGGAGGAACTGGGTTCCTTATGCGCATGGGCCAGCCCCACACAGGAGTGCAAGCTTGATGCTCTACACACAGGTAATACAAGACTGAAGTTTTTCCTAAAAGAAACCAACCAGGCCCACCCAGCCCTGTGAGTGATCTTAGGGCCACAGTGCCTGTGCTCGGTGCGTGTCCTCAGACCCAGCAGCAGCTCTGAGCCTTCCCAGCCCAGGCTTGGCCCCTGTGTGCCAGCTCCGTGCCTGATGCGTGCCCTCCCCCAGCCCGGGTGGCCTTGCTGGGCACCTGCACATGGGCTCCAAGATTTCATGTCGGCTTGATGGAAAACACTGAAATCAGCAAAGACCTGAAACTTTCCCGTCACCTGGATGCTGAGGCCAGCAGCAAGCTGGGCTGTTACAGGGAATTTCAGATTAATTTCTACAAAGCTCACTGCTTCACCGATGCAGCTCAGGTGCCAAAGGCTCCCGGCCAGGCTTCCTACAGTGGGCAATTCTCTTGCAGTCTCACACACTGCCAGGAACAAGCCACTGGCTGAATAATTAGAAACCAATTTGATCAAAGTGTTGAATGGACAGAAAAAAAAGGAATTGACAAAAAAAAATTTTTTTAAAAGAAATTGGCCTTCTATTCTGTCTATAGAAAATGGTTGTTTGTTTGTTTGTTTTGCAGTACTGGGGGTTGAACTCAGGCCCTTATACTTGCCAGGCAAGTGCTTATTCTACTGAGCTATCTCCCCAACCCTGTAGAAAATGTTGTAAAGCTGCTTTCTCACAGAGAGATAGACATCCAGTGGGGGTAGGCTACCAGTGGTAGGGAAAGCTAGGAGTGTGCAGGGCTTCATTCAAAATCCTCAGGGTACCTTCAGGGATGCTGTGCTGCCTGGGGCCTTTTAAGGGCCTTTTAAATTTTTAATTTCTTTTGATTTCTCATCAGTAATAAAAATGTATGCATATACCAACTTTATATTCTTGTCTTCAAGAAGACCCAAAGCTCATACAAGCTTCTTACATAAAACCAGATCCAGTTCCACAATATGCTAAGGAAATTGCCCAAGCAGTGCCTGTTCCTATGAATAAACCCTGAAGTTTATCTGCACAAGGAACTTCTGCATAGTTCTTCCATCACTCCCAAGTTTCACAGCATCACTGGTGACCTGAGCACTATAGGAGGGTACCCACATGTGTCTGCATGGAGTCTACACCCCGCCTGGTGACAGAGCTGTCAGCAGAGGGCGACTAGAGGCTCTACAACTGTAGGATCTCAAACACAGAGGACATTTGAGACAAGTGCAGGCTCACCAAAAACTCAGCCTGAGAAGGTGAGCAGCAATTGTTAGCAACGAAGAAGGGGACTCAGTCCCATGATGTAATGCACATGTGACAGGGACAGTATGAGTAACACTGATAGAGAATCAAAAACTGGATATTGATAGGGATGGGTGTGATGGCACACACCCGTAATCCCAGCACTCAGGAGGCTGAGGCACGAGGATCACTTCAAGTAACCTTTGAGGCCAACCTGGACTATACGTGAGCTGGAGACCAGCCTGAGCTACACCTCGAGACCCTTAGCCAAGGGTCTTCCAAGAGCTACAGCTCAGCACAGCCCAGTGGTACAGACCTCGCTGGACCATGACACCTTTTGGTTTGTTCCCAACCAAAGACCATGACAAAACTACAACGACCCTCTTGTCTTGGCCCTGTGAGCTATCTCCACACTAGTGGAGCGAAATATACATATTACATATTATATGTAAATTTTTCAAAACTGAAAAACATGAGTTACAAATAACACTAAATTTGCTGCTAGTAAGGCTGCTGTGGACACGGCTTTGACATCACGCTCTGCTGTAAGAACTTGTGAGATGCTGGCTGCACAGGAAACCGGAGCCGGAGGAAGGTGGGCCCCTCGCAGGGCCACGCAGGCAGTGTGGGTGGCTGTGGCACAATCTCGCTGCAAATTGTGTAACCACATGTCTTACGTTTGCACACAACTTGTTAAAAAGATTTTGATAGTTGCTCATCCTTCTTATTTTGTCAGTGGACATTTTTGTTTGGGGGTGCTTTTTGTTTTATGTGTTTTGGGAAGGGTCATGGTGCTGCTGTTGTCACTGTGGGTGTTGTTGTTCAAAGTACTTCTGTCAGTTGCTTTTGGATCCAACCCAGGGCAGCCCTTCAGAAGCTTGCTAAGTCATCAAGCCATCAGGCTGGACTCAAATGTGCTATCCTTCTGCCTCGCCCTCCCAGAGGGTTGGTACTACAACAGGCCACCACACCTGGCTAGAAGTTTTTAAAACCAGGCTTCTTCTCAGGAGGAAACCTCCAGCTGGGTAGATATCTGGTGTTGGATCTCCCTCTGAGAGAACATAGTGTCACCTCTAAGCTCCCACAGCTGTCCCTTGTCTTGATCACTGTAGCCCTAGTCTAGCATTCCAGGATCAGCAACCACTTAAGGTAGAAGCTCTCGCCTAAGGCGCGCCTCCCCTCTAAGATGCAGGCCCCTGGTCCTCACAGCTGGCTCCCTTCACTGGCAGCCAGCAGGCAAAGAGAACGAGCCAGCCTTTATGGCAAAGGCCATGCCAGACCCACAACTGTCCTGTGTATCGAGTGCACTGCCAGAAGCAGCCAGGCCAGGGCGGGATTCTCCCAGGCACATGTCATCCCAGTGTCACCAGTTCTCACACACATCTCAGAAGCCCTGGTCCCTTCCTCCTCCAGCTCCTGCCTTGGTGAACTTCCAGACCAGCCAACTTCCTGTCACCATTTTTGTTTCTTCATAATTGTATTATTAAACGTCCCCATTTTCATTAGTTCCCACTGGCAGAACACAAGACCAGCCCTGAGAAGTGATGCTTTTTCTCCCCTCCTACCTCAAAGGCCTCTAATGGCCTTCACCCCACTTAGTCCCTTAGCTTGTTGCTAAGACACAATGCCAGACACTGGCAGCTTCATGAGGAGAGGGTCATTTGGCGACACAGCGTGTAGAGGTTTCAGCCTGCAGTTGGCAGGCTCCACAGCAGGCTCCACAGCAGGGCTGAGTGGCAGAGGGGCCTGGCAGAAGAGAGCTGGGAGAAGTACAGCTCAGGAGGAAGAGGAACTCGCTGGGAGGTAGTCTCTGCAGGTATGGAGAACCCCCTGTGCATGGTGAGGTCTTGTAAGTCAGAAACAACCTTCCCTCCAGTTAGTTAACCTCCACATTAGAATGTTTTTTTTTCAAATTTTATTCATTTATTTACGTGTGTGTGTGTGTGTGTGTGTGTGTGTATGTGTGTGTGGCCAGCTCAGCCCACCAGGGGGCGAGGCTGGCTGGCATGTGGTGCTGGGGGATTGAACCGCGGTCCCTGTGCTCTGCCAAGCTTGTTCTAAGTAGGTGCTTTAGACCACTGAGCCATCTCACCAGCCCCACATTAGAATGTTTTTTAAAAATACTATTTTGTTCAAATCATATCAACAGCTGCTCTAAAACTGGAAGTGCCCAAATGTGAAGAGGCTCACAGAATTGAGAAAGAATTTCATACAGGCCTGAATGAAACTGTTCAAAGTTCACTCACAAAGCAGATGGTCCCTGCTGAGATGCAGGAAATCTCTACTGGAGCAGGCAGGAGTACAATCCGCAGCCGTCTCAGAATCAGAGTCCTCACCCTGTGCTCTTTGTCATCTGTTGCTACTGGTGTTTGTCTGGTCCAGGACCAGGGCAGATAAACCATCTGCTTTGGATCAATGTCCCAAGGGGTCTCAAGTCCCTAACTACTGGAAGTGGAGGACCTTGATGAGGCAGGGACTTTGTGGGAGGAGCTTAGCACCAGGGGTGGGGACCCTACCCCCCCATCTTTTCTTCCTGGCTGCCACAGGGTGAGCAGTTCAGCTGCCAGGAGCTCCTGCTATGAGGTACTGCTGCCTCTGGAAACAGGAGCTGAAGTAAACCTTCTCTCCTTTAAGATGGTCACTAATACTTGTCACTGTGATGGGAAGATGACACCAGAGCATAGCATGCTCTTTAAGAATATGGCATCCTGGGGGCCGGGGAGATGGCTCAGTGGAATAAGCGCTTGCCTGGCAAGCTCAGGGGCCTGAGTTCAATCCCTGGTTCCAGAAAAGAAAAAAAAAAAAAAAAAGAATATGTCATCCTCATTAAGAAGTGGCCAGCACACACCTATAATCCAAGCTACTTAGGAGACTGAGGTAGGAGTATTGCAAGTTTGAGGCCAGCCTGGGGAACTTAGCAAGACTTTGTCTCAAAATGAAATAAAAAGGGCCAGGACATAGCTCAGTGGCAGAGGGTCTGCCTGCACATGTAGAGACCCCAGTCCTGTCTCCACTATGACAGGAAAGAAATATAGTGCTGTCACCTCAGTCTCATGGACACTCACTGAGCTCTTCCTGGCCCCAGACACTGACAATCCCATCCTCAGATGACAGATGAGAAAGCTGAGATGCAGACAGATAGAGTCACACATGTCACAGGTCTCTTGGGAAGTAGACAGACATAAGGTAATGTTTCCCCAAGCAGGGACAGGAAGCCCAGAACACACTGCCAGGAATGGGGATGGATTGCTGTGCTCACAGCAAGAGCTCGGTTCCTGGGGAGGTGGGGAGGCCTCAGGAATGAGGGGACAGAGCCTCCTCAGGACCCAATATTGTGTGATGGAACTGGGACAGAGATGGGAAAGTCAGCTGAGCAAAGGACAGAACCACTACATTCAAAGACAACATGTCGATGTGAAAAGGCTGTGGTCAGAAATAGGGACAGCAAGGATAATTTGAGGGAAACAGAGGCACAGAGGCATGGGTGCCAGCCACAGCCCAAGGGTGGGCCCAGAACCAGGCTCCCAGAACAGCCATGCTGACCACAGGGACAGTGATACTTCCCATGCTAGTTAACTAACCAGTTAGCTAATTAACTACACAAGGCTTCCCAAACACAGGCACATAGTTTGAGTTTGTTGAATGACTAATGGAGCGAAATTTAAGCTTTGCCAAATACTTGCATGTCCACGGACGAACTCGGACACAAAAACTTCTACAATAAAAAAAGAAAAAAAGTGGGTAATATTTTACCTTCATATCTCGATCCATCTGGATATATAAAAGTGCCTTGACCATGCTTTTTATTTTTAAGATATTGTCCAGTGTATCGGGCACCATTTTTAAATTTGTAGACCCCCTGAAATACATGGATCACATCATTGAGATTATTCCTGAATTGCATATTTGCTAATAGAGAATAAAATAGAAAGCAAGACACCCTCCAGGGTCTGACCTGGCCGCTTCTTTGCCCGAACTCATAGCTGCCTTCATACACGTCTCCGTTGGGCAGCCGTGCCCTGCCGTGCCCATGCCGCTCCCCGGCTTCATTGCGCTCCCCTTCATACTCCTGTAAAGAAGGGATTAAGGGCCCCATGGCTCAGGTCACTCAGTGGAGGCCATGGGCCTGGCAGCCCCAAATTCAGTCATCCCACGGGGCAGGTGAGGCAGGTAACCAAGCCCTGGCCAAGGCCACATGACTAGTGTGTGTGTGTGTGACCTCTCCACACCCCTGTAGCCTCTGAGCCTACATTCTACAATGCGCAGCCTCACTTGAGAGCCAAGACCAGCCATGTGTGAGGAATGAGACGGGCTGTGCCTGATGTGGCCTACAGTAGGCTGGACAGGTGGGGCAGCCTTGTGCACTTCCTGGCAGAAGCAAGTCCTCCCCACAGGGATCCCTGGGTGTCTGTTCCTGAGATCACTGTTGTCCTGCAAGTAGCTCCAATGGGAGGGAGAGTGTACAGAGTGCCGGGCATACATGGGCGCCACTGCCTCCCAGCTCAGTTCACTTTATCTTATTTCAAACTCCCTACCAAGAAACAAGGTTGAAACACACAGAGCTGGACCTGAAATAATTATATATCTATCATGAAAGTCAGTTGGGTTGGGGGGAGCTCATTGGTAGAGTGCCTGTCTAGCATGCACCGAGGCCTGCATTTAAGCCCCACACCCCATCCTGAAATAATGTCCCCTGGCTTATCTCAGCTATGTGGGGGAGGGCAGTAGAAGGCAAGAAGGTCACTTGAGCACAGAAATTTGAGGCCAGTCTGGGCTGTATAGCAAGATGTCAGCTCAAACAAATGAATTTTTTTAAGTTAAATACAAAATATAATATAATACATAATTGCTCGCCATTTTCTAATCTGTAGCACCATAAGTGTGGAATACACACAATGCGTAACAAAGTGAGACAAGTGTGCTGGTGCATGTCTGTCGTCCCAGCACTAGGAAGGCAGAGGCAGGAGAACTACTGAGAGTTTGAGGCCAGCCTAGGCTACATAGTGAGTTCAAGGCCAGCCTGAACTACATAGGGAGACCCTCTCTCAAAACACAAAAACAAACAAAAGGTAATACAAGGGACAAGTAATACAGTAATAATGAGTAGTTTAAAGCATCTTGTTGGATCACTTAAACATGCACAACATTTATTTTAAAAGTTAAAACGAAAGCCCGCGTGGAATTGGATCTGCGCAGATTTATTACAAGTGTGTCTATATTTGCATGCACGTCAGTGAAGGCTTCGGACAGAAACAGACCTGTTTCCCTTGGAATTCTTGCCTAGACTACAGAATTTGATTCAGCATGAGCTTAAACCAAAATGTATAGGGCACCACCTCCCACCCAACTCAGAGGCCTGACCCCAAGCTTCTGGGGTGACCACATACAAAAGAATGACTTAGTCTAAGGGATCCCAAACTTCAAAAGTTCTGGGCACCAAAGTTATAACCCAGGTTGGGCCCTTGAGGACAGTCAGTAAAAGCTCACCGGGTAGGGATTGTTGGGTTCACTGGGAAGCAGACCCTGAATAAGCCACCGTAAAAAGGCAGCAAGCAAGGGTGCACCTCGGTGTAGCACAAGCCTCTGGGTAACTTGACTGCAGAAGGCATCTAGGGCTGTCGTGATGCTGTGGTTTGGTTCGTACTGGTCTGTGCATTGAGGACTGTCAGGGAGGGGAGAGGTGAGTCCAGGCACTTCTTACTCTCCATAGTGGCCAGGTCATTCCAATGGACACAGGTCAGGCAGAAGCTGAGAGATGGGGCTGCAGAGCTAGGGAGAAGCTCTGGACAGGCACCAGTGACATTAGCAATGAGGTGCTGGACTCTTCCATTGATTCTGAAAATATCCTCAGTCCCTGCTTCCATGAACATGCAGCCAAGGTTCCCAACCCATCAGCCAGGGCCTGTGGCCCTCTAGCTTGGGAAGGAGCTGCTATCAAAGTAAAGAAACGAGTACACTCAGAGCCAAGTCACACTGCCCAGTGAGTCCCCTGCCTCCTCTCTGCTGACTCAAGGAACGCTGGGCAGGGGTGCACTAGTGGGTCTAGGCCTATAGGGTGTCATCTCAGAGCCACTACTGAGCCCAGGTCTCTGTGGCGTTTCTCAGGCTGCCGGGAAGCAGCATCCTCCATCTCAGAGGAACAGAGCTCAAGTTACAGAAGTAATTTATTCAAATGCCTGGAACAATCCAGTAAACTCCCTTCAAGGAAGTTCACACTGCGGAGAGAAAACGACAGAGCCTGGGCCTGGAAATCTTTTCCTTTAAATGGGAGGTAAGAGTGCGGGAGGGAGCGCAAGGCGGGCGGTGAAACCAGACGTCACTGCGTTTCACCTTTCACCGTCCACTGGAGGACGCAGCGCCTCCGGGTGTGGCCGGCGTGGTCCCGTCCAGGCTGGGCCACTGCTCGGCTCTCGGTTCCGGGCCTCTGCACCGCCAGACCGACCTCCGGAGCGCGCCCGCCGCCGTACACCCCGGAAGCTCTCTCTGTCAGGAGCTCTCACCCCAAGATTGTTCTCTCCCTCCTCCTCCAACTCCTCGGAGCCCAGGTCCGACATAGTCTCTTCTCGGCTTCGAGTCTCGTCGCCACGTCCTTAGCAGGTAAGTACTGGCCACCTTCCTCCCGCGCGTCCACCGTCGCCATGGAGACGGGCCGGGAAGGGGCGGGGCGGAACCAGTGAGGGCGCTGGCGTGTTGCCCTAGCAACAAGAAGGACACGTAGACCAATCGCTGCCCCAAACGAGGGAACGAAGATCTGGGCGGGGCCAAAGTCTCATTGCAGAGCTAGGGTAGGCCCTAGGATATTGTCTTAGCAACGGGAAGGCCGCTTTGACCAATCATGGTCCGGAAAGGGGCGTGGCCGAAGACACAGGGAGGAGCCAGGGGCGGCCCTGGGATACTGCCCTAGCAATTTAAGGACACGTTAACCAATCACTGCCCGGAAGAGCACGTTGACCAATCGTGGCTCCGCCTTCGGTCTATCCTGGACAAGGCTGCTCACCGAGCCTAGGAACTGGGCTCAGGTCTTGGGGGCGGTAGGCGCAGCCGCATCACTCGTGTTGATCTCGCCCCGGGCTGGTTCCCGGGAGGTTGTGGGTGGCACTCACCTTCCCAAGCTCTAAAGACTCCTGGTGATCTCGTGCTCAATGCTGTGTCTCGGGTTGGTCGGTGAATGCCGCCTGTGCTCAGGCTTCTCAGAGTAGATGCACCCCACATGGACCACCCTCCCACCCACATTACCTCCCTTCCACCCCGAGCGAGTCCCAGTCTACCCCTCCTCGCACTCTCAAGCGTCTTCTACCTAGCTCAGCTCACAGCCCCCACACAGTCACACGCACACAGTCACACTCCTTCACCCCTAGCTTCCCTCCAGGCACGGACACTGCCTGTCCGTGGCCACTCCGATGTCAACCACGCCCTTCCTACACCCACATTACAGCAGCCCTTGCCTCCAGTCTCATCCTCAGCATCCTTACCTCCTTCTTTTTCAGATCCTGGACATTGACAGTCTTGTTCCCACACACTGCGTCCCCAGATGGTTGTGTCTGCACTTCGACATTCAGCTGAGCAGACCACTAGCAAAACACATAAACATCCCTCACCTCCCCACCTGTATGCACTGGCTGCGGGTGCCCTACTCTCTCTCCTAGGCCTGCCTTCCCGGCTCTGCCTACCAGAAATCACTAGCTAAGGAGCTTCTTGACAAAATAGCTTCAGGGTGTCATGAAAAGACACCCTGAAGGAGGGAGAGAGGAATGGGATTTAGAAAGGGGGAAAGAAGGGCCCGGGAGATAGCTCAGTAGAATAAGTGCTTGCCTGACAAGCGCAAGGGCCTGAGTTCAATCCTCGGTTCCACCGAAAAAAAAAAAGAAAGAAAGGGGGAAAGAACTTCAACTATACCCCATCATAATGATCTGAATGTAACAAAAATGTAAAATTTGAATGACAATTTTCAAAAATATTTAAGTTTAAATGCTACATATGTAAGATACACAATGGAATGACAAGTTAGCATATCCATCACCTCCCATAGTACTATTTGTATATGAGTGTGTGTTTGTGGGGGGGTGGCCTGGGGACACTTAAAATCTCATCCAATTTCAAGTGAGCAAGGCACTAACATTCATGATGGTCACCATGTTACACATCTGATCCCCAGAGCTTACTTATTTTATAACTAAAGTTTATACCCCTCAGCCAACATCTGTTTCCCCCATGTCCCGGCTTTGTAACAACCCCTCCACTCTCTGCTTCTGGAAGTGTGACTTGTTTGCAATTCACAATGCTATGGTTTGAATGTCTTCTTCCTGGACCAAGTATTACCAGTATGATAGTGTGTTAGTCAGTGTTCTGTCGCTGTGACAAAATACTGTAATTCTGAGATACTGTGATGGATTCAGGGAGTAAAGGCTTATTTTGGCTCATGGTTTCAAAGCTTTCTGCCTTGTTCATTGACTCCTTGACTTTGGGCCTATGGCAGTATTGTACATTATGGTGGGCGCACATGGCAGAGGAAACTGTTCACCTCAGGGCAGCTGAGAGTGAAGAGAAGGGGCCAGTGATGCAGTATGCCCTTCAAGGCTCTGTACCCGTAACCTACTATCCTCTAAGCTCCACTGTTTAAACATCACACACACACACACACACACACACACACACACACACACACACACCCCTAGCAGGGCTCTTGCTAGCAAGCATGCCTTCAACACACAGCCTTCGGGCGAAACTTCCACCAGTGTAACACAGGTATTAGAGTGAAGCCTTTAAGGAGTGATAAGACAACTAGGGCTCTGTGCTCTGCACAGCATTCAGGCTGTGTAAAGGAGGCTGCACAGAGCATCCTGCTGTCTTGCTTTTCTGTAGTAGAAAGACAACAGCGTGTTTGTCCCTGCACCTTTTCCCATTTGAGGACACCACAAGAAAGCCCTCACCGCAGGATCTTGTCTTATCTTGGGCTTCCTGGCCTTCACAATGATGAGAAGATAAATTTCTGCTTTATGTACTACCCAGTATTTTGTTACAGCAGCACAAGTGGACTGACAAGGGCATATGGGTGAGACCACACTACATTTGACTTTCTGGGTCTGGCCTGTTTTACTGGCCTCCAGGTACATCCAGGGTATGACACGTGATAAGATTTCCTTTCTTTTTTCAAATGTGTAGTGTTCATAACTCACTATCATGTCCTTTGTCAGCTGATGGACACTCATACAGTTTCTCCATGTTGGCTGTTATGGACACTGCTGCACTGGATGCAGGAGTGCTGGCCTCTCTGCAGCACAGATTGGATATGTGCGTGGAAGTGGGATTGGTGCACTGGCTGATCATTCTAGTTTCAAGTTGGCTGACTGACTGATTTTGCTATACTGGGGTATGTCAGCTACTTTTCTCTCTTTGGTTGGACAAAATAACTGACATCCAGAATTAAGGAAGGAAAGGTTTATTTAATTCCTAGTTTGTGGAGGTTTCAGTCCATATTCAATGGCTCCAAGGCAGGGTGGTACATGGCAGAGGGCAGCAGTTCATGGTGGCAAAAAACAACAAAACAGCAAGAGTAAAAATGGGAAGGAGCAGCAGCAGCAGCAAGCCCCTCTCTCCCCCTTATGTCATATTCAGGCTGCCTTCCCCAGGGCGGGTGCAGCACTCACACCTATAATCCCAGCATTGGTCATGAGTTAATCACCAACTCTAGAAGATCGCCTCATGACTGCATGAGGCTTTAGGGGGACAACTAGACACAAACATGGGGATTCAAGCTAAGTCCCCACACATGGTAGGCATGCACTCTACCACTGAGCTATACCCCCAGCCTTTTTTCTCTCTATTTTTAACTCTATTATTTTTCATGGTGAGTTTGTTGGATTCATATATGCTGCCCTGATTCTGCTGTATTTTGAATTTTTTTTTATTGTAAGCACTAGACACCTCCCTTCTGCTACTTCTGTGGAGCCTCCAGTTGGGTTCATTGTAACCCATCATTACTGGAGGCACCAAGTCCTGCCTCCCTCAGTAGGCATCGGAGTGATGGTTTGCCTTCCAGACACCCAAGAGCCATGTCATCCTCATCTGTTTCCCATAGAGCACCTAGAAGAATGTTTTGCACATAGTAGGTCTCAACCAAAGGCACAAACCCAGTTTCCATGGTCTTTGAGGCTCAAGGTAAGATGGCAATATTGAGAAAAAGACAGCAATGGGTTTTTTTTCTAATGCGAAGGATGTATTTATTGAGGGAAAGAAAGCTCCTGTCTGAGAGAGGGACAGGAGGGGGTTCCCAAGCGGGTGGTCCCCAGGAAAGACAGCAGGAGTCTGTCTTCCTCCATCAGTGTTACTTAAAATAAACTGATTTTGTACTTGAAGGCAAATAGCTCAAGTGAAAATAAGGTGGTTTATTCAGGGCTTGCAAGTGCAAGGGAAAGAGTGACCATCATTGCATTTTTCGGGGAGACAGAGGCAGAGGAGTAGAAAAGCTTGACAGTAAAAGAGGGGAGGCTTCAGAAGCTGTGCCCTGGGGGTATAGCTCAGTGGCACAGGTGCCTCCCTGACAAGTGCAAGGTCCTAAGTTCAATCCCTGGTACCAAAAAAAGAAGCCGTGCTCCATATGGAATGCTGCCAGCCAGCTAACTAGGAGCAGGGCACCTTGTGCCCAATAGGGCTGCCTCTGTGCCCCACTGGTTATCACAGTGCTGGAGACAGGCTATAGATGAGGAAAACTGCCAGTTGTTCAAGTCCTGGCCATTTTGGTTGTGGCAAGGGTTATTGTCTGGCTTCCTGGCATTTGGGCAGAGACAGTGGTCCAGCTTCCTGAAAGCCTCACTGATAGCAGGCTGGTCTCCAGGCTTGTGCTGTGGACAGCGTTTGTGTCCTGCACTGTTGCTGTGTCAGAGTTCTGCTTTGATTCACGGCCTGGCCATTGTCCATTTGTATGTTCAGCAACTCGTATGTTTTTGCAAATTATACAAGTAACTGTTTCATCTTAAAATATTGAATGCTTCTTTCTGTTGCTTTTGAAATGTAGTATCTTAAATAATGATAAATAGATCATATTATACTAGTAATTTAAATATTCCAAAAAAACACTCTGAATGGAGAGAAAATAGTGCTTGGAGGCATTGTTTAATGAAGCCACTACCTAAGCAGAACTACGATGCCTGTGTTCTCAAGCTGGGTTCCCATGGCTCTTGGACTTTGGCAACCCCTAGCAATTTACCTACATTTTGAGCCTCAGTTTTCTACTCTGTAAATGCAGGAGAATAAGCTCTTAAAATCTCCAAAGAGTGGCTGTGGTGATCAAAGATGCTATTTTTATCAGCATATTGTTATTTATAGTTCTCAAAGAAATCACACAGCAGCTAAATAAAACTTTCCTTACCCCACCTGCCATGCTATGTTATTTATGTTGTGGTAGTCACTGGGCCTTCAGTCCCACTAGCAGCACCACAGATGCTAACATCTATGTGGGACGTGACCCCTATATCTCCCAGAGCACACCATACCCACAGGCTTTTCTCTCAAAAAAATAATATCGTATGTTTGCAATGTTACCCAAATCCTGACCCAAATCCAGCACTTACAAAATAAATGAGCAAGTTACAAGCAAAATGACAGCAAGACCCTAAGGTTATATCATTTTTAGTTGCAAAGATGAAAACATAAACACCAAAACTTAACAGCTTATCTTGTGGGGAAAAGTGAGGCGTTGGAGATGACAGATGATCATTATTTTCTTTCTACTTGTTGGCAGTTTCCACATTTACTACAATTGAGCATGTCTTCTTTTTATAATTAAATGTCAAAAGTGTTTTAAATGCTAGAAATCTGGAATGGTAATATAATCAAATATATGCAAATAAATGTTAGCTTTTGGCATATCAAAATAAATGTCAGAAATTCAACTTTCTAACTGGCTCTGACAATGACAGAAACTAACGTTTGCCAAGTTCTGACCCTGTGCAGTGTACTGTTAAGCATTTTCTATGCCTTTACTTATTAAATCCCCACCACCTTATTAGGTCCACGTTGTACAGCTAAGGAAGGGAGGCTGAGAGATAAGATCATTGCCAAGACCAGGCAGTGGGCTGGATTGAAGCAGAGCTGCCTAATTCAAGAGCCATTGCTGCTGACCCCAGACCTCTGATTTAAGGCAGTAAATATGGTTTTCTGGGGGTGACTTCTACCAAGCCAAGAGCCACTGGCTATATCAGTCTTCCACTGAGATCTCTAGAACTTGCCTTAAGCAATCTGTGGTTAAGCAAACCCTATTCTGGGTCATATTGTAAGAGTAGCTGCACCTAGCCATGGTGCCACTGAATCCTAAGCATTAATCCTAGGTTTACGTCCCATACAAACCAGTCAGATCCCCACCTCCTCATCTTTCAAGCTGTAGCAGATTCACCATAATGCTGATTCAGTAGTTATCAAAATAATTGATGGGAAAGGCAAGACAAGGCAGACGGCAGGCCTGACCCCCTGCCTCTTCAGCAGTAACTGCATTCCCAACCCCTTCCAGAAAGGAGGTGCTCTCCAGCTGGGCATCACCCCATGGCACCTGCAGAGCTGGGGTAGGACTTGATAGAGCTTCCTCAGAGCAGCCTCTAGCCCCACACCCTAACTGCGAAATAACTGGTGATCACAGAAGCCTTACCATAGGACTCTAATCATCCTGCACCAGGTTAATCCCATCATCTCATGGCTCTTTCTCATCATTTCACAAGCCCAGCCCATTATCTCTGAGCAGGCTAGTCTTGTAATCCCATTGGGCTTTTCCATAATCCCACAGCAGTTCCCTCCCATCATCCCCTGAGCGTCTTTCATCATCCTCAAAAGGAGGAAGAAGCTACCTGACAGAATTTCCAGAGTAGAGTAGACAGAAAGTGTGCTCATGGTTCTGATCCATTTCCCCAGTAAGAAATCATTTTTTTTCGACTTGCCCCCTCCAAGAGGATCGTGAGGAAGTCAAAGAGAGGGAGGAAGGCCCTGTAAACCCAGGGATTGCAACGGTTCCTGACCAAGTCCTTGTGTGTGTCCCAGCCAGGCTTTCCAGCACAACTGGAGAGAAGGCCTGAAGAACTGAGGAGTGTCAGAGAATAGCCAAAACAGGTTTCCTGTTTTAGTTTGTGGCAACTACTCAGATGAAAAGCAATAAAATAAATTCAGATCCCTTTGGAAGCATAAAGTTGTTTAAGATGATTGTGCTCTCATAAATGTAACAGTTTATGTAGCTATAAATGTAATTTATCTATATAAGCAAATATGCATAGACATTTTCACATAGCCATACATTTACATATCCATTACATTTTCTATATATCCATATGTAGAACTGAAAGCTTCTTTTTTCAAAAAAATATTTTGTATCAACATTTTGTAGATACAAGTCAGACCCAGGGCTGGAGTTCCTACAACACTTTCTCTTTCTGAAGTCAGTTTCTTAATCTGTAAAATACGGATAATGGTGTCACTGTCCTTTAGGGCTGCTGTGAGAAGTAAATAAGGTGTTTACTGTATAGTATACAATAAAGCACTGAGTGACTGTCAGCCTATTACCATTAATTATAGTCGCTATCTTCCTAGTGGACTAAAGCCCTTGGTCTATTGGCAGATGTCTCGGGGAGTTCCAGCTCCAGTTTCTCGTGGTCGTGTTCAGTTGTTTCTCTCATCCTGTGGTTCACAGCACCAACGACAATGCAGCCAGGTTAACTGTGACAATTGTAAGTTAGCCTGTGATGACCAGATTGCATTCTACCGCCATATTCATAACATGGACAGATGGATTCTTAAGTACAGCTAGGTTATTTTAGTGGTTTGGGGATTATATCTTTAGTAGACGTGGCAGTTGACAAGGAAGAAATAACCAGGTACACACACTCCCTAAGATATGCAGTTTAACAGGAAGTTGTTTTGCTTTTCCTTTTCAGTTCAGGATTGAACCCAGAGCCTTTTGCAGTCAGGCAAAGTGCTGTACCACTGAGCTGGACCCCTGGCTCTGACTGAAGGATACTGAAATAGAGCTGTTAAAAGAAAAATATAAATTCTTTTCACCCCCGGAAGTGGGATTGTTCAGTTAAGCCACAACCACTGGGGCAAGTAGTGTAACGCAAATCAGTGAGGGTGGAAACAGGAAATGCCAGCAAGCTGGGCACACTTGAATTTCATGTTGTGCAATAGCTCAAGGATGCAGTGCTTGGCACGCAGTAAGTGATTAATAAACATGTTGATCAAAGTAACATTAGATGATGCCGCACACGGTGGCACGTGCCTGTGATCCCAGCATTCAGAGAGCTGAGGCAGGAGCCAGCCTGAGCTAAATGGTCAGTTTGAGGCCAGGCTGAACTGCAAAGTGAGATTCTGTCTCAAAAAGTCAAAAAAAAAAAAGAAAAGAAAAGAAAAGAAAAGAAAAAAGAAAAAAGGAAAGAAAGAAGTTACATATTGCTTTACAACAGAGCTACATGTTAGCACTTGGAAAAAAAGTAAAGTATATCATTTTTTTTTCTTTTATGTATTTGGTACAGGGTCTCACTATGCAGCTCGGACTCGTAGTGACCCTCCTGATTTCAGCCTCCCAGTGCTAGGATTACAGGCATGTGATACCAAGCCCTGTCTCTAGTGGCCAGCTCACCCGACCCTGGGGTGGGGCCAATGCACCATGTGGTACCAGGTATCACATCCATGTTCCTGCACTTGCCTAAGCAGAAGCTTAGTCCTCTGAGCTATCTTGCCAGCCCTAAGTATATCTTTTTCTTTCTTTTTTCTTTTATTTTTTTATTTATTTATTTAATTTTTTTTTTTTTTTTAATTTTAGGGAAGGGGTTGGGGGATGTAGCTCAGTGGCACAGTGTATTTTAAGGAAGTGTCTACAGGGTGTTCAGGGTCTCCCTACTAGCCTCACAGCCTCCCAAGAGCTGGGATTACAGGCATGCGCCACCATGCCCAGTTTCAATTGCTGTCTCAGCATATCCCAGGAGCAGGACAGGCATGGCAGGCCCAGGTATCAAATCCTTGGCCCCTGTGCCTGCTTTCAGGCGCTTTAATCCACTGAGCTATTTGGCTGATCCTAGTATATCAATTTTTAAATTTCTTTTCTTCTGATTTATGATTTTTTTTTTATTCTTCTCAAATCAGATTCTTGTTTTCCAGGAGCTGTCTCAGCACTTACTTACATGTGACTCTCTACCAAGTAGTATAGCACAGGCTATGAGAAAAAATTATAGACCCATGAGGAAAAATTGTGCATTAATTCACACTGGTAACCATTTAACAACAGGATGATACCCTGTGAATGTTAGTCCTTGTTTTAAAATGGATTTCGGGGACTGGGGAGATGATTCAGTAAAATAAGTGCTTGCCTGGCAAGCACAAGGTCCTGAGTTCAATCCCTGGTGCCACCAAAACAAAAAACAAACAAACAAAAAAAATGGATTTCAGTGCTGGGGTGAGATTAGGGGTAGGCTTGCTTACCCTGTGTTCTGACACCACAAAGCAAATACATCAGGTGGTTATTTCTGTTCCTTGTGGCTGGATACTCAAGGTCGGTTCTACTTTTGATATGAGCACAAATGATCAGGGAGGGGGACATGGGGCTACACACAAGACCTAAGGATGACTCAGGCTCTGGAGAAAGGGGCAGGGAAGAAGAAGCCAGTTCGGCAGCAGCTACACTAGTTTCCCAGCATAAGGCTTGCTCTGCCCAACTTGGGAGAAGGTCAGAGGATCCAACCAAGTACGAAGGATAAAAATGCTCTCCGTTTCTATAGAAACATAATGTGTTTCTATGGAAATGTAATGTGTATATTTAGCTCGGGTTTTAAATGTTTACATAGTATTTGGTGCGATATTTGATTTGAATGAACACAGGTACACATATGCCAGTAACGCAGCCGAATAACATGGTGAACATCTGCGAAGACACTGCCCCAAGTGTATAGGTGAACGAATGAGTGAATGGGATGAATGAATGAACTAGCTATGAGCATCTGAACGCACCAGTCTCTGCCACATCACAAATGTTTGTCCATGGAACTGAGCTTTGTAGAACTGAGGGTTCCTAGACTACTAGGAGGAATATTAAGACTCTGAATCAAAGGGCTTGCTGAGAGAGTGATTGAGACTGGGCGTGGTGGTATGCACACCTATAATCCCAGCACTTGGGAGGCTATAAACAGAATCACTGAGTCTGATCTATGTAGTGAGACCCGGTAGACCCTGTCCTAAATAGATAAACATATATAGAAAAAAAGACTCTAAATTGATATTGCCACATGGCTTCCTACAGTAGCCATGCCCACCGGTGTGTGACCCATGCTCCCAAGAGCTGGAAGAACATTATTCATCTGCAGTCAAATGTTGCTGTTAATTTACATAGTCTTCAGCTCAATCATGTAGCTGCGTATGTTCATTGTTCCTTCTTTCTGCAGTGCAGTTCCTACATTTCTCTACGTGTTGAACAGTTCGTCAACTTTTGCAGCCTATCCAGATGTAAGCTTTCCAGGGAGGTCTCACAGCTGCCTCTAGAGGTGGCCTTATGTCCTGCTGTGGAGCTCCCTTAGCCCTGGCAGTGCACACACAGCCAGCCCCCTCACAGTCAGCCTTCCTGCAGAATCTACAGTCAGCACAGAGACGGCCTGGAGCAGATGCCCAGAGCGCTAAAATCTACTGGATATCTTTAGAAAAGGGAGATACACAGTAAAGCACACAAGAAAGTAAACATGACCCATAGTCACACTGCCCAGAGCTGGCCACGGAGTCCAGGGACTGTGATGTGCATCCTTCCAGGATTTTTTTTTTTTTTTTCATGTATTTAGGACAGGGTCTACAGGGTCTCACTACTTAGATCAGACTCCTAGTGATTCTCTTGTTTTCGGCCTCCTAAGCACTGGGATTACAGGTGTGTGCCACCACACCTAGTCTTAATCACCATCTCAGGGCACCCCAGGGGCAGGGCCAGCATGGCACACAGGTGATCAAACCCCAGCCAGCCACTGCACTCTGCCTAAGCAGGCACTTTAGTCTGGCTAGCTCCCTTCCAGGATTTTTGATGAGTATACATTTTTACTAAATGTTTTTAAATTCTGCTTTTTGGTTTACCCTTATCATGGAGCTATATGGAACATGTTAACATTTTACCACACGTTTTTAAAAACTGAGTAGTGAGTGAGTCGCGAGTGGTGGTGCACACCTGTAGTCCCAGCACTTGGAAGGCTGAGATGGGAGGATTGCTGTGAGTTCCAGGCCAGCCAGGGCTACATGTGAGTTCAAGGCCAGCCTGAATTACAGAACGAGACTTTGTCTCAAAAAGAAAAGAAAAATTACATTTCACTTTTAAGAATATATCCAAACTAGTTTGCCTCTGTGTTGAATGAAAGAATGAATGAAAACATTGAATGCAATTTTGATGAAAGTAGGATGCATTGTTTATGGACATTGTATTCCACATCATTTTTAAGGCAGCACTTGGAGGGCCTTCTCCTGGGTCGTCATCCAGGCCTTGTGTGACCACCAAAAGGACTAAGTGCTCTGCTCCTGTGCCTTCAGCTTGCCTGCTGGTCTCAGTCCGTCTCTCTTTCTCCAAGCCCACACTTAATGACCCCCAGTTGCTAGGAAAATCTTCTAAACAGTTGCCGGCCAAAGTTGTCAGGAGGGCGCATGACTCATTTCACTCTCTCTGTTCACAGTGCAAAGTGAGGAAGGCTTTAAACTGAGCTATAGTTTTGAGTTTCCTAGGACAGGCTTGTGCCATCAGAGGGCTGCAGCCTGGTGCCAGAATAAGAAACTGACTAAAACCACTTGGGAGCCAGCCTGGGTCCTTGGCAACCACATCCGGGTAATACAGGAACAGCAGGTGCTGTTCATAGCGTAGTGACGGGTTTTCAGTTCAGACACCCTGAAAGAGCTTTCCTATAGAACAAGGGCAGAAATGTAAAAAAAAGTGTACTTAAAACATCAAGTAAGATTGTTCCATTTAGGTTGTGATTCAACACTGCACCCCTTGATTAGTTTCCTTCATGTATGCAAAATGTTGATTCATAAAATTACATATTTCAAAACACAGACGTTTCAAGTCTGCAGGCTTTAATATTTTTTTTAAGAGTAAAAATTTTGTTAAGGATTTGGGGACTCAAAAGTTATGAGACTTGAAGCTTCCTATAATTTGGTGTAAACTAGATGTAAGTTCCTAAAGACAGGGACCTGTTGTCACCGCCTGTGTAACAGGGACAGTGTTCTACAGATCAAAGCATGTCGTGGCCAACTTTAGAGAAGAAAATGAGGCACAGAGGCGGGTCCACTGTGAGCTGGGCAGGCATGCTAGTGTTGGTCTTGCAGGGGCTGCAAGCTGTGAGGACTCTGTCACATACCTGGTGGCCAACCATAGATGCTGGTGTCAGCATCAATGTCCCTGGGTGGTGAATAGGGAGGACTCGGAGCCTCAGTTTAACATAGCACTCTGGTGCCCTACAGAGATCCCTTCACCTGCCGTCGGGCCCACACCTACAGAGCAGCCACCGAGCAAGAGCATAGGGAGGGCGGTAAGGGAAGGACAGGCTGCCTGGGGCTGGCATTTTGGGTCTCTAGTTTGCGAGGCTGATTATTTCTGGGTAGGTCTTATTTGCAGGGAAATATGTTAGCAAGACTATATCTCAAAAAAAGAAAAAAGATCATCTTGAGCGATACTAAAATATATCAAGTTGCATGTATTACTGAATTCTTTAAGTCTTCTTATTTTTATTTTATTCACTGCTACTGGAGATTGAACTTAAAACTTCTGCACTGAGCTCCACTCTCAGCCCTTTTGATTTTTTTTTTTTTTTTTTTTTTTGAGACAGGGTCTCACAGAGTTATGCAGGCAAGGCTTGAACTCATGATCCTTCTGCCTCAGCCTTCCAGAGTGCTGAGGTTATTGGTGTGTGCCACCAATCCTGGCCACATGCCTCATTTTAGAAAAGATTTCACTGATGAGGATTAAAAACTAATGGCCTCAACTATGGATGTTAAAGCAATAAGTGAACCAGAAGGACAAATCACTCAGATGTGCCCGGGTTCAGGCACAAACCCTTGGGCAGTCAGCTCTGAAGTCATGATCAGGGACTGGGCACAGGCTTCGCTGGCCATACCTGATGATGAGCAGGGCAACTCAGCAAGAGCCACCCTTCCCCATGCTCTGAGGCAGCCAGGAAAAATGGGTAGCACTGGCCAGACCAGAAGGTTTGGGGCAGAGGGTCTGAGACTCTCAGCACCTATGTGAAACTCAAGCACCCTCTCCCTAAATAATCAAATAGGGACTGGGGAGATAGCGCAGCAGAATAAGTGCTTGCCTGGCAAGCACAGGGTCCTGAGTTCAATCCCCAGTACCACAAAAAAAAAAAAAAAAAAAAAAAGATCAAACACAAGTCCAAAGCAACACTGAAGTCCTGCAGTCCCTGAATTGAAGCCATTCTCCATTGAAGTTGGACTGGAGAATACAGGTCGTTAAAACCCTCACACTGAGTATTTGCTTGTCAGTCTGATGTGGTAGCCCAATGTGCCTATAATCTCAGCACTCAGGAGTCTAGGGCAGGAGGATTGCTAGGAGTTCAAGCCCAGCCTGCGTGACAGAGTGAGTTCAAGGCCAACCTGAACTACGTGGAAACCTGTCTCAAAAAAACAAAAAACAAAAACAAAGGGACCATCTAGATAGCTCAGAAGATCAAAGCACCTGCTTAGGCAGATGCAGGGGCCCAGGCACACTGAGACAGCAACTGAGGGCTGGGGAGATGGCTCAGTGGAGTAAGTGCTTCCCTGAGACAGCAATTGAGACTGGGCGTGGTGGTGCACACTTATAATCCCGGTACTTGGGAGGCTGAAAAACAAGAGGATCACTAGCGTCAGATCTGTGTAGTGAGACCTTGTAGACCTGTACTAGATACTTTTTTTAAAAAGCATCCTCTTGCCGTCACAGTTACCAGCACAGGCTCAGCTGCCCAATGGCTCTGTCTTTGATGAATCATCTTGACCTCCACAGACTGGGTCCCAACGACCCACAAGCTTAGGACCCAGAGGAATTTACAGCAGACTGGCCATGAGGCAGTCTGGGGCAAAGCTCGGCCAGAGGGACATGTCACTGAACTCACTGTCCCTGAAGTGGTGTCACCCTGAATGTGATCGGAGCTGCCCGACACTCCTCCCTGAAGTCAGCATCCAGTTACTCCCCAAAGACATTCGAGAGCTCTTTCCTTACCACAGATGCAGAGGGAAAATGAGAAAGATACTCTGCCAGAAAGTATTGCTGAGGCACCTTCGAAACAAGGAAATGTGCCCAGCCTGCTTTATACAGGTTAATAAAATGGGCATTTGCAAAACTCTCTCAAAAAAATTTTATTTTTTTTTAGTTCTTTGACACAGGATATCAGTACATAGTCCTGGCTGGTCTTTGCTATAAAGCCCAGGCTGGCCTTAGCCTTGAAGTCCTCCTGCCTTGCCTCCAGTCTATGGGATTACAGGCACGCGCCAATACGCTTGGTTCACAGTGCCTAAGATTGTATCACTAAAAGCCACTACCTAGGTTAAGCACAGCCTTCTCTCATTTTATACCTTAACATTTCTTTTCCTTTCAAAATACATGCCTCTACTTTTTGGGACATGTGGTACTAAAGGCATACACAGCAAGGAGCATTTGGGGTTGGTTTATCCCTTAGCTCCTGTCTCATCTCCACCCACTTTCTAAGCTTTTATCTGCATCTTCTGAGAGTTTCCCAGATGTTTGTAGGTGATATAGGCAGACTGCATTTTTATGTCCAGTTTTAGATTTCCTTTAAGGAGTGCCTGTTTTTGTTTTTTGCAGGGAGATGTTTTGGGTTTTTTGTCCTTTTGAGACATGGTCTCACTATGGACTTGAACTTACTTTGGAGCTTAGGCTGGTCTCAAATCTACAATGATCCTCCTGTCTCAGCCTCCTGAGTATGAGGATTATGGGAGGACACAGCCATCACCCCTGGCCTGGATTTCCTGTTTGGGTTTTTTTGACTCCCTGTTTTGAAATGAGAGCTAGCTCTCTTCATTCCCTGCCACTTTCCTGACTCACAGGGAGCAACAGATACATCCTGCTTGGGATGACCCTGTCCACACCACTCTGTCCTGATCAAAGTGGAGAGACAGCTTTCACAATAAACCTGGGAATGGACCAAGAGTCCTATGGGGTTGGTGGTGTTGCTGGGGCTGCAGGCAGGGACAGTTGCCTCTGGGCTGCTGTGGAGCCAGGCAGGTGGCCCCTCCATGTCTGGGCACTAGGTTATAGCTTGGCGACATCTAGACTCTCCTGTCTTCCATCCATAGATTTAACACAGCACCAGCAGGCAGCAAAGAGTGTGCTTCACAGTGGGAGCCCCTCACCCTGTCCTTTACCGGTGACCTTAGAGGCTGAGTCCTCTGTTCATCTGTGAGGACACCATCCTGCAGGGATTCTTGTTGCTTGACCTGCTTCTGGAATCACGTTAAGGAACCAGGCTCTGCTTTCCCTCTGTTGTAGTGATTGTCCTAAGCAGGGGGCATTTCCACCAGTGCTAAAGCCTGGCAAGCTGGGCTGTCCACAGGCAGACCTCAGTGTCCCGTGAGCAGCGACCACATTGGCTCTGCCTTGGCCTTTGGTGAGTGGCTTAACAAGGGGACAACACTAAGCAAGCCAAGATGGGCATCCGGGAGCCCAGGAGAAGGAGGGAAAGACCCAGGGGAAGAAGTTTACTAAAGAAATAATGACAGGAACCTCCCCAAATCTAGCTGTGGAAATGCACACCTGGAACCCCACATATACTACGTATGCAGATATCTTCACCAGGACATACTCTAAATCAAATGCTCAAAAGTCAAAGACGAAAGAAAGCATGTTTAGGCAGTAAGAGAAGAATGAGTGTTTCAGAAAAGCAAAGCCGAGTAGACTGTGAGCACATTTCTCAGGAAAGACCTTGTGGTCCTGGAAGGAGCAGAATGGTAGAACTGTGGCACAAGAAGCTTGCCACCAAGACTGTCACGCTCCGCAAGGATGCCCTACAAGATGAAGGCGGAATAAAAAGTGGACTTCAGTACTAGACCTAGCTGGAGCCCTTCAAGTTGAAATAAAAAGATGATGGTGACAGGAAAGCATGTGAAGGTAGAAATGTCTGTAAAGATAAGGATACAGTCAGGGGCCAGGGAGATGGCTCAGTGGAATAAGCGCTTCCCTGGCAAGCACAAGGGCCTGAGTTCAATCCCCGGTTCTGCCAAAAAATAAATAAAAATAAAAATGATCATTTGGAACTCAGGTTCTCTAACCCAGTTCTTGGAGAAAAAGGAAGAAAAAGAAGAAGAGGAGGAAGAGGAAGAAGAGGAAGAAGAGGAAGAGGAAGAGGAAGAGGAAGAGGAAGAGGAGGAAGAGGAAGAGGAAGAAGAAGAAGAAGAATTAGAAAAAAAATACAGTCAAATTCAAGATATTCCCATACCATAAAGGTGATACGTAAAGCGATGTCACTTGGTATACACATTAAAAGTATTGAAATTGTTATAGCTATGACAATGTTTTAATGGCAATATAGTATACAAAAGCAATAATTGGGGCATTGATGGCAAAGTGGGGTGAGGAAGAATTTAAAAGTCTATTTTTTTGCATGTGGTAAAAGTTACATTTTTATCAGTTTAAAATAGATATAAGATGTGTATCTCGGGGGGCCTGGCCTTAGCTCAGTTGTTTAAGTGGCTGCTTCCACAAAGCTGTCAGCCTCAGGTTGCTGTAGTTCGATCCCCACAACACTCCAGCCAGCCAAACCACCCCTGAGGGCATTCAGATCAAAAAAAAAAAAAAAAAAAAAAAAAAAGATGTGTATCTCTCCCACAAAGAATTATCACAACAAAATAAAATGTTATCACTAAGTCCTAATCTATCAGTAATTACGGTAACTAAAGGAATTCTTCAGTAAGAAGATGCATGCCTGTAATCTCAGCATTCTGAGAGCCTGAGGCAGGTGAATCTTAAGTTCAAACCCAGTCTGGGCAATTTAGTTCTGCCTCAAAATAAAAATAAAATTAGGTTGAGGATGTAGCTTAGTCAGTCCTCTGTCCAATCATCAGTACCAAAAAAACAAAACAAAGATACAAGTGGCTGAACAGATTTTTTTGAAGAGAAAAAAAAAAAAAACCCGAATTTTAAAAGATACTAGGAGATTGAATTGATTTTTAAAACAGAGTAAGACCAAACTACATGCCACTTATAGGAGACTCAGAGACTGAAGTGAAAGTATCGAAAAAAATAGCGCCCCGAGCAAATGGCAGCCAAAGAGAACACAAGGCTGTGCTCATAGCGGAAGATAAATGGCCTTTAAGTCAGACACTGTCACAAGACCTCACTTGAAGAGTTGCTTTGTGAATTCACCTTCCATGTTCATCTTTCTTTGTTCAGTGAAAAAATTTAATGCCAAAGCCTCTATCACAAGAGAAAATGAGGGCTTGCCAAATAGCTCAGCGGGTTAAAGCACCTGCAAGCAGGCACAGGGGTCCGGCGAGGGTTCAATCCCAGGGCCTACCATGCTGGCCTCACCCCCCCACCCCCCGGGGTGCGCTGTGATGGCAATTGTTGGAGACTAGGCATGGTGGTACGCGTCTATAATCCCAGCTCTTGGGAGGCCAGGCAGATCACCACGAGTCCAATCTAGTAGTGAGACCCTGAACACCCTGTAGACCTTTCACTAAAATACGAGAGAGAGAGAGAGAGAGAGAGAGAGAGAGAGAGAGAGAGAGAGAGAGAGAATGAAAAAGCAGCCAACTCACCAGAAGGCTGTAACAAGATGAATATGTGCGTGCCCAGCATCAGTAGGCGCTCCAACACATATGACACCAATATGCACAGCAGTGTTTAAGGGCAAAGTACACAGCAGTGTAACAACAGCCAGACTTCCAACTGGCTGCATCATCCAGACAGAGAATCCTAGGAGTGACTGGAACCACCCTAAAAATGACCTACATTCCATCCTGCAACAACAGGGTATTGATTCTTCTTTCTCCAGGATAGACCCTGTCAGGCCACAGAGAACATCTTTATACCTCTCCGAAGGTTAGAATCTTACTGGGGTACCTTTTCTGGCCACCATATACTGTATGAGAAATCAGTAGCAGGAGGAAACTTGAGAATTAAATACATTCCTGAACAACCAGCAGGTCCAAGAAATCAAAAGCAGACATCTTAGAAAATATCTGGAGACCAGTGAAAAAGGCAGCACCACACACCTGTGTGGGACTTAGCCCACATGGCTTTAGAGGAAGTCAGTAAAGGACCTCAGGCCAGAGGCAATGACCCATGCCCTATAACCTCCTTCCCTGGTTTTCTCCAGGGTGCTATCCTAATATAGGTTTTTTTTGTTTTGTTTTGAGATAGGATCTCACAATGTAGTGCAGGTTGGTCTTTGAGCTCACTATGTAGTCCAGGCTGCCCAAGATCTCCTGCCTCAGCTTCCTCAGTGCTGGGATCAGAGGCATGTGTCACCATACTTAGCTAAATATAGTCATTTTTATCAGTGTGAAAGTGTGAAAAAGGCTCAAATGACCCTGTCCTGTGTCACACAAGCCCCATCCCCATAGCTGGTGTGCACTAGTTAGATGCTCTTAACCCGGGACTAGACCCCAGAGACCCCTTCTGGCTTGCTCTAGGGGCCAGGAAACAGATTTCAGAGTAAGCAGGCGCACATCATTGAGTGAGCAGAGCAGGGTTTCACTTGGGTCTCCACACCTTGCAGCATAGCAGAGAAGCAGAAGAACAAGGACAAGAAGATAGATGGCAGAGAGTTGGGGAGGACCCTCTGACCTGAGACAGGGAGGCTGAGACTTCATGGACTTTTGATAGGGGCAGAAGTATGAGGCGCAGGTTCAGTGACACACAAGGAGCTGATTGGGGGCTCCCTTGTGTGTGTGGGAAAGGTATCCAGGGGTGGGGAAGGAGGAGGAAGTGGTCATTGGGAAGATAAGCTATTGTTTTGGGATTCAGCCATGTTGAATCAGGGCCATGATAATTTAGCAGTTTGTACTAGGGCCGGGACCTAGCAAGGATCAGGAAGGTCAAGCAAAAACATTGAAGTAGAACAAGCCCTTGTGGATTGAACAGTCGTCCTGGCTTTGGGCAGGAAGTGTGGCAGCTGCAGAAATGGCTCCAGCCCCCTGGGGTGCCTGAGCTCTTCAGGAGTTTGGTCTCATTGCCATAGGGGGAATCTGTTGCACAACTTTAGGGACAGCGAAGCCTGAGCAGAGCCAGGGACCCAACCAGGAGGGCGGCTGGAGAGGTAGGTGGGAGCCACCAGGGACCGGCTGGGTGGTCAGCCAGAACGAGAGGGAAGGACAGAGAGGAGAGATGAGATGGGAGCTTCACGTGGCTGGGCCAGGAGCAAGAGCTTTCTGGAACAGAGCAGGTCCTGAGGGGCAACTGAGAGACCTTCTCCAGGGAGAAGGAGCCTCAGGGCCTTGGGTGTGGGCCAGGCTTCTTCCAGAGGGGCGTTTCCAGCTAGCCTCACACATTTTCCCGGGTCCTGCTTCACTTTGCTCTCTGTTGGGCACCTGGGTCGGGATTGAGCACCTCGAGGAAGTGACCAGGCCCCTCTACCTGGTTGTTCAGCCTCTACCTTTGGCCAGAGGTGCGCGGAGTCAGAGGAGAACCGCTTCTGAGTGCTGTCACAGGTACAGGTGCGCAGCCAACTGGTCGAACAGCCCTTGAGCGAGGGCCAGTCTCTCTTCGCAGGATGCTGGGCTTAGTGGTTGGTTCCGAAGAGACTGCCGGGACCCAGACCGCCGTGACCTCTGGCCCCGCTGGGCCGGGAGGGGGCGCCCCGAAGGGTGGGGACTGAGGAGGAGGGGCGTAGGCCGGGGTCCGGGGTCGGCGGCGGTAGAAGGGGCGCGGCGAGGGAGGAGCGGCCGAGCCGGGAAAGCGAAAGGGCGGCGCGGCCTCCCCGCTCCAGGAAGTGGCGAGCAGGAAGCGCCCGCGGCGGCCGGAGCTGGCTCGCAGGTGAGCGGAGACCCTCCTGCAGGTGGCCGCACCTGCCTGCATTTGGGCTCGCGGTGTCGGGAGGCCGGCCGGGCTCCGGCGCTCTGGGGAGAGGACAGTCTTCGAGGCGAGGGGTCGGCACGCGTGGTCCTGGGGGACAGTGCGCGGCATTCCGAGGACGTGGGCGGGGCTCAGGCGGGGTCCCAGGCAGGACGGGCCAGGCAGTCCGGTCGGTCCCCTCCCTGCCCCAGCCCCGGCTTAGGGAGGCGGCGGGCGGGCACCTAGCGCATTGTCGGCGCTCGTGGGCACGTGGGCGTGTCTTCTGGGGCGGGCCGCCGCGTCGCCCGGGAGGAGCGGTCCGGGGAGCCCTGGGGACGCGCGGAACCCAGCGCTAGGCCTGCGCCTTGTTTGTCTGCCGAGCCGCTGGTTCCCGGAGCCCCGGGCCGACACTGTGACAGCGACCTCCTGGTTATCATAAAGGGTTTACGGGCTGGCAAGTCCCGCCCCCAGCCCTCTGATTCCGGGGACCTGAAGGTTCGGGCTTCGGATTTGCATTTGAGCTTAGAGGACCCTGGAAACTGCCCCTACCGGGTCTGAATTTTTAAAAGGAGGAATTCCAGAGCCTGCCACTTCTTGATCTGGGGCCTCACTGCCTGGAAGGTGTGTTAGGGGTGTTGGGGCTCCCCTTGGCTCAATCCTGGAGCTGCGGCTCCCCCTGGATTCCGCGGCTCTGCTGTTCTCTTTTGTGGCCCAACGGTCAGGGTGGTGGGCAAAATAGACTCCAGTTCCTTTTCATAGGTTCATCTTTGATGGGGCCTTAGAAATTGTTTACCCAGAAGAGGAAGTTGTATTCTTTCTCTTGACTTAAGAAAATACTTGAAACTTTCTAACTCATCTTTGTATCTAGAATGGGACCCTCTTTTAAAATTTGACAGTTAAACCGTTGTAGGGGTATCTGGGGGGGGGAGCATAACGGTGCTTCCGGCATTCCTCTGCTGGCGTCTTCTCAGCCTGTCTTGTGGTGCAGAGCCCCACGTGGGGATCTGAGTGGGATTCACGAGTGTGGATGTCCCTCGCTAACTCCTCTCACAGAGCTGGGACTGGCCTCCCTCAGCGCCTAGAGCTGACCTTGGTCCCCTATGGAGGCAGTAAGTACAGGGAGCCACAGTGACTTTGTAAACGATTTTCCTGCGCTTGAGCTGTGCTTGTGGCCCTCTGCTGGGGACAGCCAACCTGGTCGGAAGAGGTGCCACGGGCAGAACCGTCTGGTGTTCCTTCTACCCTATCACCCCACATCCCAGTCCCCCGTCTTTCTCCCTTGGGAGTGAACAACAGGGTTCTTTCTCCAGGAGAGGTCAATGAGTCGCCCATCTGACTTTGGGGCAAGGGGGCATCAAGGACCAGGGAGGAAGGGGCCTGGTTAGGTGAGTTTTGTGCAAGGGTGTAGTCACTGGGCATCCTGCTGCACCCGCATGAGAGTGTGGAAGGAGCTTATTGTTTTCAAAATAATTCAGCTTTTATCCCTGTTGTGTTTTGGGGCCCTTGGAGTCTGTCTTTGCTGAAGGGTTTGCAGAATTGAGGTGAGGCTTGAGATTGTAGACGTTCCCAGAGCTTTTAGCAGACTGAGGTGGCATTATGGCATTGGGTGGAGGAGCACTGAGGGCTTATTTCTCTCAGTGAGCAAGCCCTGCTCGACCATCCTGAGCATCACTGCACCCCAGCCCTGTGCCTAAAGCTTTCTAGAGATCAGCCTTTGTTCTCAAGTCGGTGTAGGTGCCACCCGGCCCTCCCTCAGGTTTTACTTTTCTTTTGCTGGGGGAAGGTGAGGGAACAGGAATTTGGGTTGCTGGCCTAGGTGTTCCCAGCCATAAAATAAATCCCTCTGGCTGAGGTCCTCCCTGGACGTTGGGGAAAGGTGTACCTCTGCCAGTCTTCCAGCTTCCCCCCACCAACCTGGGGATGGGGTGGGGTGGAGCCTCTGGAATGAATGCTAGACACAGTTTGCATTGTCTTGACAATGTAGTAAAAGGAAGCTGGGTGTGGTGGCACACACCTGTGATCCCAGCAATCTGGGCTGAGGCAGGGGGTTTGCAAATTCAAGCCCAGCCTAGGCAATTTCAGGATTTAGGGAGACTCCAGACCCCTGTCTCGAAGTAAATTCTAAAGAGGCTCAGGGTGTGGCTTAGTGTGGAAGCCCTGGGTTCAGTTCCCTGGGTGGGGAGGACCAAATGTAGGAGTGCACTTCATGTTTGCTGCTGGGATATAACCCCCAGGGCTTCCGGTGTGCCTGCTCCAGCAGCTCTATCCTGGAACACTTCTGAGAACTCCCTCTGGAGGAGGGCAGCATGAGTGTGCACAATGGTTCTATTTTGGAAGACACCATGATTTAGCAGTAGGAACCACAGGACAGCCTGGGGTTAGGAGACCCCTGGTGGTGGGCCCCTTATCAGCTCCCAGGCCTCCCCTGCTTCTTCCTGCATTGCTTAGCCCTCAGCCTAAATGGCAGGAAGGGGCCTCCCAGGGGAGGAAATATGCAGAGGCAAATGTGACATAAACCACCAGGTGTGTCGCAGTTCCAAAGCCGCAGTGCCCTCGATTTGATCTGCCATTTGTTTGGGTCCATGTGCCTCTCTGTTCACATGGTTCCAAAGTGGCTGGGTCTGAGGTAGCCTGGGCTGCTGGGACAGTTGGGCCCATGGCTGAAGCAGTGGACACCTGTCGGGTGTCTTAGGAAGCTTCCTAGCCGTCTGAGGGGTATGCCCTCCATCTGTACATCTTGTGATCTTTGAGCACAGCTCAGGGGCAGCACTTCCACCCCAGCCGGCAGCACCAACTTCCAGCCAAGTGCCCTGCCTGGTACCTTAGAAGTCCAGCTGTGGCCTGGGCCCAAGACTGCCGCAGGCTATGGTGTCATGGTGTCCATGCCCCTCATTCTCTCTCTGCCCACAGAGCCAGTGTGGCCCTGCTGCCAGAAGGAAGAGGGCCTGGGCCCACAGGACACCCCACTCCACTGCAGGCCTGAATCAGAGTCCAGAAGTCATCCATGCCACAGCTCACTTGGTGACCACAGCACCCCGGCAGTGGCAACCTCAATGGCTCGACTCCCTGCTGGCATCCGCTTCATTGTCTTCTTCTCCCGGGATCAGTGGTGAGTCCTGCAGCCCATCGTCCACATAGCATTGTGGCTTTTGCACCCCAGTTTCATTACAAAATGTAAGTGACCCCCAAACCTTGACACACCCCTCCATGACTGTTGAGCTGTGACCCAGCGTATGACCAAGGAATCCTTCATGGAGTGGGCAAACGTCAGCAGATAGTGTTTAGACTTCTCACCACTTTCTGTCCTTGAACTCTGAATGATCCTCCTCCCTCAGCCTCCCAAGTGCTGGGATTACAGGTGTGCATCATCCCACCCTCCTTGCCGGCTCTGAAACTCCTCACAGGTGGGTCTGGCAGGTCCACACTCTTGTAGATAGATGGCAGGGCAGGGTCTTGAGCTCTCTGGCCTCCAGCCCAGCATGCTGAACTCTGTTGGGAAGAAGAGAATTTTCTCCTGCCCTTTTATGTTGAGCCCTTGGGGCAGAGGAAAAAAAGAAGACAGGTTAATCACATAGAGACATGAGGTCCTAGGAAATGCATGAAAAGAGCACTCTCAATGCGGGGTTTGCTGTCATCCTTGGGAGCGGCAGGGAAGGGATGGCTCTTTGGAAAAATGAGAGGGTGGGCAGTAGTGATGACACAGGTTTGATCTTCTGTTCCCAAGGCCAGGATTTATGACTGTCCGGTTCTCTGGAGCTTGTTGGGGACTGAGAATTGTAAGTTGACATAGTATGTCCTAGGCTTTCCTTCCCTGCCTGCCTTGTGGGCCAGTTTTGGACCACAGAAATTGTCTTCCTCTCTCATGAGTGAGATTGGCACCCAGGTGTGGGATGGGTCTTGGCTTGTTTCCTTTATGATGTTAAACTTGCTCTTTGTACCACACAGCCTCTTTGCTGTTCCAGAAAAAGCACCCTCCCCCTCCCCTACACTAGTGGCTAATAAATAGCGGCTGGCCTGGGGTGTCTATCTCTGCCCATCCTGAGGCATGGACTTCCCAGCCCCCATCATACGTTACTAATTTTACCTGTTTCTTATTTCATCTTGTTGCCATACTGCTTATACAGGCAGTCAGGGTTCTTGGCTGGTCCCTGCAAGGAGCTCTGCCCAGAGGCTCAACCTTTAGGGAGGTTTTGAGTGTATACCACATCATCTGGATCTACTCATCCACTTCCTGCCAGCCCACTCGCACCCTCCACACTTCATGGCTCTCAGGCTCTGCTAGCTCCAGAGAACCTAGAGGGATTGAAAGCAACTGCAAGTGGCTTCCCTCACTGACTGCCACTTCTGCACTTCAGCTCTGATCCATGAAACACTGTCAGTGTCCAGCTTCATTAGCTTCTTTGTTTTTTGGGGTTTTTTTCTCCTCCTCCTCCCCTCCCCACCTCCTTCCCCCTTCCCCTCTCCCCTTCCCCCTTCCCCCTCCTCCTTCTCCTTTTCTTCTTCTTCTTCCTGTATTTGGTTGTTGGAGGGTCTCACTATGCAACTCAGACTCGTGGTGATCTTCCTGCTTTCAGCCTCCCCAGTGCTGAGATTATAGGCCTGTGCCACTATGCATGGACTCTGGCCAGCTCAGTGTGCCCTGGGATTGAACCGTGGTCCTTGTGCCTGCCTAAACCTGCCTAAGCAGGTGCTTTAGTCTGCTGAGCTATCTTGCCGGCCTAAGCTTGTTTGTTTGATAACTTTATGTCAATGTAGTTTCTGGCCCACAGAATTACTAGACTGTGGGGATGTTACAGAGAACTCCCTAGGGCTCACATGTAACAGTTAGTTAGCACTGGGCCTCCTTTACATCTCCCCTCCCTGCAGTATGTGTATGCGTGCGCACATGTATGAGAACTGACCAGATAGAAATTTGGTCAGTAGAATTTAAAAGTTAGTTATAGCGGGAGATGCATCGCCACATGTCCCCTTCAGAGTTGTCCCTCTGACTCCAGAAATGTGCCCCTTCATTCTGCCCACTTTCTGAAGCTGCTCTGGAGTCTTTTCCTGAATGACTTTATGAGGTGTGATCAGAAATGTGCCGCCAGCCGGGGAGACAGCTCAGTGGCATAAGCACCTGCCTAGAAATGTGCCGCCAGCCAGGGAGACAGCTCAGTGGCATAAGCACCTGCCTAGAAATGTGCCGCCAGCTGGGGAGACAGCTCGATGGCATAAGCACCTGCCTAGAAATGTACCACCAGTGCCATCCAACAGAAAGGAAGGCTCGTCAAAACATGACACTGTGCCCTCATCCCGCTTACTACCAGATCTGGCCCTGCATACCTTGTGGCTCCTCCCCAAAGTTAAGATGACCATAAAGGGCTGGCGAGATAGTTTAGAGGACTAAGTACCTGCTTGCTTAGGCAAGCACAGGGACCCAGGTTTGATCCCAGGCGGCCCTGCCCCTGGACACACTGAACCAGCCACCGAGTCCATAAGAAATACATTAAATAAGTAAACTATGGAAAGAACACTTTTTTTAAAAAAAATTTTATTTATTTGGTACAGGGTCTCACTACACAGCCCAGACTTCTAGTGATCCTACTGTTTCAGTCTCCCCAGTGCTGGGATTACAGGCTCATATGGCCCTCATTCTTGGTGGCAGGCTTGGTACACCCAGGGTGGGGCTGGCACAACATGAGGTACGAGGGATCAAACCCTGGTCCTTGTACTGGCCTAGGCAGGAGCTTAGACCACTGAGCTATCTCCGTGGCCCTTTTTGTCTTTTTTTGAGAAAGGGTCTCACTATGCAGTTCAGGCTGACCTTGAGCTCATTTTGTAGCCCAGGCTGGCCTCAAACTTTCAATGATCCTCCTGCCTCAGCCTTCTGAGTCCTGGGATTACAGGCGTGCACTACCATGCCTGGCTTGAAAAGGACACATTTTGAATGGATTCAGGATATCAAAGCAGCCAGGACAGTGGAATTAAAGACACCCAGGAAAAAGGAGTCCAGAGCTGCTGCAGGAAGTGGCAGGACGGTGGTCCAGATGAGTATGTTCACAGTGAGGGGAGGATTTTGAGAGCAGCTGATGGCAGCATGTCTTTTACTATAACAATTTGTTAAATATAAATAATCACCGAGTTTTTTGATCACCTTGTAAGTGTATACACACATGCACATTTTCTAAGCCAGTGGGGATGAGGAGCAAACATATCCTTTTCTAAGTATTTCTCTGTATTTCCTATAAATGAGACATTCACTCGAGCCAGGGCATAGCTCAGGTAGAACACTAACCTCGTATGTATGAGGCCTTAGGTTCCATCCTCACCGCTGGGGGTAAAAAAGTGTAACCATGGCATAAAGATCAGAAATTGAAATCAGAAAATTGAACAGCCATAGAATACTGTTATCAGGCTGGTGAGATGGCTCAGTGGTCTAAAGCACCTACTTAGAACAAGCTTAGCAAAGCACAGGGACCGCGGTTCAATCCCCCAGCACCACATGCCAGCCAGCCCCGCCCCCTGGTGGGCTGAGCTGGCCACACACACACAAAATTAAAAAAAAAAAAAAAAAAAAATAGAATACTGTTATCTAATCCAAAGGCTGTATTTGTCAAATGTCCAATAGCAACTTTGATAGCAACTTTTCCCATGCCTGGAATGCCACTGAGGACTGTGTCCTGCCTTTAGTTTTATATCCTGTAATCTGGAACCATTCATTACCCTTTTCTGTCTTTCCTTTGTTGTCTTGAGACAGGGTCTCACTGTGTAATTCAAGTTGGTCTTTTTTTTTCCATAATTTTATTGAGAAACAAATAGCAATGAGATCAAGTTGGTCTTGAACTCACTGTGTAGCTCAAACTGGCTTTGAGCTCAAATTCAGCAATCCTTCTCCCCTTCTTTCTCCACCTCCTCTCTCTCTCTCTCTCTCTCTCTCTCTCTCTCTCTCTCTCTCTCTCTCTCTAAACCACAGTCTCACTATATAGCCAAACCTGATCTCAAACTCATATCAGTCCTGCCTCAGCCTCCCAAGTGCTGGTATCACAAGTGTGCACCATCTCCCCCAGGTTTTCGGACCTTGGTAATTTTTAAAGGGTTCTGGGCATTCATTTGTAGGGTGTCGCTCAGTTTGGATATGTGCTGTTGTTTCAGGATTAGATTCAGGCTGCATTTTGGTCAGGAATCCTGCCAAAGAGAGGCACTTTCTCACTGATGGAGAGCAGCGGTGAATTCGGGCGTGGGGAGGCCCTAGAGTAGATCAGGTGGTGTGGCTGGCATGGCGGGCCTGGGTGAATCTGTGGAGGCAGATAGAGAAACAGATGTGTATGCATACAAGGCAGTGGGGCACAGTGTGCTGAGAGGTCCTCGAGCCACCGCCCCAGTCCAAAAGTGCATCTCACCCTCCAGCTCTGCATGTACATCCTGCTCCCACTAGCAAGAGCCAGGGGTCCTTGGAGACACTGCCCTTGCCAGTCCTGGCTGGGAAGCACAGGATAAACCTGGAACATCTTGCGATGCCAGAAAGTATATAAGTGCTTAAAAACGAAGGGACTCTTGCTGGCCAGATCTAGGAGAGAATAAGAGTTTAATGGCCCTTGAAACATGAAAACAATTCAGTATGTCCTTCCAGGTAAGGACCAGAACATGACTGCCAGAGGAAGAGGAGAGGTCCTCCCGCAGGAGGCACTGTGGGGGGCAGCCAGCCAGTCCCCGATGCTCAGGGGTGCAATACCACATAGTAGGTATGCTTTGCAGGCATAGTGAGGGACAGTGGGTCTGTGTGACCTCAGTTTATGTCCTATGCACCTCACCCCCAGTGCTTCAAGCAAAAAGCTCAGTCCCATGTTGACAGATGACAGCTTGACCTGTGACTGGCACTGCGGTCTCCCTGTCTGTGTCTGGCTTAACTGTTGCTAAATCAAAGCTCTCTGGATTCATTTCCATGCCAGGCCATATCACTGGGTCACACCACACAGCTCTGCTGGCCCCTGGTCACAGGTACCTGGCCAGAGCAGGCCACTGCTGCTTGCTTGCCTGGAGACCAAGTGGTTAAGGACACACTGAGGAGGACCAGGAGGTGACCCTGGCTGGTTCTCACTGGGGGGATGTGCTGTTTGTTCTGCAGGAAACTCAAAATGAAATGCTATAGTCGGCTAAACTGCCAGGCAGGGAGCCCTGCTGGGTTAAACAGGAGGTGGTTCACTTTTCCTTGGGCCTGCTTCATACTCATGAGTCTAAATATAACATGACACAAAATGACAGAGCCTTACTGTTTCCTGCAGACTCCATATCTTAACAACAGACACATACTCCATAGTGCTAGAGGCCAGAGTCTAGGCTCAGAGTGGCCACAGGGCCATGCTCCTGCCAAGGCTGCGGGAGAGCCCTCCACCCTGTCCCAGTCTCTGATGGCATCATTCCCCAGAATCCTGGTGTTGGCAGTCACACCAGCCCCTGCCTCTCCTCACAGGACCTCCTCCTCTCCCTTGCTGAGTCCTCTCCTGGTCCTCTGAGGACACCACCCATTGGGTTCAGGGCCCACCCTAATCCAGGGTGCCTCACTTTAACCAGGCACATCTTTGTGCATAAGGATGCATTCTGGATTTGCAGGTACACAGGAATTTTTGGATAAAAGGAAACAAGTCACATCTCAAATTCTTGCTCTATAAACAATAAAGAAAATGAAGATTGCAGAATGGCAGAGACCTTTGGGAGGGTGGTTTGGTGCCTCACTTGCATCACCCAGGGAAAAATCCCACAGAGGAAACTTGTTGCTCAGAGGCCACCCGGTGGAGACAGCTGCTAGGAAGGCCCAGCCCAGGGTAAGCAGCTGCCGCTCTCAGGCCTTCCCGAAGGCTTTGGCCACTGGTTCCTCCTGCCTCCAAAATCCTGGTGAGAAAGAGGAGGCAAACTGGGAGGAAGGACAAATCTGGAAATGAAGGAAGTGGAGTCTTAAGATAGCAGCTAAACACACCAGGAGCGCCAGCTGCCATGTCGCTGGTGCTCACCCTGCCTCTGTGGACAGTTCTGGTGCAGTCAGCCTGCATCATCCTTTCGGGGCTCCTTCACCCCAGGCCTCTTATTTCCATGCAGAAGGGAAGGAATGCAGGTTCCCACCCCCGTGTGTGCTCCAGTGGTGGGGCCTTCCCTGTCTCCCCCATGAGTCTCCCCTGGAGTGCTAGGCCCTGGAGGCTGCTCCTGGTCCACAGCATCCTGAAGGTGTGGGGCAGAAGCAAGGCTCTCCATGGCCCTGAGAATTCCTCAGTTCTGCCTCAGGTCTATCAGGTGGCCAGCAGCAGGGCTTGGAGAGGGAGCACCTGGAAACGCCCATGTGTGTCTTCCCAGGGAAGTAGGGGAGCAGAGGAATCTTTGCAAGGGTAGCAGGAACCTGGGAGCTCCCGTGTCCCAGAGGTGCAGGTGTAGGTCCCACAGACTTACTAACCCTTCTTCCTCAGCACTCCTTGCAGCACCCCTCGGATTCTAGGACCTTCTGTGTGTTAGTCATAGGAAGTGTTCCTCGAGTTACACAGCTAACAGGGAGGTGGCCCAGCATCCCTGCAGGCCTGGGGAGTGGCCTTGGGAGGTGCAGTGCTGCCCATCTTTGTTCTCTCCAGGTAGAAGCATGGCTGGTTCTCATGGGCATCAGTGGCGTAGCTGCAAGCCCAGTTTTCCTGTGTGCTTCTGCAGACTTGTGCAGGAACTGCCAAAAGCAAATGGGATCTGAAAGGCACAGAGTAGCAGTCTATACCAATAAATCTCTAGTAATCTCCATGATCATTCCTTGTCTGCTATGTAAACACCCATCTTCTGACCCCAAACTTCTCTTTGGTTATAGTTTTGTTTTTTATTTATTTATTTTTTATTTTTGTATTTTAGGGAAGGGTCTACAGGGTGTTCAGCATCTCACTACTAGATAAGACTCTTAGTGATCCCCCTGTTTACAGCCTGTCAAGATCTGGGATTATAGGTGCACGCCACCACACCTAATCTCAATTGCTGTGTCAGCATGCCCTGGGAGCGGAGCCAGCACAACAGGCCCAGGGATAGAACCCCCAGCCCCTGCACCTGCTTGCAGGTGCTTTAATCCGCTAAGCTGTTTGGCTGGCCCCCCTTTTTTTTCTTTAGACATATATTTATGATAGTTATTCTCTGCCCCTCGTTCCTGGCGCATACCTAAAACTCCAGGAATCCCCCAAACATGCATCCTTTGTATGCTAATGAAATGACAGGTGGCTGGGGCACTTGTATCCCCTTAGGATAGGGACTGGTTTGCCAGGGGAAAGAACCCACCCTGAGAAGACTGGATATTTCAGTCCAAAACTGAGAGGATCAGGCTGGGAAGGCTTCTGGAGGACTAGACCTTTAGGGGTTCCTGGGGCGTAATGGGCATGGTGGCCCCACACCTCATCCTGACCACTTTTTCCATGACTGCATGTCTGGAGCCTTTGTGGTATGCATTGTGGCAAGCGGGTTCACTCCAGTGAAGAGGCCCCTGGGCTCTGGCCACTGTAGCCAGTCTGACCAGTCGGTCAGAAGCCCAAGTCGTGGTATGGGTCTTGCTTTTGGCCCTTGAAGTGGGGGCCATTGCTGGGGCTGAGCCCTCAGCCCAGGAGAGCCAACACTCCCTTCAGAGTTGAGCTGGATTGGGGCACACCTGCTGCTGTCCACTGGAGAATCGCCTGGTACAGGGATACCCACTCATCTGCGGTAGAAGGCATTTGTGCCAAGCATGAGTATAGGAAAAGTGAGTTTCTCCTCTCTTAGAATGTTCCATCTCAAGTTGGACAGCTGGAAGTCAGCTTTGCATCTGTCCTGATACCACTTTTATGAGAAGGATTTTGGTAGCTAATATGAGACAGTTGGAGAGCCCTGCGAAAAAGTCTTCTCAGCAGCCTGATGCCAGCCTGTGCTGCCCTGTTTGTGTTTCAGGTACGGGGCCTTCATCTTTGCGCTCACATACTTGCTGTATGCCAGTTTTCACCTGTCTCGGAAGCCAATCAGCATAGTTAAGGTGAGAAATCAAAAGCACTCGTTTCTCTATCCTGCCTGGAACTTCTGTGAGGAATGGGTTTCCCTAAGATGTTGCAAGGGGACAGGCAGGGGGCAAAGGTAAATGTAGGAAGAGGTTGTCACGTACACATTGCTTTGCTGTTTTGAGTTCTCTTTTCAGAAATGATGATTGTTAGTATCATGAAAAAGTACTATCATTTCAGAGGTTATAGATTTGTATTATCAGTTCGTGAATTCTCAGGTTTGCTGAAGTACTCATGGTGTCTTACATAAATTTTTTTGCTAAGTATCTCTCATCTTAACTTGGTCTGACTGGGCACAGTTTGACCTGAGTCCAACTTTGTGTGTGTGTGTGTGTGTGTGTGTGTGTGTGTGTGTGTGTGTGTGTTGGAGGTGCAGATGCTCTGTGATCCATGGAGGTCTGAGATGGGTGGGCAGAGGAAGCTGCTGAACAGGTGTTTGGCTAGGCTTGGACACGGAAAGACTGCCAGGAACAGTCTTCTATAGCATCCTGTCACAGCCAGGAAACCAGTAGAAAGGTCTTCTTAGCCTCCTTTTGCGTGTGGACATCATCAGGCTTGGATGGCTTTTGACTCTATTGTAGAAGGAATAAGGAAACTGGCCCTCGCCGAGCACAGCCCATTTACAGCTTGATTGCCCCAGCTTACTTCCCAGCAGTTGGCAGGGGCCCAGTGGGACTCTGACCTTGGCTGCCAAGCTTTCTCCACAATAGTAGCGGCTGAGCATGGACAGCTGTCCCTCCAGCTCCCAGTGGCCTCAGCTGTACGGAGGCCATGGCCTCTACAGCAGGTTTCTAACCTCCTCTCAGGCTTCTCCCAGAGGGTGCTGAACTGTCTCTTACTCTGATTCTGTGGTTTTTCTCTTGATTCCTGGCTGGTGGAAATGTTTGTAGACCTTTAAAAGCATGATTTTCAAAAGAGAGACCTGGGTAGGAAAAGAGGGGGCATCCTTAATAAACTCTTCTGCTGCCAGGATTCCAATATCAACACCAGTAGCCAGCCTGGACATGAAATTTAAAGATTGCTTCCATGTAAACTTGGAAGTTATAGAGCCTGAGGTGGGGTTTGGTTGTGGAGGAGGGGCTACCTGACTACCTGGTGGAGGTCCTGGTGAGACAACACAGCCATCCACCTGATGGGTCAAAGGTCGGTGTGTCAGATGTGGTGTGGAAGGTGGCACTGGCCCTGGAGGCTCGCTCAGGCTGATGTGGCCCTTGATTCCATCTGATGACCCTGAGGGTCCCCATTTTGCCAGGAGATGTGAGCAAGGATCCAGGTCCCTCCCCTGCTGCTTCCCTCCTGCCAGCCATGGTGTGCAGAGGTGTTCCCACTCAAGCTTCAGGTTTCTGGGTCGCACAGTCAGCTCTCCTGCCCTTATTTCATAAGCACCAATAACTTCTGCTTAGGGTGCCATGTGGTTTGACAAACTCACAGTCTGTCCTCCTTGGGTCTCCGTGGGCATGTGCAGGAGCAGGCAGGCTCAGCAGGCATCATTCCATCCTGTAATGTTGGCTTGCTCCAATGGAGCGAACTCTCTGCAGGTCTGCTCTCGCCCACCTCTGCCCCAGTTCAGTTCCCCGAGTGCAGGGTTTGCTTTGACACCCAGAGTTTTGGACTTGAACTCCTGAGTGTAGATTAGCCTTATGCTGAATCCTGTAGTCTCCTTTGCGTTTTAAGATAACTAAAAATAGAACACTGTCTATGATAACTTAGACTTTATGGTGCCATGATGCTTTCTCAACCCTTAGCTCATGTTACTAGTGATATAAATGGAGCTGGGAACAGTAATGATTCAGTTGGTCCAAGGAACAGTTTGGACAATTATCTGCAGGTTAGATTTTCTAGCCTACCATCAAATACAAAATATCTACTTAAAATCAATTATCAAGGCTTGAGAATTATAGCATGATTCATATTCTATAATTCACTTATAGAATAACATGGCCTATCAGATTTAATCACTGCTAATTAATCTTATTTGTCTTATTTAAAACAATGACAACATAAACAGGACCGGAAGGATGATAGTGTGCTGTAAGTCACCCCCTTTTCCTTTCTTTTGCCACTTCCACTGGAGCCACCCTCCTGACTGAGACCCATATCAGCCTGGGCTAGGGGGATGAGGGGTGTCAGGTCTTTGGGGAACCCTGGACCCCTGCCTGGACCTGAGCAAGGAGCCTGTGAGCTGTGAGCTTCTCAGAGGAGCTTTTCTAAGCTCCAGACTTAGGGAAGACAGTGGACACTGACTGGTGCACGAGTGAGTAGAAGAAAAGGATTAAACCCTCAGAGTAGTTGAAAGACAGAGGTCTGACAAACTAGAAGGATACGCCATGGCTCAGGAGGAAACAATCCCAGCTCTCCCTTGGAAACTTCACCAGAGATTCTTTTTAATTGAATAAAATATTAAAGTCAATCAGAAAATGTATGGAAACAAATTACCAATGCTGATGTGAAAAAGATGACATTTCATGAAATGAAAAAGATGAATATATTCTGAAGAACTATAATCAAAATATTCTGATATTGTAAGAGAATAGACAAAATGGCCAATAGAATGGAACAGAATATACGAAATGTTTGACAGATCATGGGAAGTGTGGCTTATGTCTTTATGTATTTATTCGTTTTTATTTGACATGGGGGGTGGAACTGGAGCCTCGCATAATGTAAGCATGTGCACCCTAGGGTGAGCTCCATAAGCCCTGCGCTGCGGGGGATGAGGCTGAGCCCAGACTTGGCGACCCCAGCGACATTACCGGGCTTGCTGCCCTGCACCAGCTCCAGGACAACGAGAGCGACTGTGGCTGGGCCCCATTCGGTGAGTTGGCAACAGCGCCCTTGGCCCAGACCCCCAAGTGGCACATCTGGTCAGGGTCTCTGGGCCTTCCTGTCTTCAGCTCCACAGTGCTGGCCCCAGATGTAAGCCCCCATCCGTGACAGCTCTGTCCTGGCTGAGCCAAGTCTAAGGTGCTGTGCACAGGCATCACTGCCTGGATGGGATTCTCTAGTGCTTGGGGAGCTCTGGGAGACTGCTCGCGTTGTGCATTTCTCGGACTTGGAAGTTAGGGGCTGCAAAGCAGAGCGCTGGGGTGGGGTGGTGAGGACGTAAGCCCTGGAAGCACTCAAGCACAGCCAAAGTCATGCACGTGCCCACCGAGAATACTAGGAATTATATCTAATCTAGATTGCCTTGCTCATGATAACTTGACATCAAATGACTTTCTTTTCCTTTGCAAGAAACCCAGGCTTTGTGCTGCATGCCCTGCTCCAGAACTAAGCCATACTGAGCTTTTCCTGTTGATTTTCAACCCCATGTAGATAAGGACAACTACCAGCAGCTGCTCGGGGCTCTGGACTACTCCTTCCTGTGCGCTTATGCCGTGGGGATGTACTTGAGGTAGGTCGGCCCCTGCTCTCTGTGCTTCTCTCAGGCCCTCCTTAGAGCTGGGCTGAGGCACATTGCCGTGTGCTGTCCTGTTTCCCCAGACCAGCCCTCAGTGGCACCCTGTTGCTGGGACATGGGCCCAAATATGAACTCCATCTTCCCGACAGTCAGGACACCAAAGCAGCGAGTGTGGACATGTCCCCTGCTGCCTGTGTGGCTCCTGACAACTCCAAGTCCAGTGCTGGCCTCCCGAGTGCAGCTGTAGGCAGACAGCTTGGTTTGTAGAGTGCTATACAGCTTCTAGGGCCGTGGACTAGTGACCATGAATGAGCACCTCTTTGAGCCCACATTTTACTTTCAAGTCGGTAACAGTATAGGGGACAGTGTGTGACAGTATCATGGTGAGGCTGGGAGGAGTTCATGCCTGTAGAAACCTGCCTGGCCTGTTTCTGCTTGGATGGTCCTGGCGAGGGGGACGTGTTCCGGGCTTCAGAGGATCTGTGGCTGCCTAAGCACTGAGCTCATCTGTCCAACCGCACAGAGATAAGAGTTGTGGTTCAGAGGCTTTTGTCAGTGATGGAGCTCTTCGGAGTGCTGAGATGCCCAGGGACCCCTGAGAATGCTCCAGGGCCCCCTGACTGTGAGATGGCAACCTGGGCCCTCCCAGCGTGGGACCCGCCATTGCTGCCACCCAGGGAGGCACTTTCTGCTGGTGGAGTGGTAGCCCCATTGTGTTTTAGGGTGCACTGACAGGAGCCCAGCTTGCAGTCGCATGGTGTCGCCTTCCCTTGGCAAGGCCAGGGTCTGCACCGGCCTTCGAGCTCTGTACCTTGAGGTTGTATGTTTCTGTGCTATAATCAGTCTTTCTGAACACATAATCAGTCGCCAAAAAAAAAAGTGGGAATGTGTTTTTCTCAGCTGAAATCTGAATCTCAGCTAGCAGGAGCTTGCACTCTAGGGGATCTTAGAAAGGTCTGGAGACGTGCCTGTCACAGTGAGGGAAGAGGGTGTCACTGACATCTGGTGGGCAGAAACCAGAGAGGTTTCTAAGCATGCTGCACCACCCAGGACATCTCTGTCCACAGAACTCACTTAGGTGCCCTCTTCAGCTCACATAAACAGTGAGGATAACCTGTGTCCCACTGCCAGGCTAGGTAGAGGTAGTGTGGAGCAAGTTCCTGCTTTAGTCTGGTGTAATGTGGAGTAGTGTCCATTCCATTAGACCTATGCTTTGTTTCTTTTTTTTTTTTTTTTTTTTTTTTTTGAGACAGGGTCTTACTATGTAGCTCAGGCTAGCTTCAGACTCATGGCAGTTCTCCTGCCTCAGCCTCCCGAGTGCCGGGATTACAGATGTGAGCCACTGATACAGGGCATATGATATGCAACCACCGAACAATCCAAATATAAGGAAAATATTATAACTCCCAATCTGCTAGATAATCAAAACACCAAGTTCATATCCTCTACTAAAATAGAGGAATGAATTCTAGGAACAACAAAGCTTAATAGTAGGAAAAATTTATTGAGAGAAAGCAAAACCTGTCTGAGAAGAGCCCAGGAATGTGGGTTGCCATTCTCAAGGGTGTTTTATTGGCCAAAGCCACGAGGTGAGGTGGGTTCAAGGTGGGACAGAACTATACTCAACTAACGAGATTACAAATATAGTCACTTAGGTAATAGTGACCTAGAGAGGAAGTCACAAGGTGGATGTGAGCTGGGATAAAATTATGGTCAACCAGTAAGTATAGAACATGTGTAGTTGCTTGGGTAATATTGATTTAATGGGGATTGAATGGGGAAACAAGTCATGCAGCAGGCGCACAGAGGATGGACAAAGGCTTTCCTGGAAGGCATGGATAAGGAAGTGGGTCCTCCACCCCAAGGTGATTGATGCCTCTTTAGAATGTCAGTCACTGCTGTTCACCCCTAGTGGAAGCATATGGAGGAAGTTCAGTCCTCTTTATCTTGAAGCCTGGCTTTCAAGGAATGTACCTCCAGCTATAGCTATCTTATGCCCTGACCTTTGAGGGCCCAGCCCTGTCTGACTGCCTACAATATTTCCATATAATTTAGCTGTCTAGAATATCACCACTCCCAGCCAGATCTGTGCTTTGAAACATTAAGTAGAGGTCAGATCGGGTTTAGGTGCTGTATGGTAGGACTAGAGACTCCCCAAGCCCAGCCCCCGGCACTGGCTCAGGTGCCTGACTAATGTGCCCAGTGGCCTGTGGTGTGGGTGGGTGAGCCAGCCTCTCTGAAACTTGTTCCCAGTCTCAGAAGGTAGCAGGTCAGAGCAAAAGACTCTTAAGTTCTAGGAGTTGTTGGCTTCTGCTCAGCCAAACGTTGGCCTAAATGTGCTTTATAATTTTCAGCTGCTCCCTTCTGTGCTTGTGTTTAAAGATGATTATGTGCATTGTCCTTAGTAGACAGTTCTGACCTGACAAACTCAGAAGGAAAAGCTGGCCCTTGTTTTGGTTCTTGTGGTAAATGACAGCAAAGTGGCACACACCTCCAGCACTCAGGAGACTGAGGCAGGAGGATCAGCACAAGTTCAAGGCCAGCCTGAACTACATAACAAGGCTTGTCTCAAAAACAAAACAAAACAACTCCCCAAAATAACAAAGTACTGTACTTCCGATTTGATTTGAAACTGTCTCATTGCTATCTGTTTATCAATAAAACTTTGAGAAGAAAA
>NW_004524621.1:3495309-3533945 GCF_000260255.1 Octodon degus | reverse complement strand
AAAAAAAAAAAAAAAAAAAAAAAGGACTGCAACATTGAAGCTAGCTCAACCCAGAGTACTGCCAGCAGCAGGGTGTAGATCTGGCCCTGGGCTCAGAACCCCCATGTGATGATGTGCAAGGCAATGCAAGTGTTAGTGTCCCCTTGTTTTCCTGCACCTTTTCTTCACTTACACCACAACTGTGACCTGTTAGTGACCTTCCCCCAGAACAATACAGAGTGCTTTGTGTAGTCCTTGTGTGGGGTGACAGTGGTCACCACCCTTTTAGCATCTGGCCTCCTATGACAATGGGCCCTTGCCACATTGGCCACCCCCATCATGGCTTTCGGTAGCCAGGTGACAAGCAGACAACTGTGTCAATCTCACTGGAGCCCAGACAGCTCTACAGATGAAACCCAAAAGCGCTGGGCTTAAGGGACCACTGAGATTCTACCCAGGTCTTCTGACCTCACCTTATAGGACAAAGACTACTTTGTCACACAAACAGGCCAAAGTGTGTACAGGACAGCTGAGTGTCATTTCCTCATGGGACCATCCAGCCAGGCATTTCCATGCAGGTGGCTTAGGTACGACTCAGGAGTGAGTGCTTGGTGGCCACTTTTAGTGACTTCAGTCCCTAATTTGACAGTTAAAATGTCAACTGGCTATGTTGACTGGTTATTGTCTAGATCAAGTCTAGCAGGACCAGTGCTGTTTTCTGTAACCAACAGCAGTCACATTCGCGTCATAGAGTGTGTGCTTTACTGTGTGGTAGTTAGTGAATTTGTCTAGAAACAGGAAGCCTTCTGGGTATTGCTGTGCCCCTGTAGGTGCGGGGCACGTGCAGGGCACAGCTGTGCCTGGTCCTCCAGGAACTGGCACGCCCCTCAGTTCTAGGAGCTTTGGGGACAGTGTGGGTGCAGCTGGGGAGCAGCAGCTGGCCATTTACTTTAGGGGTGTGTTTCTCTCCTGTTTGTCTTTCCTTCCCGTCCCCAGTGGCATAATAGGGGAGCGCCTGCCCATCCGGTACTACCTGACTTTCGGGATGCTTGCCAGTGGAGCCTTCACTGCCCTGTTCGGGCTGGGGTATTTCTATGATATCCACAGTTTGGGATTCTACGTGGTCACTCAGGTAAGAAACCTGTGGCTGCTCCAGGGTTAGGTCCAGGGTTTCCAAGATGAACAGGATGGGATGCTTCCTTCATAGAGCCTGTTGTCTCAGCAGGTGCCAGAGTAAGGAAAACAGGCAAGACCGGCTGGCACAGGAAGTCCCTGCCTTCTGCTGCGAAACTCCTGTCAGCTAGGAGTTTCCAGCTTGAGGAGCGGTGCCTAAGAAATCCTGTTTGTTATTCCGAGGCAGCAGGGTAGGGGCTTGCGAATGCTTGGAAAGGAGAGACCCTGGAAGTGTGAGGAGGAGAGGCCTGAAGATAGCAGGAGGCCGTGTCTCTTGGCTTCTGTCCTCCCAGCTGTCGTGTGGATAAATATTGACCAGCAAGGAAAGCAACAATGCCCGGCTGGTTTTGTGGTGTTTCCCAGCCTGTGCAAACAGCCTGAGGGGTGTCATCAGATCATCAGAACAGATTGCTTTAATTTTGCTTCTCAAGATTTTGTCCTGTCACTTGAAAAAGCTTGGCTGTGTAACTGCAGAAGTGGTTTGCACTTGTACGAGGGGGACCATGGGGCTTGTTTCCAGTGCTCCAGGTGGTCCAGTGAGCCCTCACCTGGAGAAGCCCAAGGTGGGGAGCTTAGCACTGTACCCTCACCAAGTGTAGAAATGCTCAGAAATGCTCTCCCTCCTGGGCCAAGGATCTGTTTGCCTCAGAGAAGTAACAACGTTCATGGTGTGGTTGGGAAAAATGAATCAATTCTAAGCCATGTTTTATAGTGCAATTTGTAAACTACTCTATAAAAAGAACAAAAGTTTGCTGTTCTCATAAATTTTTTAAAATCAAAAAGGCTGGAACAAACCTGCCCTGAAGGCATTCAGAGAAAAAAAAAAAAAAAAAGGCTGGAAGCTGGGCGTGGTGGCACCCCTGGATCTATCTTCAGAAAGAGCTGCTGCTGACAGCTCTACAGGTTATCGAGACTCCCTCCCCATCCCTGCCCTCCTTTTACAGTACTATGGATCGTACCAAAGGCCTTCGCACTGAGCTCCATCCCCATCCCCTTGTGCATATTTTATTTTGAGACAGGGTCTCCCTAAGTTGTAAAATGCCCAAGCTGGGCTTAAGTTTGTGATCTTCCTTCCTCAGCCTCCCCGAGTGCTGAGGTGACAGGCACATGCCACCACAGCCAGGTGCTTGCTCCAGGCCCAGGGTGAGCCTTCTCCTCTGTCCTCTCACCCTTAGGTCATCAATGGACTGGTACAGACCACCGGCTGGCCCAGCGTTGTCACCTGCCTCAGCAACTGGTTTGGGAAAGGAAGGTGAGGAGCAGGCGCTTTCCAGCAGCATTTATAGTTTGAAAGATTCCAATGAAAGCCGGAAAGCCTCTTTCCCTCGCCTCTTCTGTCCAGCAAGGGGCTGAGGACTCCAAGCTGCAGGTCCTAAAGCCCTGACGGGGCTGTGCACCTGCATGGGTGGAGGGCACGGTGGGGCAGAGTCCAGGTCTGCAGCCCTCTAAGGCCAAGTCTCCACCTTGGGCTAGGAGCCTTCTGGCCCTGACCAGGTCACCAGGGTCACCCAGTTCAGGAGCAGCATGTCTGGGCATGTCTGTAAGGAGGCACAGCCCTGGGGCCTCGGGTGAGGTTACTCGGAAGTCACCCCACAGGGCAGGGAGGCTCAGACAGAAACAGCCCCAGAGCCTAATTTTGAAACTGCCTCTTTCACGGGTGGGGCACCTACTCCAGCTCTTGTTCACACTGTAGTTCACACTGTAGCTTCTGGAAGCACCCTTTACATTTTGGACCTTACAAGAAATTAAGGAAAAGGCCTCTTTTCCCTTTTTAATTATAAAATAAAGCTTCAAGGGAAAAATGGAATGTGTGGCTGTGCTCTTGTGGGTGGGGACTCATCCCAGCCCTCCACCACATCCACATCGGGTATTGTGTTTGCTTGTGTTGCAGGCGGGGTCTGATTATGGGGGTGTGGAACTCCCACACCTCTGTAGGCAACATCCTGGGCTCCTTGATAGCCGGCTACTGGGTGTCCACGTGCTGGGGCCTGTCCTTTGTTGTTCCTGGAGCTATCATGGCCACCATGGGGATGGTGTGCTTTCTCTTCCTCATTGAACGTAAGTCCTCATGGCTGGGAGATGCCCTAGTGATCGCAAATTCAGCTTCTGCCTGCCAAGAGGGCAGGGTGCTGGGCAAGGCCCACGCAGACTCCCCAGGTGGCTGGTTCTCCTGCTCGGGCCGGATTGCTGTCTCCTGCTCACTGCGCTGACCAGTGTTGAGGTTCTTCCTTCTCTCTCTGCTTCCTGCCCTGTCCTATATATCTAGCTTGGGGGCCTAGAGTCTGTCTCAGCTTCCCCAGTGTCCCTGCCCAGCCAGTGTGGCTGCCCCTGCTCCCCACTTCCTTCCCGGCCCAAGTACCGCTGCCAGCATGTATGTCCCCGATCCGCTGCATCTCAGACAGCATTGTCAAATACCATGTAACATAAGGCCATAGGTCTTCACTAAGCAAAGAGCTACCAGAAAGTTAAATTCTTCCTTTCATTCCAGAGTCAGTATCACACTTCATTGCATAGATTTTGAAAATAATTTTTAAAGTAGAGATCCGACAGCACAAGATTTGCATAGCTATGCTGTGGTGGAAAATTCTGATCCCATGAGCCATTCTGATAACGTCCACTTGGCATTCAGTTCCTTCATCTGGCTCCGGGCACAGAAAGGTCCCAGGAGAACTCCAGGGGCAGGTGCTCAGTCACGCGCAGGGGCAGTTTCCACGGCCCATCCTGGCACACATAGTAACTTGCCCTCAGCACCCATCATTTTAGAAAGAATACATACTCCATTTTGTGTCTCAATTCTTTCTTATCGCTGAAGCCAACCTTTGAATTTTAAAAATAACCTCCATCTAGCCAAGCCAGGGCTATGCAGCTCTTGGGCGGCCTCCAATGTGGGTGAGAAGGAAGCAAATATCCAGGGTGGGGCTGGCAGTCACACGTGGGGGTGTGAACAGAGAACGCCTGTGGGTGGGAGCTGAGAGAGGGTGCCGGACACACACCGCACATACCACCTGGCATCTTGTTCTTTGGTAGCGGAGATGTCCGTGATAGTATGGCAAATGGACCCAAGCAGATACCTGAGCTTCACAGGACAGAGCCCTGCTTCCTCTCTCTCCTTCCACGTAGCCTTCCATCAAGAGAAACATCATGTCTGCACCCATTTCTATTTCTAATGAATTCTACAATCCCTTACGACTGTGGCCCTGATTCGTGTCCCGATACTGGAGCTGTGCATCCATTTACTTGCCATCCTGTGGTGTCTGGCATTTGGTGGCAGCTACTGGCCATGGCCTTCTTCCACACCAGGGTTAAGGAGAATGGGAAGGCAAGTTAGGGGCTGTGCTGTGGCACAGGCCACTCATCTGCAACTTCTAAGTCTCTTTTCTTACCCCTGTCCTTGTTTAGCAAAAACAGAAGGTGACATCTTGTTCATTTGCTTATGTGTATTCAAGGTATACAGAACGATGTTTGGGGCTGCACACAGGGACAGAAAAGGTTACTGCAGGGAGGCAGATTGACACAGCCAGTAGGCCACAGAGCTCCCAGGTTCATTTCTGTGGGAAGCACAGCCAAGCCTTCACAGGACTCCTCCCTCGGTGGGCACAGGTCTCAGGCTCGGGTGCTACAGGGCCCGCACTCAGCCGCTTTCCTGTTTGCTCTTTTAGATCCCAAGGACATCCACTGCACCTCCACCCTGAGCACGGTAAGGCTTGCTCCCATTCTTCGCATCCGCAAAGCATGGTGCTCTGGGCCTGGCACCCTGCAGCCTGGTCCTTTGTGCAGCTATGCTGTCTAGGGAGGGCTGGCAGTTCCCTGCTTCCCAGAGGCTGGGCAAGAGGCCCACTGCAGCCTGGTCCTCCAAGGAGCCAGAGCCAGGGCTGGCAGTACCTCCAGGCGAGGGGACTGCCTGGCTTTCCCCAGGCCTTGGTGCAATGGAGGAAAGTGCCAGGCGAGCTGGCCAGTGTCACCTTCAATTGGTGGCCATGCTTCTCAGGTGGATCTTGCATCCATTAAGCTGCACACTGTCCATTTCCTGCTGTACCTCGGCTATCCCAGCACTGCAGCCCTCAGCCAGGCCCTGGGCACCTGCTCCCTCCCTGAGGGCAGGCTCAGACTCCTGCAGTTCCATCCGTACCCTCCACCTCCAAGCACACAGGGTCACACAGTGTACAGTGCTGACCACCATCCAAGAAGAAAGGCCCTCTTGCCCCATCCTGCCCTGGAGACTCCTGCCCCGCGAGGCTCCTCCTCTCCTTGTTCTCTCATCCTCTGCCAGGGCCCACAGTGGACACTGTTCACCCCCTCACTGCCTCCCCTGTGGGTATGGGAACACGCTGGTCCCATGTGGACTGCTTCTCGGGATGCCTTCTACAGATCCCCAGGCTCTCTGTCCTCATTTGTCCTCACACAGGAGCACGTGCCCAGCCCATAGCACATACCACCCCCACATGTGTGACATTGGGGTCTCCAGCCTGGTCCTTTGGCCCGCAGCTCGCTAGCCCTTCTCTGGAGATACCCATGATATTCTCAGACCAAGCCTGACTGGAGCAAATCTGGCTGTTACCCATACGCCTACCATCCCCTAGTGTCCCATGTTGTGGTCAAGGACTGTCCACACCCAGCAGACAAACTGGGGTCACCTGGCTCCTCCCCTCAGCCCAAGCCCACTCTGCTGGCTCCCGTTGTCCTGCTCTCAGCGCAGGCCATAGGGTATGTGGAGTGGACCCCTCATATCATCTCACCAACTCCCTGTCACAATCTTGTCTGAGGACACTCAGTATAAAATCCTCTTTACCCCTTATTGCCCTTCCCCTCACCAAATGTAAGCCCTACATGGGTGGGTGGCTGGGGAAGGCTAGCTCTACACTGTGCACATGCGTGAAAGAGAGAGAGGGCGCCACAACCAGCCTGCCCGTTGCCTAGTACATTGAGAGGGCTTCTGAGTCTGATTCATTTGAAAAGAAGGTTTGGGCACTTCATTAAGTAACAAATTAGAAAGTTCTGAAAACAACTACATTCTGGAAGATACTATAATGGCATGAATTTATTTTTTTTAAAAAAACTACAGTAGCTATTTGAAAATACCCATTGTGTCTTCCTGCCAGGCCATGGGCATCACACTCAGAGATGCTGACATTGGCCACTTAGGACCACACAGCCAGTGGTACTGGGCTCTCAGACCTCCTGCCTGGAGCATTAGTCCCCTGGCAGGGCACCTCTGGGCAAGTCAAGTACTGGCATGGGCATTGCCTAGGCAAATGGGAGGGACCTTGGGCTATGGCTTCTTCCCAGCTATGGGGTGGACAGTTGGCCTGGACACCTGGTGTCCTGGACCTGGGGCTGAAGCCTCTGCTCTCTTCTCCTCTCTGTGCCCTTCACTGAGATCCCGCCCAGCTCCTCTGTCTCCAGGGAGCCACCCACATGCCAGCCAGGCAGAGTTTAGTCTCTCATGAGAATAGTACCCACCTTGTCTACCTTCTCTTTTTTTATCCTTGCAATGGGGCTTGAACCCAGGGCCTTTACACTGAGCTATGGCCCCAGCCTTGCAAGATCTAAGTTCCTAAGTTACCTAGACTGGTCTTGAATTTATGATCCTCTTGCCTCAGTTACCCAGTGTGCTGGGATTATAGGTGTACACCAACCTGGCCCCCATCCTGTGTAACCTCCTATCACATTCCCGCCTGCTGTTGTTCCTTTGTCTCCTCCCTGGATCTTCAAATGCATGAGAGAGGAGTGTCAGGTGTTGTGATTTGCTTTAAGCAAGCCATATTCCAGGAAGTTCCTGTTTAAAAGTGTGATATTTTAGAAAAAAGACCTGACTTTTCCAAGACTAAAGTTTTTGTTAGAGAAACTTAGAAACAAAAGGTAAAAATAATAGCATAGTTCCCGGATATCCAGAACAATCTTGAAAAGGAACAAAGCTGGGGGACTCAAGCACCCAAATTTCACTGGGGCCATGTGCAGAGCAGTGGCTGGCACCGCAAGGCCCAGGTGGAGCCCAGCTCCTGCAGGCCTAGGCAAGGATGGTCTTGGCAGTGTGTAGTGAGCCTGGGGCACCGGGCACCAAACACATCTCACTCCAGAGCTGGGATGGACTAGACTCCTATCCGTGAGCTTTTAGAAACCCTGGTGTGGGCCTCCCGGTCAGCAGAGCATTGGCAGGTGTGGCACCAGGGCACACGCTGTGCGTCAGTCACTCTGTGGTATGAGTGTCACAGCACCACAGCCAGGCAGTTTTGAGAAAAGATGTTTACTTAGGTTCCTGGTTCTGGAATACCAAGGTCAAGGGCCACACTCAAGGGGCTGCCTGCCTGTAGCCTTGGGAGGCAGACAGCATAGGAGGCCACAGGTGTCTGTGTGCCTGTTTCCTGGTCTCTGTTCTGATGAGGCCTCTAGGCTTGTCATGGGGCCCTGCCTCAATGACTTTATCTGATCCTTTGCGCATGGTCTTGAGATTAGGTCTCCACCCTCTTCCTAGCTCACTGGAAGCCTTGGGCAGTGCCCAGATCATCCCCAAAACATCGGGGTAGGAGAGGCAGGGACCAGCTGTACTTCCTCAGAATTTAAAACTTTGTGTTGCATAAAGACAATGAAAAAGCAGCTCAGAATGGGGGATACATGTATAAATCAAGTCAGACACTCACATACTTAAAGAGCTCTTGACACTCGGTTGTAAAAACACAACCACTTTAAAAATGACCAGAGAGAGAGCCAGCCAAATAGCTCAGGGGATTAAAGTGCCTGCAAGCAGGGGTGGGGGGATCCCCAAGTCTGCTGTGCCGGCGCTGCCCCCAGGGCACGCTGAGACTTTGAGACTGAGCATGGTAGCTGTAATCTCAGCTCTTGGGAGGCTGTAAACACGTGGATCACTACGAATGGGATCTAGTAGTGAGACCCTGAATGAACAACCTGTAGACAAAAAAAAAAAAAAAAAAAAAAAAAAAAAGGCCAGAGGATCCAGACAGTCATCCCTGCTGGGAAGGTATGAGGTGCTCAAGAAGCAGGTGGTCAGCACCACTGGCCACCAGAAAAATAGAACCAGAGCCACAGTGAGACCCACTTCATACCCAGCAGGATGGCTGGGATCAGAGGCAGAGAATGTGTGTGGAGAGGATGAGGAGGAGCCAGAACTCAGACTGTGCTGGGAGCACAGGCTGGCAGTTCCTCAGAAGAAGCATGTGCGTAGAGCTACGCTTCAGTGTAGTAGGTCCACCCTAGGAATCTACCTGGCGGAAATCCGTGCCTACACAAGCTGGTAGCAGGATTAGTAGTAGCCCAAACCTGGAACCACGTAACTATCCACTGACACACAGGCAGATCAAGTACAGTGTACCGTGCCACAGAGCATCTGTGACATTGAAAAGAGTGGAACACTGGTAAGCACCGTGTGAACCTGGAAGCCACACAGATAGGAGAAGCTGGTCACAGAAGGTCACAGGTTGTACAGTTCCACCGGCATGGGTAACGTGCAGATAGAAGACAGGTCAGCGGTGCAGGCAGGCACCCGAGGCCCAGGACTGCTCTGGAAGGCGCCGCGTAGACGGTGTCAGCAATGCTGTCCTGTCTGTAGTGTCCATCTGCAGCCCTCCTGTGTCTGTCCAGCTGCTCTCAGTTGTTCACTGTGTGTAAATGGAACCCAGGTGGGCTGCCCCTTGCCTTTGGTCAGTATGTCCAGAAGCCTCTTCTGACGAATAGGTCCCCCTGTTTATTCTGTGCTGTTTGCTGCTTTTCTCCATTAAATCATCTTCATTGAGAAAAGTGGGCATGAGTCTCACCTTACGGATTTGCTGGCTGAGTCCTGGGGTGTGGGCCTGCACCTCTGCCCAGCGCTGCTGTGAACTGGAAGCCTCAGTGCAGAACTGATTTTCCCAGGTAGCACTTGTCTCAAATGAGCCACAATTAAGAAGTAAGAAACAGCATCCAGTGTTTCAAACTTGGCTCTCTGCGAGGATGCCCACAGAAAGGCTGCCAGGATTTGTGCTTCCGGCTTTCTTTGATCTCTGTGTTACCTGGGTTTAGGCTTACAGTATCTTTCAATTAGGACTGTATTTGGTTCAAAATCTCATATTAAGGTTTTGGAAAATTTAATGTGTTTTTGTTTTTTATGGTACTAGGGATCAAACCAAGGACCTTGTACATGATAAGCAAGCACTCTACCACTGAACTATATCCCCACCCTTCTTTATCTTATCTTTACTTATTTGTCATTACGGATTTATTATTGAGGCTAAATTGCCCAGACTACTCTCCAACTTGGGATCCTCCTGCCTAAGCCACTGGAGTAGCAGCAATTATGGCCACCACGCCAGTGCAAAGTGTGGTGCTTTTCATCTCTCTGTTAGTTGGAAACATGCTCAGTTGCAAACAGTAGGAAAACCCCAGGGCTATCTGTGGCTAAAGCAAGGTAAAAAGTGTTTCTCTCCTGTCTCCTGAAGTCTGGAGGCAGCAGCCCTATGTGACATGGTATGGCCACAGGCCCTGCCCATCTGCTGGGACCCAGAACACAGCTCTCATGCCCAAGACAATGCAGCCCAAGCAATTGGATCAGTGTCTGGAGCTGCCTCTGTGAACATTCTGGCATCGGGGACACCCCAACAGTGCTTTGCTGTGAGCCTAGGCAGCTCACCCCTAGACACCAGGTTCTTGTAAGCACAGGACACAATTTTTTTTCAAGATACAGATTTATATTTTCAGGTCATGCAATAGTAGTTTTTCCTTAACCTCCGGATAGCAATTGAAGGGAGATGACCTCTGGATGTAGCACATGGGTCCACCTGAGAACATGACAGAGCTGAGTAAACGCACTCCGCCCCCCTTGCCCTGTGTCCATCTTCCAGATGTGGTGTGGCCCTTCACTCAGGGATCTGGTGTGGCTGGCCAGGCTGGTTCCCCCTCTTCAAAATCAATCCAGAACCAGTGCTGGAAGTTTGCTATAGAAACAATTTCCAGATTGCTATAGAAATTGTTTTAGTAGGATTCAGACGAGAAAATAAACATCCTTTTGAGTATAGAATTCCCTATTTTAAAGGAGGTTCACCTCAACTATTTCATAAACAAAGAATAATGAAATTTTACCACAGAACTTTAAAAATTTTTTATACCATTGTCATCCAAGAGGTCTCTGCACCCACAGAACCTTTAGAAATAACAGATGAGGGGCTGAGAAGATAGCTTAGCAGTCTCTTGTCTGGCAAGCACAAAGACCAGAGTTCAGTCCCCAGTACTGCATGCCATGCCAGCCCCAAAACCAGGTAGTGAGGCTGAGACAGGAAGATCACTCACTGTGAGTCCAAGCTGCACAGCAAGACCCTGTACCAAATAATTTTTTTTTTTTTTTTTTTTATGGAACCAGGGATTGAACTCAGACCCTTGCACTTGCTAGGGAAGCGCTTATTCCACTGAACCATCTCCCCAACCCCCAAATAAAATATTTAAAAGAAAGAAAAGAAATAACAGATGGGAAATGACACCCTTGTGTTAGTGCCCAGGAAATTCCCTCATTTCATCTTTTGACGTGGTGACAGAGATGGTATTGGATGGAGCCTACCCCAACCCACCTGCAGATCGGCCCTAAGTCAGATGAGCTAAGCTGGAGTGCTACTAGGCCCTGTCCCAAATTGTAAAGGAAGACCTGCCCTGTGGTCTTTCTAAGGCCTTTTCTATCCTAAAAACAGGTCAAGGCTATTAAGGAAGCCTAAATCGCCCTCACTGGCATTTTTCTGTTTCTCCCTTAGTCTTGGTCTGTTCTTCAAGGAGGGACATTATATTTTCATTCCATTACAGAGGGTCTCAAGCCTAGGGATTCAGCTGATTAGCCTGCCATTTTATGTTAATTATTCATTGTTTTTCTCTTAGTAGCTTTCTGGTGGTGATCTCATCTATCCTTGCTAAGAAGAGCTGGGCTTGATTTCCGCTGATGATCCAGTAATGGCTTTAATTAAATTTTCTTCTCCCAGCATTCGAAAGCCTACGAGAATGGTACAAACAGATTTAGACTCCAGAAGCCAGCATCACTCAGCGAAAAGAGCAGGCCCCTGGTAAGTTCCAAGCGACTTCCGGTGAACACAACTTCCAGCCAGGGCTGCAGAGTCCCTCAGGCTGCAAGGCCTCACTGACCTTCTGCCTCAGAGACTATCACACATGCCATGGCCTTTACAAAATCTAATTTCTGTGGAATCTGAGTTTGTCCTGCCTGGCTTTGTTTGGATGCTAAGCTAAATTTCTTTGTGTCTTTTTTTTTTTTTTTTTTTAAGAACAGGAAAATTTGTTGGAGAAAAGGACTAGGGAATAGGAATAGTTCCTGAGAGACTGGAGGAGTACTGAATGGGTTAAAGTGAGCCCACTACTCAAGGAAGCTTTATAGAGCAAAACCCCAAAGCAGATATGATGTCAGTCAAAATTATGATCAACCAATAAGCTTGCAAGTCTAGTCGCTGAGGTAATAATGATCCAGTGGTAGGAAGGGCATATGGGTGACCTTTATTTTTTTCTTTTTATTTATTTGATAGAGGGTGTCACTATGCAGCTCAGACTTGTAGTAATCCTCCTGTTTTCAGCCTACCAAGCTCTGGGATCACAGGTGTGTGCCACCATGCCCTATCTTCAGTGGCCAGCTCGGCATGCAGTGCCAGTGATTGAGCCCAGGTCCTTGTGCTTGCCAGGCAGCCAGTTAGACCACCGAGCTATCTCTTCAACCATGGGTGACCTCATAACCTTGGTTCATAATTTGTAGTATTGTCATTAGTCTTGATGGGAGAGGACAGCCTACCCCTAATAAGATAATGGGAAATCTGCAAATTTGGCTACCTTGATTCTTATCTTCAGTTGCACCTTCAGTCACAGTCTTGATGTGTTCCCGTCTTCTCCACTGCCTCCAAGGGACCAGCCTGTCCCGAACCAGTGGGTCAGTCAACGAAGGTCACCTGGGGGAGGAGCGGGGAATTGAGGGGAGAAAGGACAGGAGATGCAAAGAATGAGGACAAGACAGGATTCTGATCAAGTCCCATTTATTCAGGGGAGGTGCTGGGTATATATAGGGGGTGTAGGAATGAGAAAGTCTCAGCTCTTGGGGGTCAGCAGGTATCTAGGCAATGGGGGAAGGTGCAACCCCTGCGGCATAGCACATGATTCACGGGGAATGGGCAAGGTGAGAAGGACCATAAACTTAACTCAGCAGGGGAATAGAAACTTAAGAAAACGGCTGACACTGTTATAAAATGGATACCAGTTAATGGCCTCCCACACCAGCCCACTATATTTCCACCTAGTTTAGCTATCTGTAATACTGCTCCCTCTGAAGAGGCATCCCTAACTGTGTTTAGGGGAGAATGCGTACAGTTTCCATCCAGCAGCTCTGAGCTGAGAAGACTGGAGAGACTGTGTAGCAAGACCCTGTACCAAATAAGTTAATTAATTAATTAATTAATTTTAAAAAGTTCAACAAGAGTCTTTAAATTCCTTAGCTAAAATTGTCCTTTAAAATCACCAAACTCTCCATCTTCTTACAGGTAAAACTAGAGGAACTCATGACAAGAAGTGTCAGACTTACAGATTACCTCCACCAATAGGGTGATCTAAGAGCCACCTGGTTGTAATCGCTGTTCCAGTCCCTGACGAGCAGTCAGTGTAGGGGAGACCGGTGTAGGGGAGACCGCAGTCAAGGGTCTTCTCCAGAGACCTAACCTAGTGGGCCTCAGCTAGAGGTCATGTTGCAATTTACCAGCTATAAACTCCCTTTATAGGTTCAATCTAGTAGATCCCAGTAAGTCATTTGTTGTTGGTTCATTCTATATGATTATTTGGAGTTCAGCAACCTCTAGGCAGAAAACTTTCCAAGAAATTAAAGCACGTACAATCAGGATGAGCACTAAGCTGCTGGCAGAAACTGCTCTTCAGGGACTGGAATAGTCATTGTAACCAGGTGGCTCTTAGATCACCCTATTGGTGGAGGTTATCTCTAAGTCTGATAACTTCTTGTCATGAGTCCCTCTAGTTTTACCTGTAAGAAGATGGAGAGTTTGGTGATTTTAAAGAACAATTTCAGCTAAGGAATTTAAAGACTCTTGTTGAACTTTTTAATTAATTAATTAACTTATTTGGTACAGGGTCTTGCTACACAGCTCAGACTCACAATGATCTCCCTGATTCAGCCTCCCCAGCACTGGGATTACAGGCATGTGCCACCATGCCTTGTTTCGGGGGCTGACACAGCACACCTAGTGTTCCAGGGTTGGCACAGCACACAGTACCGGGGATCAAACCCAGGTCCTTACACTTGCCAGGCAAGTGCTTAGACCACCAAACTACCTCCCTAGCCCTCTTGTTGAATTTTAGTAGATTTTACCATATTTCTTCCTTAAGGAACTGTAATATTGGTCAGATAATGGTATAACTGGAAACTGCCAGAAGGGGTGAGCCATTGGAGTCCCTTTTTATATCAAGCTTTTATTACTATATATTATTTTCATACATCCTTTGGTTATACTTTTCTGCTGTGTAGTTAAGACTAAGTTAAAACAAGACCTGTATTAATGAATATTAGCCTCTTGCCGTCTGTCTCAGTCAGTTACTTCTCCTCAGGCATTACTTTTGGAAATAAGTACAGAGCCGCTCAGCTCCTCAGTGTCAGCCACCAGCATGCTCACGGTCTTGCTTGAGTATGGGAACTTTTCCTTCTTTAGTGACTTGGCATACTACATATTTGTTCATTCTTGTCCTATGGAGGGTCCAGCAGTCTTCCTACTCAGGAGGTTGGGTGGCTCACCAGAGCTGTAGGATCCTGTAGAAAAGGTTCATAACCTCCGTCCTCATCAGACTTCACATCTTTAATCCAACCCCAAAGCAGTTCACGCACTGCACAGCTTGCTCCCTGCTTGATGGCCCCTGCATCATGCCTGTGGGTGGGGGTGGGAGAGGAGACACAGTGAGCAGAGAAGTCCCCCACAGGGCACTGGTGCCAGGGAGACTGCCTTTAGCAGTGGCATTGAGGCAGGGCTGTGCAGAGACAGAGGGGACTGGCCTACAAAGAAAGTGTCAGGCAGGGAGTGCGTTGTTGTGTGGAGCTCACAGGGTGGAGTTGCATCACAGGAACAGGAAACCATGACAGGAAGAGGGAATCTAAAGGACCAACCATTTTACAGTTGAGGAAACTGAGGCAGGGATGCCATGCCTCTGCTACACGTGGCCTGCCCCCATGTCACTCTCAACTGCTTCTCTAAGCTCCTTGCATCCCTTCCACCTAGTTCACTGCACTGAGCCTCAGGGGATCTTAGGTTTAGGGTTTTTGTTGTTGTTGTTTTGCTGTTCTTGTTTTTTGTGGTACCAGGGGTTGAACTCAGGACCGTGCACTTGCCAGGCAAGCACTTATTCCACTGAGCTATCTCCCCGGCCTCTCAGTTTAGTTTTAATGGTTGGGATTACTAACAGCTTTATCTCTCATCAAACTCTTTAAGGTCAAATGTACCAGATGAACTTCTTGCATTTTTCCCTTTACTGCCTAAGGATTTATTTGTGGCAGCTGACGATGCCTCTGGTTCCTAAATCTTAGTGAAATTATAAGCAGTGATGAACTCAAGAAATGCCCCAGAGCCTCTGCTCACTTCCAGGTTGGCACTTAGAGACCACATCCAGAGGAGGACAGTGAAGGTCCTGGGTGCCAAGGTGCTGCTGACTGTGAAGCCAGCCCCATACCACTTTGCCGCACCCATGAAAGCCTGTTTCCTCCCACGCCCCCAACAAGCCAGCTCCATATCTAGGAGCAGGCAGATCTCACACCAGGCCACCCAAGGGACAGGGTGAGACAGGGCCTTGTCTGCAGCTTCCTGGAGCAGAGTCCCCAGCCCAAGAAGGCCCTGATCCAACACGCAGGCCCGAGAGGCTCTTAAGTGCGGACTGTCGGGAAGCCTGCAGCCATGGCCTGTGCCCAACCCCGTGTCTCATCTGGCCAGGTGCTGCTTTTCATCTGGAAGGGGAGGCCGCAGTGCCCCACATGTGTCGTGGGGACCCACCATGGCTTTCCCTGTGTCCTGAAAACTACAAACCTAGATTGGGTGCCTGGACAAGATGGGCAGCTGCTGCAGGAGCCAAGCTGTGGTCACAGCCCAAAGCCAGTCCTGTAGGCAGTACCCAGAGGCACTTCACAGATTCAGGAAGGGCTGCAGGTGGCCCCAAAGCCTCCAGGCACATCTGTGCTTTGTTTTCTCTCTCTCTCTCATGTGCTGATTAATGACTTCACGAAGAGGTCCATGATATCCTGCACCTCTACCTGGGCCAGGATGTCCTGGGGGCTGCTGCAGCTGGTACAGCCAGCCTAGGTGTCCGGAGCTCCTTGTGTGTGGTCACCAGGAAACTTAATTTAGTAAAATTGCCTTCTAGAGCTCCAGCTCTAGCTCTGTCTTCCTCAGCCTTTTAGGATGGGGTTTTGGGAGGATGTTCGGCTGTCACGCCTGGGGTCTGTCATTTCATCCCCAGTAGCGCAGTCTACTGTGAAGGTGCAGTCACAGACCAGCTCTGAGGCCAGTCTGTCCTGGTGAGGGAGCCAAGCCCTGCAGCATCACACACCAGTGCTAGTGCCCACTATGAGTAGCACTGCTACAGTGGCATTTCCTCAGTGTCTGTTTTCCATCAGATGAGAATTCTGGATGTCAAGGGTAGGATGTAGAACACAGAGCCATTACTATTTCTTTTTCCTTTTAAATTTTTTTTAAATTTTACTCTTAATCCATTTTACAAGGGTTGTAGTAAGAGAAATATAAAACCTGTCAGATTTTGTGGAAAGTCTGAAATTCATGGGTTTGCCCTTTGAAGGACATTTTTTTTTTTTTGAAGGGCATTTTGGATCATTCTTGCTCTGACTTGGAAAAGCCACCCATGGCTAAGATTGCTCTCCACTTAAGGAGTGCAAACTGGGTCCCTTAGGAATGTCCAGAATGTCAGCTGTCATAAAGTGTCAGGATTGATCTAAAATTTTAAAATAATGTTTCTGGTAAACTATGTCCATAACAAACTCGTTAAAAAGTGTAAGTTCCTATAAAGAATTCCCTATTGATCTTCCTCAAACATTATACATACTTCCACCACTGAGTAACAGCTACTAGTACAGATTTTACCTTCTTTCTAGAAAAAGATCCTATAGTTATATGGTTATATAGATGGCTATTTAAACATTCTTTGAGGTCAAAATGAAAATCCAAATTTGAATAATGTTATTTAATACTCCAAGCATTTCCCTATTTTACTAAAATCTTGCAAATATTTTTTAACAATTGCAAAATATATCATTGTCTTAGTTACTTTTCTTGATGCTCAAACATAATACATGACACCCAAAACTTAAAGGAGGAGTTTAACTCATATTTTTTTAAATGTATTTAGTACAGGGTCTATAAGGTCTAACTACACAGATTGGACTCACAGGGATCCTCCTGTTTTCAGCCTTCCAAGCAATAGGATTGCAGGTGTGCGCCACCACATAACTCACATTTTTAATCCACAGTCAGGTAGCTCCAAGATTGGATGGCCAGCTGCTCACATCATGCCAGACAGGAAGCAGAGAAGGGAGGAGCCAGGGAGGGAGGTGAACTCTTCTGGGCCATGTCCCCAGTCCCACCTTTTCTGGTCAGACCCCGCCTCCCTACAGCAAGTCAGCTGTGACCCCCACAGTCTAATCACCCTGCCAAAGCCCCGTCCATAAGTAGATCAGCCTCCAGGGTTCATCTAGATTAAAAACTACAGGTGCTCATTTACATGGCTAAATTTAATTAATTGGCTAAATTTCTCTCTACTATGATGTGACATCTACCTTAGAGTACAAGTATTTTTTTAACTTTTCATATTACTTCTTACAAACGTGTCTAGAATTTCTAGATTAGAGGATGTTGTATGTTAATACTGTTTCATAAAAGCCTATGGATGGTAATGATTGCAAAACAGTGGCCAACTATGGTGAGTGTCACCCAACACAGCCTCAAGACTTTGAGTGCAAAGCAAGAATCGCCAGGTGATCCTGCTGCCTAATTCTGGCTGCAGTTGTGTCACCATCTACTCACTGGTGACACCTGCTTTTTCTTCTTTTTAATGGAACTTGTGTCCAGGACCCAGAGATGCAGTGCTTGCTGCTGCCCGATGGGAAGACCCCCATCCACCAGAGCCACATCGTCGTCCTGCCGGGGGACAGCAGCAGCATGGCCATCAGCTTCACAGGGGCCCTGAGGATCCCGGTGAGTTGTGTGCCTGGAGAGAGTGTGCAAGTGAGAGGCGTGGTCTCCAGGCAGCCAGGTGTGACATAGCATCAGAGTTCGTGGGGCAGACGTGGGGCATGAGCTGGGCAGTGCAGCCTTGAGCTCCAGGGATGCAAGTAGCTAAGAGACTTCCTCTACTTAATGTACTAACAGTTTTCTTAAGATTCATTTTCTCCATTTAGAAATTCAAAAAGCTCATAGACAAGAAGGGCTTTCCTTGAAAATCTAAACATCTGGCTGCTCTGGGCCAGCGTGCCTCAGGCCCCTCCCTCCCAGTGTCCACGGCCGCTCCCCAGCCCTGTTTCCACCCAGTGTCATGCCATCAATAGCACAGGCTGTGGTCCACTGTCCTGCATTTGAGTGGGAGACGCAATGAGCAGTACTGGAGAGGCGCAGGGCTCTAGGTCTCTGGATTTGTTTTGGCCTTAGAAAATTCTGTGGCCAGTGACAGTGGGCCCAGCCTTGAGGCCAGTGGACACTGCCAGGCTGGGCCCAGGGTGACAGAGTCAGGGCACCAGAGGGATGAGTGTTGGTCTCATGTGCAGCGTGCACTATCCATGAGGCAGAAATGAGAACAGTATACCCTGAACCTCAGAATACTTTGTGAAATTAAAGGGCAAGGACTGCCACTTCAGGCTGAGCAGGAAGACTGGGTCTGCAGCAGTAAGGTTGAGTCAGGCTGTCTCCTGCGGTGACTGTCAGGGCCAGGCCTGGCCCCTGGGGCCCTGCTCAAGCCTCTGAGGACCAGCCTGTGCACGATGCTGACTGTCATTTATTTTTGGTTTCTTGTTTATCTTTTGTTTTTGAGAGAGGTTCTCACTGTGTGGCTTGGGCTGGCTTGCTGCTTTGGCCTCCCAAGGGCTAGGGTTAACAGGCATGCATCAAGAAGCAGAGTTGAAATAAAAGTTATTTTAGAAACTGTGTGCTTAATAACTGCCCTCCCTGATGGTGTAGCCACCCCAAGTACTTTGGGCTCAGTAGGGTGCACTCTGTACCAGGGTGTAGTGTGGCCTGGGAACTGGGCGGCGCACCTGTCTTGACTAGTTCGGCTTTGGGGACTTCAGATTTCTATCTTAACAGGAGGCTGGCTGGGTGGGGGAGTCTGGGTGGCTCTTCAGTGAGGCCACACCCCACCAGGTCCTCTGGGAAGGCACCTGTGGACACAGCCTTCTGGTGGGAGTAGAATCCTTGCTGTTCACTGCACCCCTGCCAAGTCTCCCTGGGGCCTACAGCTCATTTTCTCTGCAGGGCGTGATCGAGTTCTCTCTATGCCTGCTCTTTGCCAAGCTCGTCAGCTACACCTTCCTCTTCTGGCTTCCACTCTACATCACCAGTGTGGGTGAGTGTGTTACCAGCACGCAGTGGGTCTTGTGTGACCTGGTGACCTCAGTCCCTCACATCCACTGGCTCCTGGAGTATGGGGACATGAGGACCAGACCTAGACAGGAGAGCAGCTGGACCCGGGGTCTGAGCCCTCAGGGGCTCAGTGCTGGCCCTGTCCAGGCTGCAGCTCCCAACCCCTGCGTGTCATTCTGGGTTACCGCTGCCCTGGGCAGGGAGGCTGAGACCCCCTCATAACCTGCCATGGAAAGCACTCCAGGGGATACATTCTGACTGGAAGGGGGGCTAACCATGAGGCCAGCAGCGATGCAGCTCTGGACTACAACAGAACAAAGCTGTGGGATAGACAGTGTGTCCGGGGGGGGGGGGGCAGAGCGTGGGTAAAGGTAGCAGCACCCAGGACAAGGTCACCGCTGGAGCAGTAGGAGCCATGCTGACGGTGGAGAAGGTTACCTCAGCCCGGCCCTTGGCACAGAGTCCAGAGAGTGAGCAGAAGCAGGTCTAGCTCGGGCAGGCAACAGGGCCAGAGCTGGAGAGCTAGGGGGGCCTGAGACAGAGCAGAATTTCACCAGGCGACACGGCACAGCTCCCAGCTGTCACTTTTCAAAGCCCTCCTCCACTGCCGGAGCTGGAGTCAGGAGGGCAGTCAGCCCTCTGTGCCTCCCTTCCCTCTGGAGTGGAACAAACTCACAGCTGCTCGTTGGTGTGAGTCCTGCCACACTGCCCACTGAAGGGCGCACCCTCACTCGGTCACCTGCGATCCTTTCACAGATCACCTCGATGCGCAGAGGGCAGGAGAGCTGTCCACGCTGTTCGACGTGGGGGGGCTATTCGGTGAGTTCCACACCTCCCGCCCCAAGCTGCAGGCCTTCATGGGGCTGCACACGGTAGGGCCTGGCTGGCCTCAGCTGTCCCTCAGCATGGGGGTGCCCTCTGCCAGCCTGGCCTCTGACCTTGAACTAGCAGCTCCCCTCCCTGGGTGGGTCACGCAGTGGCAGCACTTGGACCCTGGCAGGTAAAGAGCTTCAGGCCTGACCCCAAGATCACCCTGTGGCTTACCCAGAGGCCCCCACATGGGGGTGAGCCGCCCACAAAATGACCACCACCACTTTCCTCACCCATCTTCCTGGGCTAGGGATGAGGTGGTGCCCACCTATAGCTGCCCTGTCTGTTGCAGGTGGGATCCTGGCAGGTGTCATCTCTGACCGGCTGGAGAAGCAGGCTTCCACCTGTGGCCTGATGCTGCTGCTCGCTGCACCCACGGTCAGCCTCCTGCTGGCAGTGCTGTCCCCTCCACTATGTGTGGCAGGGGCTGCTCCTCCATCCCTGGGGACTCCCCCATGCATGCTCCTCCCTCGAGCTGCCCTGCATGTCCTTTAGGACTCCCACCTCACACATCTGCAAGGCTCATGCTACTCATAGGCATTTAACAGTTCATGATAGTGGCCAAGTGATTCCCCTCAGTGTGCCTCAGTTTCCTCTTCTGCGTAGCAGGACTCACAGTTGCACCACTGCAGTGTGGTTTCGAGGACTGTCACTGCTGTTTGTTACAACACTGGTGGCCCCTTATTCCCACACTTGCTGCTCCACTGAGCTGTGGCTGTTGCTCAACAAGGTGCAGTCCTCAGTCATCCAGGGACCCTGGCACCCTGCATGTTCTGTAGGTGGCTGGGCATGGCCCTCCGCCAGCCATATGCCCTTCTTCTTTGTCCACAGCTGTATGTATTCTCTGCAGTCAGCAGCATGGGCCTGGAAGCCACAGTCGGTGAGTGCCTGCAGCCCTGCTACTTTCCTTCTTTTACACACATTTGTCTATGCAACTTAGTATCAAATTCAGCTGTGTGACAGCTAAATGGTATGGCTGAGCAGCCCAAGCCCTCCCTCTACAGGACAGGCTGGCACTGACTCACTCCTGGGCCCAGTCTGGCCCTCTGAGTTGGGAGTGGACCCCTGGTCAGACTGGGAGGGCTCTAGGCACCCAAGGGCAGGAGCCCCTCAGAAGCTGGGGTAGGTGAAAGGCATGTCTCCTGCGGGGTTTCAGCAGCCAGGGACCTGCACCTGGCCATGACCAGAACCTTGTAGAGTGACTGCCATCATCAGCCAGGGAACAGGCAGGTAGGCCTGGCCTCCTTCTCCCAGCTGGCCTCGTGGCGCACTCTGGAGCCCATGTGTGGCTGTAGAGGACTGTGTCACTTGCTGCAGGCAGCACTTCAGGGTGTGCTTCTGGCCCTTAGGTGTCCCCTACTCCCTGCAAGTGGGCAGGGTGGAAGGACATGAGGGTGACAGTCCACTGAGCTCCTGGAAAACAGGCCTGTGGGAAGGGTGTGCAGTCCCTGCCAGGCCAGAGTCTTTTTCAGGAGCACAACCGGGCGGGCGGGGGGGGGAGCTCCCCTGCAGGCCATGAGGGCAGAGCATGTGGCTGTGTCCCCCCTCAGCCTCCCGGCTGGCACTTCCCACCTGGGCCAGGATCCCAGTTCCAGGCAATGAGCCCTAGCCTAGAAAATGTGTCAGAGTCCAGGGAAGTTATCTGTGTCTCCCCGTGGCCCCCTGGTGGCCACATGGCCTCTCCTTGCCCTCCTGCTTCCCGGGGCCACTGCAGGCTCTCCCAGGACACTGTCTGCTCTCCCTCAGCCATGCTGCTGCTCAGCGGGGCACTGGTCAGCGGGCCCTACGCACTCATCACCACTGCCGTCTCTGCTGACCTGGTGAGTGGCCCGGCACCTGCCCCATCGTATGTGACCGGGAGGGACACTCAGGGTGGGGCAGAGTTAAGTTTCCTCATGGGAATCGTTCTCACCTATGGGATTGTTTTGCAAGTCAGTTGAACATGCTGTTGTGGAGGGCCTGGGTTCCCTTCTCATTTCTATTGCTGCTGAGATCTTTAACATCCACTCTGCTCTCTCATAGGGCACGCATAAAAGCCTGAAAGGAAACTCCCACGCCCTCTCCACAGTGACAGCCATAATCGACGGGACTGGCTCCATAGGTACGCTCAGTCATCACCCCAAAGCTCTGTACATGGTGCAGAGAGGAGCTGTTGAATTCTAACAAGGGCCTGGTCCAGCTGTCCTTGTTAGAAAACTGGTAGGGTAAAGCAGGAAAAGGAAGCAGGCGGATCCCCACTGCTCACACAATGTTACATTCTCAGTAATGTCCTACCAGACTGTCTTGAAGGAGCATCATGCTGGTACTATGCCTTGCTGGGCTTTAAAAGAGACAGTACATATGCAAGCAAGCACCCCTAAGGGGACAAGCAGGCACGTGGCCATCCCAGGAGCTTCACCTTGGGCTTTTCTTGTGCCAAGCAGTCATAGCCATGCTCCTTCAAGGAGGGACTGTGACACCAGACTCCTGTCCCTGAAAAGTGGAGCTCAGGCTGCTAGGGATGCCCGAGCCAACCAGGAAGCCCACGTGACTACATGGTCATGGTCAGGATGGTGGGACCACATCAGGGGCAGCTCAACAGAGCCTACCCTGCTAGCCTTCCTGCTGCCCATGGCAGAGGCTTTGCCCTTGGCTGTCCTGTGGCCTCTGTGACCCCTCCTGGGTGTGGGGGGACACCCAAAGGTTTTGTCCAAGGATATGGAGTTTGGCATCCTTCCCACCACCACAGTCACTCCTCCTTGCTCCTCAGAAGCATCTGACAGCTGGGTGGGTGGCACCAGCTGTTGTAGCTACCCAGTAGGCTGAGGCAGGAGATCATGAGTCCAAATCCAACCTGGGCAACTTAGCAAAACCTGTCTCAAAAGAATGAAAAGGGCCGGGGAAGCTGAGTGGTAGAGAACCTGCCTAGCATTTGCAAAATGCTCGGTTCCATCCTGTTCCACAAAAACAAAGGAAAGGGCTGGTGAGATGGCTCAGTGGTCTAAAGCACCTACTTAGAACAAGCTTAGCAAAGCACAGGGACCGTGGTTCAATCCCCCAGCACCACATGCCAGCCAGCCCTGCCCCCTGGTGGACTGAGCTGGCCACACACACACACACACACACACACACACACACACACACACAAATAAAATTTTTAAAAAAACAAAACAAAGGAAAAAGCAATCGCCCAGCCAGCACGTCCCCTGTGCCCCAAATCTTGGCTCCCGCCATCCTTCCATGAAGCCTCCCCACACACCAAGGGCGCTGTGGCATCTGGAAGTTTCCACCTCCTCCCACCACCCTGTCCTTCCCCACTGTCCGTGCAGCCCCTGTGGAACAGAGCAGTCTTCTTCCCTCAGGTCACTCACCTCCGCCACTTGGTGGCCATCCCAGAAGTTCAGGAGTCACTCTCTTTGGGCCATGTCCCCTGTGAGCTAACAAAGGACTCATTGAAAGGGGCTAGGTTGTAGACAGGACATGGCAGGCCCCTGGGCATCACATTCATGGGCAGAACCAGGTCCTCACGTGCCTGAGGCACAGGCACCCTGCTCCACACTCTTGCTGCCATTCTCAGCTTTAGGTGACAGATCCAGCTTGTCCTAAGATGGGACAAGGTCATCAATGTTCAGAAGGACCCTGGCGCTGATCTCCACCAGCAGCTGAGCAGCCTCCTAGTGGCTTTGGTCTATTGGGTGATGTGGTTACTCCTCTGATATTCTCTCACAGGGACACCCCTGGCTCTCGGGACAGGCCTGGGAAGAGAGAAGGGAGGGGCTGATGCCAGGCCTGGTGGCAGTCCTAGGAGCGAATAGCCCACCCTTTTCCAGTTCTAGAAGAGCCTGGGCATGCTGAGCGCTAATCAGTGTCACTCTGGACAACCATTCCCCACCCCAGTTCTTTGTGAGTTAGTCTAACACCCACAGGGATGCTCTTTGTTCACACTAATTTGAAGGTCTGCTGGTAACATTCTATGGTAAAGCAGAGATCTGAGATTTTTAAAAAGGAGGCAGGTAAAAAATACACTTGTTTGATAGTGTTCTTAAAATGAGGGTGCAGTAGAGGTAGCAGCCGAGAGAGACCGGGTCTGCACAGAGAAGGCCCTGCCACAGTGCTCCAGGCTGTAGGAGAGAGAAGTGGCCAGTGGGAGGGGCGCAGGGCAGTTGGGCATCTCTGACCCTGGCTCTGTGGCAGCCAGACCAGGTCAGAGTCAGCACCACATGCACTCCTGCCACTTGGCAGTAAACGGTTGCCATGGAAACAGCATGCAGGCTTCTTCTCAGTCACTTCCTCCCCCCTCGGAGCTGCCCAACAAGACAAAAGCAGACAAAGACTCCAGCAGAGAGGCCCACCGCTTCGTGCGTAGGCTTGATGTTGCTCTTCTGCATGTGGAGCCTGAAGCTTTGCCCTGCATTTTTCCAACTTGATTTTTATTTTATCAAAGTAAAACACAATCTCACAGTAGAAGCCAGGTAACAGTGCTGCCCGCTGCTCAGCCCCGCTTCCGCAGCTGCTTGTTCTTCCGGTGCACCGGTGTTGAGCTCTTTCTTCTTTGCTTTTTCTTTTGTTGCTGTTGCTGGGGAGAACCCAGGGCCTCTCGCCCACCAGGGAACAAATGCTTCCCTGCGGAGCTTGCCCAGCTGCTTTCCTTTGCTCCCCAAGACCCCAAGCTCCGTGGAAGGAGACGAGGTTTGGCTGTCACACACTCCCTGACTTACCTCTGGCGATGTCTGTGCCAGTGCCACCTACTTTCCAAAGAGAAAATCAGCTTCAGCTAGACATTCTGGTTTTCCTTCCTGTTTTTAGTTTGGTTTGTTTCTTCTTTCTGGAAAACACTGGACTATTGGACTTCCAGGATTAACTTTCCAGCGTCATTTCTTTTCCTTTCTACCTGTCTTCTTGTTCTTTTCTTATTCTTGGCTTCACTTTTTCCCCATGCTGTACTGAACACTTCATTTTTCTGCCCTTTTGGTCTTCCTTAGCTGCAGTGTTTGCGGCATATATTTTGTGAAATTGCCAGTAATGAAAGAACCCAATTTCATCCACAGAAATAGAAATACTTTAAGGCTCAACTTCATCTTCTGCTAGCTGAGATACTAGTTTCCTGGGGATTTTCTCCCCGCCTTTTCCCAGCTTCCTGGCTGTCTTTTGCATGGGGTCTTCCTCAGATGCGGGTGGGCCTCAATTGTCCCCTGATGCTTCTGTGGGGTCTTTTCTGTGGAAAGCATGTTGACTCTGGTCTCCACAGTGTGGCTCACTGGGCATGGAGTCCCCACTGCATGTCCCAGAAACACAGGAGCAGTGCCCACTGTCCTCTTCCAAAGCTCCATGCCTTCTCTCCTCTGCCTTTCTCTTTGTGAATTTGTGACCTGAGAGTTGATGATGGTCTTCTTCATGGTGTTTGACAAGCACAAAGTTGGTGACCCTGTCCACCTGAAGGTATTCTTGTCTTTGAGGAGCAAACTTCCATTGCTCTTCAGGCTGTGAAATAGTGACTATAGTGAAGCTCTCGAACAAAGTCAGCATCTTACAGTTGGAGGCACTGCCGGCTGCTCTTGGGTGTGGAATCTCCGCCAGTAACCGCAGCTGTAAAATCGCCCATGTGTCTTGCCGTGCATCCTCCCAAGCACACCACCCTGCACTTGTGCTGGGATCGTCCCAGTCCCTATCAGGAAAGCTTTCCAAACAGCTGCAGTGAATGCCTGAAGATACATATCTTTGGACATTTTGGAGGATAGTGCTTTTTTTCATTTTTATAGTTTCAAAAGAATATTTTAGCATAATTATAGGCTTGCAGAAAATGTACAAAAATAGTACAGAAACACCACAGGCATTGTAGTACATTTGCTTTATGCTGCGCCTCATATTTACACACTCTGCACATACTCCTAAGTACACACATGGGTACTTTCTCTGAGCTACTGACAGGCCTTCTACTCAAGTTACTCAGGGTGTTCTTGCTGAAGATAGATTCTCTCATGCAGCAGCTACAGTGCACAGTCAGCATTGGAAAGCTGACATGGAGAAAGCGTTAGCACTCAGTGCTTGTTCATGTTTACCAAGTAAGAATTTCATAGTGCAAGAGTAGCTCCCAGGGTCATGCATTGGACTCGGGTTTCTTTACATAAATTCAATAACAGTGACAATAAACATCAGATATTGGATCTAAATATGAACATTTCAGAGTTCAGTGGGTAGATTTAGGCTTGGTTCCAGGGGTGGTTTGTGCCATGTCCCTTGCCGTCACTGAGCATGATTAGCCTTTCACCCTGCCCATCTGCAGGTGGCACATGAAGGTTTACCTTTCTTTCCACACAAGCAGGATGTTGAGCTTGTTCTGCGTTGCTTGTCCACCTCAAGGGTTTAAATGGTCAGTGGCGAGCCCTCCTCAAACCGCCGGCACATTCTCTGTCCTGTTTCAGGAGCAGCCCTGGGCCCCCTGCTGGCTGGGCTCATCTCCCCGTCTGGATGGAGCAACGTGTTTTATATGTTGATGTTTGCAGATGCGTGTGCCTTACTGGTGAGTTGACCCACTGTCAGCCCAAGTGGCTCCACGGAGCGTCTTGTGGCTGCTGGCCACATGCTGCAAACTTCTCCCCAGGAGGTTTGGTCCAGGTCGTGGCCTCGGGTTCCTTCTTTTGCTTGTGAAGAAATCTGTATGTGTCAGGAAACAAGTAGGTGGGCCCAGCACCTTTTAATCTCAGCAGGGTGTAGGAAAGCCACAGTGCAAGCTCTTTTTTTGCCTCCTCTGGGCTAGTGTGACCCAAAAGGTCCCCAGACCATCTTGTACACAAGTTCTGCCTGTCACAGCAAGCCTGGCAGGGACAGGCCTGTCAGAAGGAGCAATGCAGGTCACGTCCAGAGCCGGGCAGGGCAGGCAGGGCCTGCTGCCCACATGAAGCTGTGTGTCTGGCTTTCCTCATGTATGACAGAGGACTGCGATCATTAACTTCTGAAGAGGAAGGCTGATTTGGGCTCATGGTTTTGGAAGTTTCTGCCTGTGATGGGTCAGTCCTGTCACCTTGGGCCTCTGGCAGGGTGCACAGTATGGTGGGAGCGTGCAGCACAGCAAAACTGCTTGCCTCATAGTTAGGAACAAGGAGGGAGAGGAAGGGGCTGTCCCCCAGAGATGTAGAGGGATTGAACCAGCCTCTTCCCCAGTTACTGAGAACTTAGATGTGTGTAAACTTGGAAAGGACAGTATAAAAGAGTGGGGAGGTCCAAGTCAGTTGCATGGTGCCAGAGGGAGCAGCAGCCTACATGGGTGAAGTCTTTGGACAAAGTGCATCCAGGGGCATATGTCCTTTGTGGAGGAAGTACCTGCTACCAGGAGGTCCAGGGGTCTGCTGAGGATGCACTGGCATTGGTCTTTTCAAGCCTAAAATGCGCTTGCTCTTGGAGACCAGCATTTGTGTCACCTTCCACCCCATCAGGCAGAGGCTGGGGCCTCAGCCACCCAAGGCAATGCCTCAAGGTTCTGGGAGATCGAGGGGACCCAACCACTGTAGTCCATCACCCAGGTGGAGAGGACAGCTCTGGACCTATACGACTGGCTAGGCCCACAGTGGCCAGTCTGCAGGAATGGCTAGAGTTGGAGTTTTGTCCAGCAAGGTCTGACTGGCCACCAGCTCTGAGTACCATATCTCCCTGCCGCAACCCCCTCCCCCGATCTTGTGAACCTGTCTCTGGGCCAGCCAAGAGTGTAATCCACAGGAAACCTTCCCATTATTGGTAGCTTGAATGTACAGACGCTGCCAGAACCCTAGGCCCTGAGGAGATGACATTTCTTCCCTGTATATCCCTGGCTGAATGTGGCGGGGGTGGTAGAGGTTAATAGACCCCAGCACTCCACACTGGCACCCCACTGCCCCAAAGTGCCCTGCACTACACAGGCCAGGGCAGCCCTCCCAGAGGGTTAATGTGACGTTTAGCAACACAGAGGAAGTGAGGTATACTTGGTGGCATAGAAAGCTTGTGAGGTGGTAGAGGGGCAGGGCAAGGCTGGGGTTGCTCCAGGTTCAGCTGCTAGCACTGTGCAGAACACAGTCTGGAGGTGGCTATTCACCGGCGCTCCCACTATCACCATGACTGTGGACCACCCTGTCTCCATTATCTTTTTTTTTTTTTCCTGTTGGACATTTGTGGTTGGACAAGTTTTAACTGTTCCAGACCCAGAAGTAATGCCAGCTAAAGTTTACTGTAAAAGTCTTGCTTTCAGTTGTGTGTCCTGGTTACTCCAGGGACCTTGTGAGAGACAGCTGGGCCCCGGCCTGCAGGCTGGGCACCATGGCATGGCCCACGGTGCAAGGAATGGGCAGATTCATGGCCCGGCAGGCCTAGCTGGGTCTCAATAGCTGTAGGCTTCTGGGTGACCCCAGGCCCCACCTGCCGTCTGCTTAGGTCCCTGGGTTCACAAATGCCCTATCTTTATCCTTACAGTTCCTGGTCCGCCTCATCCACAAGGAGCTGAGCTGCCCTGGACCAGCAACGGGAAACCAAGCTCCGTAAGTCCACACAGGCCCTCTATTAGGGACTAAGGCCATTCCAGGGCCACTCATCTGCCTCCACACCTCTCTAACAAGAACAAACTCACCTGTCCTTAGTATAGCTTGTCCCATGCATGTACTTTTGTGTCCTCCCTGATACAGGCCTCTATGTGGGCAACTATGTCAACCCTCCAAGCTGCAGCAAAGAGACAGCAGGGAAATTGCCCTGTGTGGTCACTGCGAGCCAGGAGTTCCAGCCAGAACTCCCGTTCTGGCTGCTGTCACTACCTCCCTCCATCCTCTGGTTCCTGCTCCTGCAGCGGGCCCTAGGATAGGGTAGGGGTCAGAGAGCTGGGCTGCGTGGGGTCTGTATTCCTGCACCTGCAGCACCAGCCAGGGGACCTGTTGTTATGCCATCCTTTTCTTTCAGGCTAAAGGAACACTGACCGTGAGTCCTGTGGAGGAGCTTGTCCTGTCCTTCACAAACTGTCCTTTGCACAACGCTAAACAAGGATCCTGTCCTGCCTAGAATGACACAGAACTGAGCTAGAAACTCTAGGTCTGAGTAAGCTGACAGGCATCCAGGACAGCGGTGGGCATCACAGGGACACTGCAGTTGCATCTCGAGCCCAAGACGACACAGCCGTCCAGCCCCAGCTTCACAGCCATGCAGCCCCTGGCTACCCTGATCTAGCATATGCCAGTGTTGGAGGTGACCAGTGCCCTTGGGCATAGCCTCTGTCAGGTGTGCCAGTGTTGAATGCTAAAGCCACAGCCTGGGAGCTCCAGCCATCGCGTCCTTTCCTGAGCCCACAGGTGCTGAGGGAGGGGACAGATGTGGGCACAGGGACACCCCAGCTCCACGTGGCTCTGGGAATTGTGGGCACTGCTCAGAAACCAAGACAGTTCCATGCATCAGGAGTCACTCGGGGGTTTCTCCCATTCGTCTGTGCCCAGTGCTGACCTGGAAGCTGAAGGTGTCCAGCGCGAATGACTGAAGCAATGAGCTAGCAGCGCCATGGAGGCACCAGGGCGCAGTCAGAGCTCCTGCTGTCCAGGGCCTGCCATGCTGTGCGCTATGGGTCGGGTCCAGGGAGGCCAGACGTGGACTAGAGGCTGCCTCTGAGACATGCACCAACACCAGGCTGTTTCTAAGTACACACCACGGGGGTTATTTATTTAAAATGTATTTTGTGTTATGTAAGGTTTAAGACATGTAAGTGGCATTTTGTTATTTATTAAGATAAATTACAATGGTTCTCTGATCATTTGATTTTTGGGGTTGGATCTAGCAAAATATTTATCTGCCCTTTGAAATAAAATGGGTATCAGAAAAACAAAAATGCAAGCAAAATACACAGAGAATGAGTCATTACTGCTCGTGTGTGGCTTTGGTCTCCCAGGACTGGATCCACAGGAGTCTGGAAGAACAGGGCTCGCATCCAAGGAGCTCTTCCTTAGCATGAGGCTCAGCCGAGGACCCAGCAAACCAGGCACTTGGAGATTTTATCCTAACCTTTGTCCTTCACTGTGAATGACACGACACACACAGGGCAAGAGGAGGTGTGCTTGGAGTTGTGGGGTGTGTAGTCTCTGCGCCCCAAGTATACATTGTCTCCTGAGCCGGTGACCATGTTCTGAGCATGACCCCACTGCTGTGACACTACGGGGCCTGCAGGGGTGGCCGGCCCATCCCGGTTCTTCTGCTGCTCTCTCGCTGCTTTTTTAGATGTTACTAACACATTTACAGAATTTCCTGCTGAGAATGAGGTCACCGGGACCACTGAGTGATTATAAGTGTCCTCCAGGTCACTCTGCATGGATCCTTTGTCCTTCTGGGCCTCCACCTCCAAGAGAGGCCACCTGCCCTTCTCTCCTGGTACACAAAGTGCCTGTGCCCTTCCTGGTGTTCAGCTGCAGCATTAAGTGCTACACCAGGGGAGGGTGGGCCATGGAAACGTGGGCTGGGAGCACAGAGCACTGTTTAGTAAGCCACATTCTTTGAACAGAGCCCATGCTGAGCCCTCTTAGGAAGGTCCCAAGCAGCCAGGTATGATGGTGCGTGCCTGTAATCCCAGGCAGAGGCAGGAGGATCCCTGCAAGTTCAGGTCCAGCCTAGGCTATAAAATGAATTCAAGGCTGGCCTGAACTGCATAGTGAAACCCTGTCTCAAAAAGACAAAAAATGTGAAAGAAAGAAAGGTCCCAAGGAGACCCTGCTGGCCATCTGTATTGCAGCAGGAAGCCCTGGGGTCACAGCGGTGTCTTCCCAGCTCCACTTACTCAGTATTAGAAGAAAACCATCACACAGAAAAAGAGCAGCCATACTTCCCCAGGCCTTCCAGGCTCAACCCTGAGAGTGAACACCTTTGATATGATCAGTGGGTTGGTTTGGGTTTGTTTTTTTTTAAAAGAAAAAAAAAAGGAAATGCAGCCATATTTAAAAGCAGTTTAGCTGAAATACCCTTCATGAAAGGAATGTTTTGCCATGACTCTTCAGGGGAAAAAAAAGTATGATTTTGGTACAAAAATAATCCTCACCTTGAACAGTGGCTAAGACAATCCCATCTACAAATACCTGATAGGAGGCTCCCATGAAAATGCACCTGCTGCTGGTGGGGGATGTCCTTGAGGTGTCCCATTCAAGGGAGCATTTGATGCTAGGACTAGCAGTCAGAGGAAGAGACACTCCTGCTTCAGTCTACTGAGGTACCTGGCCAGCTTCAGACCTGTGCTCCCTTGTTCTGTCTGGAGAGAGCAAAGCAGCCCCCAGTCACCAGCATGGAAAATCCTCTGAAAATAAGTTCTTCCGAAAGTGAGCCAGTGCCCCTCAGCCAAGTCCTGCCTGAATACCGCAGATCCTCCTGGCCAGCTGCACATCCTTGGGGAACAAGGTGACTTGGCCAGCGTGTAAGAAAGAAGAGGAGAGTTAGGCTGACATCACTGGAGAGGCAGAGTGGCTGACTCAAATGGAGCAGAGCATTTGGGACTAAGAATGTGACAGTAGCAACACAGAATGACAGTGGCTGGGCCTGCAGGACCTTGGTTGTACATCTGTGAAACAAGTGGCTCTTCATCTAAAATTTGCACAAAGGATCAAGGTAGGAAAGAATGTCCTGTCAGAAGAAAATCAAAGACATGACCTGCTCCAGAGCATAAAGAAATTGCTCTCACTGAAGATAGTTTGCATAAATAATCACCAGGTGAATGGGTATATTGGCTAGAGAAGTTTCTGAGGCTTTTAAAAATAATAAAGCTAAGAAATTGTTGAGCAAACCCATAGACTTAGTGCCAGCTGTGTGTCAGTTGACAAGCAGCATCCAGGGACAAGAAGTATTGTGTCCAGAAGGCTGCATCTGAAACATCTCCAGCACCATTGTTCATGAGCAGGAGCTTGTGTTGGAGGTCGTGGTGAAGGCCTCTGTGTTGATACTCACCATAAAATGGATGGGTGGGTGTCCACCAAGCTAAAATTTTAAAAAGGCATAATAACTCCATTGCAGGGGGATAAAGTGATTTCTATGAAGTTACCATTGAGTTAAATTTTATCATGTTACTCACTGGCTTTGAGACTTCATTTCTTAGTTCATGGCCATGACATTATAGTGATTTTTTGTTTGCTTTGTTGATTTTTGAGACAGGGTCTCACTATGTAATTCAGATTGGCTTAAACTCACAATGTCGCCCCGGCTGATCTCAAATTCACAGTGATCCTCCTCCTGCCTCAGTCTTCCAGCTGCTGGAATTACACACCTGGGCCACCATGCCCAATATTATAGTGAATTTTTAATCATAATTAAATTTTTCAAGTTTTTATCTGGAACATCACACAAAGAACACACAGGCACAAAATTTTAAACATTTTTGTCCTTAAACCACAAGCAAAAACCAGTATTTTATCTCATCCTTTTTTTTTTTATGTATGTAGTACAGGGTGAACAGAGTCTCACTACACAGATCAGACTCGTAGTGATCCTCCTGTTTGCAGCCTCCCAAGTGCTGGATTACATGTGTGTACCACCGCGCCCAGTCTCAATCCCTGTCTCAGTGCACTCCAGGGAGCAGGGCCAGCACGGCATGCCTGGGATCAAACCCCAGCCTCTGCGCTCTGCCTAAGAAGGCTCTTTAATCCGCTGAGCTATCTGGCCGGCCCTTCATCTTATTTTTAATTCTTAATGAAAACAGATTGATTCTAATTTTGAAGAGGGAGAAGTACAGTTGTGATCAATGTTAAAACATTTCAGGGTGTGTATAAGCTACTCTAGATATTTCACTTCCTCTGTACCAATTCATTAGTTACTTATTCATTGCCTATCACTCAGCATAATCTGTTAAATTGTGAAACCGAAAGCATTTCACTCATAAGATAGCATTCCATTTCCTAGCAGCTTACTCCTGAATGTGGCAGTGTCCTTACTTCACCAACATAAAACACAGAGTGATAGAAATCATCGCTTATTAAAACATTTAACAAGTGGAATTAGTCATTGATTGCCATTTCATCTCTTCAAAATTATTCCTCTACATAATTCTTCATTTTTCCTTTTTTTAAAAGAGGATAAAAAATATTTTTAAAAGAGAGGTGATTCAGAATTTTACTCTAAGACAAATTAATATATTTAATAATTTTAACATACATAGCTTTGCACTATGCTAATATTTTGTCATATATTATGACACTGCTGCTTAACATCATCTAGAATGTAGATCCCTTCCCAGGTTCTATAACTTTAAAGCATGAAGGACGAGCAAAGGTCATTCATTAGCTGCAAATTCTCAAGGACAGAATTTGTGTTCTTATTTTCTTTCACTTTCACTCTTCTCTAAAAGTTGTATATTACATTTGAAATTCTAGCATTCGGAAACTCAGAACTCCCGATTCCCATTGGCCCCGCTAACCTAAACGCTCTGTAGGCGGGGGCAGTACTGGAGCCCTGAACGGAAGTGCAGTGGGAAGCAAGTGAGCTGCCTGGCTACAGACGCCACACCGGTGCGTGCTGATGAGCAAGCTCCTATGGAGGGGGGACAGTTTCTAACTTCAGCACAGGATTGGTGGAAACACCTTAAATCTGATCAGAAATTGAGATATGTAAGGGGAGATAATGCAAAAACTTTTTTTAGAAATGTATACCTATTTTCCCTGGTAATATCCAAAGCTGGTGTCGACCAGGTAGCTATAGAATAGAGAGGCTTCTGTAGATTCAATAATCATTGCTTATTAAAAACATAGAAATAACTAGTCATTTATTGCCAGCCCCTGCATCTCTTTGAATTATACCCTACTTATTTCTTCATTATTCTGTGTTAAGACAAATGTTAGTATTGATATATTTAACAATTAATATTGTTAATATTCTTCTCATATTAATATTTAACAATGTAGCATATAAAGTATATATATATATATATATATATATATATAATATATGCTGTATTTAGAGTGTAACTTTATATGGCTGATATGGAATGTTTCACAAAATAAGATGTGCAGAGGCCCAGGTGTTTAAACCCTCACCGAGCCTGGTTTTACTTTCAGAATGGAGCACCTGCTCAAATCTGATTTGAACTAATCACTGTCTCCTAGAATTGAGGTAACTTTTAACACATGTTACACTGTTTTCCGGGGGGGGGGGGAAGAAAGTGGAGGCAACATTTTTATCAAAAATACTTACTAATCAGATGTATTATATGAAATTTCTGTTCATGCCATCTAAAATTGTCATATCCTCTCAGGTCAACTATAACTCAAATACCTATCAAGGAAGTAGAAGTTTTACTATGGTTAGACTTAGTCCTGTCAATCAAGGTAAGCCAAGTAAAAGTGGGTCAAAGGTGTGGAGATGATGTGTAGAACAGACGAGAAGCGCTGAGGACGTAAAAAAGGGATAGAGTACGTGCCTAGCAGGCTTAAGGCCCTGCACTTAATTCTTAGCACTGAAAAAGTAGTAAATAAATAAAATAGATGAGATGCTTTTTAAATTTATTCATGTTACTGAATAAAATATTCAAAGTGTGAATGAAATCAGTTGAAAAAGAGAAACCCAAGCTTTTATACATTAAAACTGAGTATTACATAAAGGATCTTTAAAGAAACTAGAAAAGAAAACAGACCTTATTAAAAGATAACTTATTAAAAAAAAAAGAAAAATGACTTATTTAGAAGATTCAAAAATATGGAAACTAACTTTTCAATAATTATTTTAGCAAGATTAATGAATAGAGTTCAATTTTTATATTCCACTAGTAAATAAAGTGAAAAAAGTCTCATATTAATAAATGTATATATTATCCAAAACCTTATGATAGTATCATCAAACAGAACAGAAAGTGGCTTGAAGACCGGGGTTCTAAATTAGAAATAGTTTCAGCACAAAAAAGATTGTCAAGAATTGCTTAACATATTGGAACTAATAAATTTATAAATTAATACTAATTCTTTAAAAAGGAGAGATTGAGAAAGAAAAGTTAATAATGTCACAACAGGTTGGCCTTGGTAGGGGGTGTCCAGTGCTCTGTGCTCCAAATACAGCAGTGAAAATTTTGCATAATTTGGAAATTTTCCTAATTAAAAGGAGAAAACTATCCAAAGCAAATCAAACCTTGTAGTTTATGTGAGTAAGTGTAGAGAAATAAAAATTGTATAATGGAAAAATAAATAAAAATAGAAGTGAGTCAAAACCCACAGCCCTAATTTCTCACTTCAGCTTCACAGATAGGCAGGCAGCCCAGGGGCCAGTGGTACAGCTCCGTAGCGCAGTGCCCACCTGGCAAGCGCAGGGTCCTGAGTTCAATTCCTGGTACCATTAAAAACAAAAAAGACTGCTTCAGAGTGCTGTTCAAAATGCAGCAGTGAGGGGCTGGTGAGATGGCTCAGTGGTCTAAAGCACCTACTTAGAACAAGCTTAGCAAAGCACAGGGACCGCGGTTCAATCCCCCAGCACCACATGCCAGCCAGCCCCGCCCCCTGGTGGGCTGAGCTGGCCACACACACACACACACACACACACACACATAAATAAATAAATAAATAAATAAATAAATTTAAAAAAAAAATGCAACAGTGAGCCAGATGTGGTTGTGCACATCTGTCATCCCATTATGCTGGAAGGCTGAAGCAGGAGGAATCCGAGTTCGAGCACAGCGTGGGTAACTTAGTGAGATAATATTGTCTCAAAAGAAGAAAAGCCTGAAGATACAGCCCAAGGCAAGCGCCCAGGGTGCCAGACCCAGTACCACCAAAAGTGAAAGTGCAGCAGCATTCCGGAAGCACGGAGGCCTGTGGCGCAGAGCCCACTACTGCTGGAACGTGCCTGGTGATGGCTCAGTCCCCGGAGAAATGGCTCCATCCAGAGACAAAGCAGGGCCCCAGGGCACCTTTTACCACTGAAGTCACATGGAAAAGTAGTGCTTCACCTGTCTGCATACTATCCAGTCCCGACCATCAAAGCCACCCTGCGAAGGAGCTGTCCGCACGCTGCACATCTGAAAGGAGCCCAGCCTTCAGGACCTTGGTGGGGGAGCAGGACTGGACCCTCCTGAGTCTCCAAGAAGTCTCGTCCTAGGCCCGCAGCTCCCACGTGTCCCCAGGATGTCACTGAGCTGTCACTTTCCCAATGTGGCTAGGCCACAATGGGGTCTCCACAATGCGGCCAATTAGGGTGAGCGTTGGCTTCTTTCCCACTGCAGCTTTCTCCTTCCGCATCTCCACACCGGCCTGCTCTTTGCAGCAAAGCCTCAGGTGTCCACCACACGCACTACACAGCCTTGGAAGGGAAGGCACTGGTGCTGCCTCCTAGAGCCAGGAACACCAGTTCTGCCCTCAGCACAGCGCAGCAGGCTGCCAGAAATCATGCGTGGTCACTGCAGGTCCCTTTCCTGCCCCTGCAGTGGGAAGAGCAGCATGTGGCACTGCTCTTGTCTTGGTGGGAGGAGCCCCTGCCCTGTCAGCACTGGGGGAGGCAGGTAGCTGCCACACTCAGGAGGAGCAGGGGGTGGAGCACTTCATCCAGGCTGTATTGATATTTGTTTTCCTTTCCTGTTTCCATGAAAGGCCGAGGTGGACCTGGCCCAAATATCTTTACTTCTCTCCTCTTTCAAGTATGTTTGTTGATGGTTTTCTGAGAATGCCAAATGGCTCATAGTTACAGCTCTGACACGTGTGTGTGTGTGTGTGTGTGTGTGTGTGTGTGTGTGTGTGTGTGTGTGTTAGTGTGCACCGGTCCACCAGAGTTTTAAAAAAAGATCCATTTTAACTAATTTTGACTGTTTTGAGTCAAAGTCAGCAGATGGCAGACAGCCTGACAGTCCTGTCTCAGACTTCTCGCCTCACCCAAGGTATTTCTGACTTGGTTCAAGTGCAGTTTGGGGTGGTGACAGCCATCTGCCCAAGCAGCTTGCTTCAAGGATGAGTGCACACCCCCATGGCCACTCCCAGCCCTACAGGCTGAAGCTAGAACCTGGCGGGGCCTGGGTCACAGCCCCTGGGTGTCTATGGAGACATGCACCTGGGAACCAGTCTGCAGGGCAAGAAGTGACAAGCACCATCCAAAGCGGCAGCCATGGTCCAGCTCTAATGGGAGGCCCATCGCCCATGGAGCCTTCAGGTGGCCTAGATCAAGGTGTGGCTGGCTCTCCATGAATGTGTGGCTGCGTGGGCTGTTCATTTCCAGACCTCTAAAACTTTGTCAGGGGGGCCTGCGCATTAGCTCAGTTGTTTAAGTGTCTGCTTAAACAAAGCAGTGAAGCTCAGGATGCTGTGGTTAGATCCGCAGATCCTCTAGCCAAAGGCACACCTGCCCTGAAGGCATCCTGAGGCCACCAAAAAAAAAAAAAAAAAAAAAATCCTTCTGCCCTTTGAAAGATCTACAAACTGCAGTACAGGGTTACAGGATAAATCCTGAGAGTACTTGACTAATCTTATCAGATACAAGTTTACATTTCTTGTTATACAGGTCTTGCTTAATCTTGGTCTTAACCATCCAGCAGGAAAGTATAAAAACGAGGTATATAAAGTAAAGCCATATTAATACACTGAGCTATGAAAGGCTCAAGTCAACAACTTCTGTGGATAACCCACTACTATTGTGGACTCCTGGACTGTGTTAGATTGTTTTGCTGAATTCACTCACCTATAGTATTTAGATGCCAATGGAATACCCATTTCTGACAGGACTAAGCAAAAAAGGGGATACAAAGGAAGGACCATTCTGTATCTGTATATGCAGAATAGTTAGGATATACAGCTACTTTCACTTAATTCAATGAGAAGAAAGATTTATACTAATAGTGTTTGGACAGGATATTCTGTCTGCATCTTGTACTATGGATAACCACTAAGAAGATAACAATGTACAATGTATTAATTATTTAAGCTGTCCTATTAACCAGTATTGAAACTGTCTCATTGATATGTTTCTCAATAAAATAAAAATGAACAAATCCATAAAAACAAATACAGAAAAAAATAAAAATAAAACTTTGTCAGTTTCCTGTGTCAGCAAGGCCAGAGGGAGCACCCAGAGCTCTACCAAGCACAGTTTCAAGGTGTGCAAGAGGTTCTTCAGAAGCTGTGAAAGTTCCCGGATGAGACAGCAGGGAGGATCAGCCCTGTCCAGGCAGACGGGGGCCTACAGGGCCACACTGTGGTCTCCAAGGAAGAGGAAACTCCCCTGGTACTTCCCCTTGGCCCCTGCAAAAGGATGCTGCCCTCCCTCCCTGCCACCTACCTACAGACCCAGGCCCCTTGAAATGAATCCACATGTGTGCATGTGTGCATGTGAATGTGCATACGTGTGCATGCATGTGCACCTGCATGGAGCCTCCTCCTTGTTCCACCTCTCTGGAAGCATCTTGGCTGATAGGTGGTTTTCTGTGTTGTCCATGTGTCTTACATGCATGTGTCTTGTACACTCAGAAGTAGCACAGCTGAAGTTAAAGATGATAGCAAAAGGAAAACAACAACACACTTCATGCCAGCAGGCTGCTTTCGGGGACAGTGGCATCTTGGCATGCTTTCAAGAGGCGATGCAAAGCCGCCTCTGTGTGGAGCCATGTCCCACCTCACCCTACATCAAGCATCTGCAGCTCAAGAAGTTCTCCCTCCAAAGACTCTGGTTCCATAAAGACATTCCTGTGCCTGGTCTCATGAAACACCAGATCCAGGGACAGTGCTGTGATTTCTAACCTACTTGTGGGATGACAACCACCCAGCCATCTATCCATCCATCCATCCATCCTCCACTCAGTGCATACACCCTGCCAGAGCTGAACAAGTACAAAGACAGCAAGAAAGGTGAGCCAGGTCTGCCCTCACCAAAGTGTGTTCTCGCAGGGCAACAAACCGCTCAGTGAGCAAATGAGCTGGGGCAAGTGCAAAACAGGCTTCAAACAGGATGCAGGAGCTAGGTGTGGCAGTGTACTTCTATAATCCCAGCAATCTGGGAGGCCAACCAGGGAGACAGAAAATTCAAATCCAGAATGGGCAGTTTAGCAAATGAGACAGATCCTGTCTCAAAAAAAAAAAAAAAAAAAAGGAAAGGAAAGAAAAGATGTAGCTGGAGATG
>NW_004524621.1:3470099-3495209 GCF_000260255.1 Octodon degus | reverse complement strand
AATTCGTTATACCAGAAAACAAACAAACAAACAAAAAAAAAAGAGGGCTGAGGATACATCTCAGTAAGAAGACCCTGGGCTTAATACCTAGCACACACAAAAAGAACAGGCTAAAACTCAGGAAAAGATGCATATTATGTTATTTGTAGAGTCTTTGAGGAGAGACAGTTGGTAGAGAATTCAATGGCATGATGGGACAAAGGGTGCGGAGATCTAGGGAAAGACCCTGGGCTGGCAAGGGGTCTGGAAGGAAGTGCAGAGACCACAGGCCTTGGAGGGACAGAGTCCACCAGGATTGTACCTCCAGACAAGTATGGAAGCTACGTCTGTATCCATGTCCCATTTCCCATGTCCTGCATCTAATGGAGGACTTGGGGTAGACCTCAGTCTGGGGGTACTTGGGTCAGAGGTCTCAAGCTGGCAGGCTCCAGGGTACACCTGGTGTGGGTAGCTGCTAAGCAATGGAAAATGAAGAGAAAGGGGTCAGAGGAGCCGCTCTTGCACCAAGAGCTACTGAGGTCAGACAGTCAGGACAGAAGTGCTGACCTCAGCCTTACAGTTCACTTGACAGACAAGGAAGCTGAGCCCCAAAGGGCATTGTGGGGAGCAGGCCTGGGTCAGCCACTGTGCCAGTTTCTGCACATGTTTTTGGGATGTGCCGCCTGTACTTAGGCATCTTGAACCTGACCCATATTCCCAAAATGTGGGTGTGCCTTCATCCCTCCAGGCCCCCGTCCTCACTACAGATCTGGCTGTGGACAAAGGGCAGGGCACCCCTGCAGTTGGGGGTGTGTGGCTCAGAGGACCTGCAAGCAGCTGCCTGAGCATGTAAACTCAGAGCTATAGGTTTGCTTTGGTCTCCAGGGCACCAAAGTCCCTGCTGCCAGCAGAGGGCCTCCCAGCCCAGTTCCCGAGCACATGAGGAACTGCTCCCACCTCCTTGCCCACAGCTTCCAGGGCCATCGGCTACTGTTAGCAGACCCCTGGCTCAGCTTGAAGACCTCGCTGCTCAAAGGCTGGCTGGTTTCCTTGTCGCATTTAGAGCGACAGCAGCTGTATCCAGAAAGCTAGCCCAGCCTGAAAGGGGAAGGAGGAACGAAAACTAGAGCTCTTCTTTGCCACTCACACCCCAGCTCTTCTCTTGATGCCCCTTGGGGCATCTGTTAATAAACACAGAAAGTCCAAGTCAGTAGGCTAACAGCTGGGACAGGGTTGGAACCCAGGCTCTGAGTTTAATGCTCAGGGTTAGGACCCCAGGTCTGTAACAAAAATTGGACAGAATGGCACAGGCCCCACAAGTGATTGCCCGAGCTCCACAACTTCAGCCATCCTGCCTTCCCTGTTCAACTCTGCACCCCAACAAAGGTTTCATTTTCATTTTATTGAGCTATGTTTTAAAGAACGCTTGGATTGTTCATCATGCCCCGAGTGACTGCAACACCAGAACCAGCCATCTGCTCCACCTCCTTTCTGCTGAAGCACAGACCAGACTCGCCTCCCTCTTTCCAGACAACGCAATCAAAGCCTTGGAGACACAGGTGCAGCCTGATAGCCCTGGGCTGTCCCACCCAGGTGATCACAGGAGGGCCACGGGGCTGGATGGGCAGCAGCACCTGTAAGAAGACAGTATCCTCCCATCACTCGGCAACAGGATCTGCAAATTCAGTCTCCTGGTCCAAGGGGAAGAGAAGTGGTGACCAAGTTGAACTTGCTGCAAACTAGTTTTAGTTTTAGTTTGCCAGGATCCCCAGCAGAGGATGAGAAATCCCTGCCTCCAAATTGCACAGCCTGGAGCAGGCTGCGTGACACAGAGGAGCCCAGGGTGACTTGCAAGCCCTCTGAGACACCCCAAATGCTCAGCAAAGGAGCAGAGGAGGTGCAGCACTGCCAGGGGTTTCAGAATCAGACAGAATACCCAACAGGTCCCCTGCATGCAGACGGAGCCTGGGATGAGTATGTGTGACAGCAGTCACTGAGCAGAGTTACCAGGAGTCCCGGACACCACCCTGAGGGCAGGACCAGAAGCCCAACTTGCATACTTTCCAGAAGGCTCTGTGCCCCCAACTGGGACAGTGCCTGATGCTCACCACCTCTGCTGCCCCTGCCTCATTTTTCCAGCTCAATTTCCAGCTCCTGCCTCAACAGCCACTATTTAGTAAAGGGGGCAAGGGTCACACAAGTGTCCTTCAGGAGCTGGGCAGGGACCACCAGGATCCTTTGTCCTCAGTCACCAGGACAAGTATGCAATATGGAGGAGTTGGCTGCTCAGCGATGTGAAGTGCAGCCCTCAACAGCCTATTCAGATGATCTTATGGCCAGAGGGCAGCTAGGAAGCCATCAGCAGAGAGGGAAGAGCCAGGGGCTCACCTGGTCCGGCTGTCACCTGTGAGCCTGAGGGAGGCAGGTGTGGTGCCTGAGAAATGAAACCAGGGCTCCAGGGGACAAGACTGGAAAGTGGGCCTTCATGGCAGTGTGTTTGGTTACTGGTGGGCTCCACTAGAAAGATAAGAGCTGTGCTCTCCAATTATCTGGTTTGTAAAGAGGGATAAAGGGGAACAGGGTATTCACAAATTCAGAAACTCCTCACCACAGTGAGTGGTCAGATGAATAAAAGCCAGGCATGGTGGCACATCCCTGTAACCCCAGCACTCGGGAAGCTGAGGCAGGAGGGCCACCAGGAGTTCCAGCCTGAGCTACACAGCAAGAGACTGTCTCAAAACAACAACAGAAGAAAAAAAAAAAAAGGTGGGTTGTAGTTCAGAGCAAAATGTGTCTCTTGACACAATGTTGGGAAATGTGACCCCAGTTTATGGGTGAGGGCTGAAATGGATAGTGGATCCTTACCATGCTGGACCCTCTATCTGCCTACCCTCAGGTGCCAGTGGAGCTTGCCATTTCAACCCACCCCTGCTCCTCTATTCCTAATTAATGGGGGGCGGGGCCAAACAGTGGTCTCTGCACCTCTTAGACCCTGGGCAGAAGAGTCCTCCTGCCCAGTCCTGTGCTGACAGGGATGGACACATGTGTGGCTGTGTGGATGTTCACCTCACTCACGATCCCTTCTCTTCCCAAGCCAGGAACACTGGCTGTGGCAGACAGATCCCCAGAAATACTCTGGGTGCAGCAGGCAGGACGTTGAGTAGGAAGATACTTGGAGTCACAGTCATGGAAGGGTAGCAGCAGAGGACCACAGCGTGGGTCCCCTGGAATGATAGGAGCAGACCTGCCTACAGAGTGCAGCCTGCCTCATCCTCTCTGGGGCTCTCAGCACCAACCTCTCTTGGGAGGGCTTTTGGGGAGCCTCTGGGAGCTGCACTATATTAGATCAGGAGTCACACACTGAAGAGTGACAATGGAGCATTGGGGTCTGGAATTAAGTCCCATTCTCTTTGTGAGCCTGTTGACCCTGAGCCATGACCTTCCCTAGTGCTCTTTCCTGGGCCTGGACTTCCAAAGGATGCTTGCCTTTCCCTAGGTCAGGTGGATTCTGGGAAACCCTGGTTGCTTAAACTCTCGCCCCATGGTTTCTCATTAGGGCCTAGGAGGACCCACATGCACTGCACAGACTCTGTGTGGTGGCCACTCCTTAGCCCACTGGTCAGTACCAGCCCTCCAGGGGCCTGGCCAGGTCCCTAGAGTGGGCACTCACTAGTTTGAGGTCTCACCAGGGGCCCCCACGGGTCCTATTGGTCAGACTCAGCCCCCAGTTTTCGTTCCTCCTTCCCCTTTCAGGCTGGGCTAGCTTTCTGGATACAGCTGCTGTCGCTCTAAATGCGACAAGGAAACCAGCCAGCCTTTGAGCAGCGAGGTCTTCAAGCTGAGCCAGGGGTTTTTATTCTTGGCAAGTTTCAGTCACCTGTATTTTATGTTAGCAGATGACACCTGTGCATTCAACTTTTCCATAAAACAGAACAGTTTATGCTAGCTTTCTGCTGCTGTGACAAATGCCTGAGACCAAATTATAAAGAGAAAAGGTTTGAGCCAACCAGATTGCTCAGCTGACTACAGTACCTGCTTCGGCAGGGGTTCGATTCCCTGCAGACCAGGCCAGCCCCACCCCCAGGGCACGCTTAGATGGTGATTGAAACTGGGCGTGGTGGCACACACCTGTAATCCCAGCACTTGGGAGGCTGAAAACAGGAGGATCATTATGAGTCCAATATGTGTGGTGATACTCTGGTTTCTCTTCAAATCGTATAAATCTTTTGCCTTTTACCAATCTGTGTGGTGAGACTAAACATATTTGAGAGACAGACAGACAGACAGACAGACACAGAGAGACAGAGACAGAGAGATAGAGACAGGGAGACAGAGACAGAGAGACAGAGACAGAAAGACTGAGAGACAGAGAGACAGAGAGACAGAGACAGAGAAACAGAGAGAGACAGAGAGATGGGGGGGTTGACACTCTTCTGCCACAGATCACATGGCCTTTAGGGGACATTCCAGGTCCACAAAATGGTGTCTTCCTGAAGAGGAACACATGTGGTTGTGAAAATATGCGTTCGTTACAACACCTTAGAGCTGTCCAAATCTTTACCACGAGGCAGGCTTCATCCTCACAACCACAGTGCACAGTTATGGCGGCCCTGCCCACCCTACCGAGGAGGAAATTGGGGCTCACGGCCACAGCTGGCTGCCCACGCTCTCCGTCTGGCTGCCCAGTGCTACAGGTCAGCTCAGCAGTGACCTCCCAGGTCCAGCATTGTCTGCATTTCTGCATCAAATTAGCGCTCTTGGTCTCCAGGATTTGTAAAGTGTCAGAGAAACTGGTCTCCAGGATTTGTAAAGTGTCAGAGAAACTACACTCATCAAGGGTTATTTTTCTACACTCTCATTCTGGATTTTAAAGATTTTTCCCAAAAGAAACATCTCTGGGGTTTTCAAGGATAAAACTGTTTGGCATTTATGATCAATTTAGCCAGTTACCTTGGCTGCTGTTATGGTTTAGATCTCAAATTTTCCCCAGAAGTGTCACAGTGGAAGGAAGGAGCTGGTGGAAGGGGCAGGGCACAGGACTGTCTTGTCCTGCATGCCTTCCTTCTCTCTCTGCTCGCTGGCCCCCACGCCATGAGCAGTTGTCCTCCGCCATGCCAGTGGTGCCTTGGAGCCCACTCACCATGGACTAAACCAGTTGAAACCAAGAACTGAAATGAACCTCTCTTCTTTTAAGTTGCAATGTTGGGTATTTTACCCCAGGGACCAGGAAAATGGCTACTGCAGAAAATAAGTGCCTAACACAGCTATTCTGCATTCAAAGGCCCTTGGGGTTAGGGGTCTCTAAGCTGGGGATGAGATCCTACCTTCCACCCCAAAGGAAAAGGAAAAGGGTTCCCTCCTTTTCCCTGGAAGCCTAGATGTGGGTTTTCTGAGCAGAGCAAAGATGAGGCCATCTGTGACTGGCTCCCACAGGGTGACACTGGGCAGAGGAGTCACCCAAGGGGACCTCGCAGTAGTGCTGAGTGCCTGTGGGCACTAGCACTGAACTGACCAGCCAAGGGTTGGTGGGTGGCAGGTTCTTCCCAGCTTCTCAGTGCGGTGAACATTTTAGTTCCAGACCATCACAGTAGCCAAAGCAACTGGAAGCTGCCTGGTGTACTGTCTTCTTCATAAAGGTCACAAAGTAACTTGATGCCTGGGGCAGTGTCCAGCCCTGAGCCCAAATTCCCTGGAAATAGGAGTCACTTCTTACACTGTCTTCCTCATCTGAACTCTCCAGCATCCTCTCAGCTAGGGTATCCAGTTTGGGGACGTCCAAGCAGGTGTCAGTGTTGAGACAAGTTTTCTATCCTGATGCTTTGAGACAGGGCACCAGGCAGATGCCTCACCTGTATGCCTGCACCCACCTGCCCACCAGGCAGGCCCCCCAAGGGGCTCTGCACATGCACGTGACTGGGGTGGGCTTCTAAGGGCCCCATTCTTCCTAGGCGTGGGCCATTGTGCTGGCAGGCTCAACCCCGGGCTTCGCTGTTATTTCCTCTGTTCACACTGATCCTGACACCATGTACATTCCTTTTCCTCCCCAGGGGCCAGAGTCAGGACAGGTGTCCCAGAAGGGTTCTGTATCCCACAGAGGAACCCATCAGGGTCTGGTGAACTAGGGCACAGTCTGCACCCTAAACCTTGTCCCCTAAAGACTCCTCTTCAGTGTCACCACTTGATTCACTCTAATAACACCCTCGTACCACATGACTGTCAGTCTGTCCAGGTACAAAGCTTGCATCTGTACCACAGAACAGTACTATTGGAAAGACAGGAGGACCTACACTGCAATTTAAAGTGAGTTCCTCCTGGAGTCTTTCTCAAAGCCCTCTTGGGGCACCAGCCCTCTCCAGCACAGTTCACACTCATCATCACCTATAGGTGGTGGCTTCTCTCCCAGCAAGGCTGCCTGGTCTCAGTGCACCAGCCTCATTATTATAAGTCCCTGTTTCCAAAATGATGGGTCTGATCCCCAGACAGGATCTTGCAGGGAATTTACAAGCATGCAGAAAAGCAAACATCTCCAGCGGGCTCCTGTTCTCACACAAAGCCCCAAATGTTAGCCCTGCATGGAAACTCCCAGTGCCCACACCCTGCACTGCTCTATTCCCTGTGCTCAGAGGTGACCCTCTGGCTCGGTGGGGTGGCCTGCGATGGAAATGCTTATCCCGAACGTGAGTCATCAAAGCAGGCCTCCAGACAGCCACCACCTTTGCCCAAAGCAGCTCCAGGCAGAAGTGGACGAGGGTCAGGTCACCAGTCGCAGAGTGACCACTGCACGACTTGACAAATTTATCTCCACCTGCCGAGGACTGGGTCCCTGCACAGAGCTGAGCCATCTGGGTCAAGGAACGCGCTTGTTTCTACACAGCAGCTCGTAAAGCGCACAAGTCCTCTCATGCTCCGCCCACTGCTGAGACTGACAGCTGGCAGAAAGCGCAGACTTCAGGAATAAATGTGAACATCTGCTCCAAGCAAGGCACTGTCTCCATCTGGAAGAGTAATGACGCGTCCAGAACGGCAATCCATCTCCCTTTGTATTAATATTCTAATGAAATGCAATTAAAAGCTAAAAATAAGAAAATGTCTACCATGAAAATGTAAAAACGTTTTCCAAAGACAGCTGTCCCCGCACCACGCAGGGCAACATGGCTGGGAATGAAGCTCGGCAGTAAGGGCAGCAGAAGCACAAGATGGGGCAGCAAGGATGCTGGAGCAGAGCTCAGGTCCCATCCCAAGGTGCCCTCGCCAGAGTGGATGAGCAAGATTTGGGCCTTTGTGGCCTCCTGAGAGACAGGGCAAGAGGCGTAGTCAGTGCCACTCCAGAACTGGGAGCCCATAGACTTCACCACCTAGCCTTGGGTGCTGCCCGTACTGCCCCAGTTGCTCCCCACTGTCCCTCTAAGTGGCACCCTTGAGCCACAGTGCTAAGTGGTGCAAATGCAGGGCAAGAGGCCACTCTCACTCACGAGGATTTCAATGCCCAACAACTAAGGTCTGTGGTTCCCTCCTTTCCCAGGACCCTGGGGCACTGTAAGCTGGAATTGTGTGTCCCCAAATGTGTTTCCATGCTATGCCATGACAGCCACGAGGGCAAGTCGGGATTACTTAGCCTGGATCCTGGGGCTCCTGTTCAGTGCCCAGTGCATCTCATGCTTACAAGGATCCTAGCCCCCACACAGGTAAGGAAGTGATGGTCCACTCCTGTCTCATCTGGTATAAGGACGTTGCCCAAGGCTCAACCACCACCATCACACGCGTTTCCTGCCAGGCATGGAAACATGAGCTCCTTCACACACTTGCCCCTCGCAGCCCACCGCCAGACTTGGGACAGGGTGGGGCACTGCCACACTGCAAACTCCCTGACATCTGTCCCTCTCCCTGGTCACAACCCAGGGCAGGAGGATCTTTCCATGGCTGGCTACAGGAGTTCCATCTTCTGCCACTCAGACACTCCTGAAAGAATAATCACTGGCCCCTCTGCACCCCTGGGTGCTCTGGAGATGATGGAGACCACCAAGGTGCACCCCCAGGCATCCACAGGGGTCCTCAGGCTTTGTGGGGTCCAGAAACTGCACGCCAAGGTGGCAGACTCGGGGTGCGGACCGGGCAGAGTCAACACTGCAGCTCAGCTGTGCTGGAGTGAAGGCCACTTAGCTTTGCTTCCTGCCTGAGCGAGGCCCGCATGAAGAGTCTGAAATGCTGCCTGTTTTATTTTGATTGAGCTTCTGTCTTCTGCGTTTCCATTTGAGAACAGGCTGGCAGGCACTGCTTTCTCATTTATGGGACAGGTGGGTAAGGGGTGTGCATAGCTGGGGAACCTGGGGGGGAGCCCAGCCCCTCTACCCTGGGACACCCTTCAGGGCGTCTATCACCACCCCTCATCCTGATCAGCCCCAGAGAGGAAGGGCTCCCCTGGCCCCACTGCAAGGAGGCTTTGCTCTCTGATCTCAGCCAGCAACACTCTGAATCAGCAGCAGTGAGGACAAGCATGTGACTTCCAGGGCTCATGAGGGCTCTCCGGGATGCAGATTCCCAGGCCTGCCACCCTCAGAGTCAGCTTCCCCCCACCCAGGCAGGGGCCTGGGCATCTGCATTTTCAATGCTCCCTAAGAGACACTAGGGCACCAGAGTCAGGGACCCACACCCTGCTGCAACTGCTCACCTGCTGAGGACACAGAGCCCTAAAACCTGTCCTTGACTTTGGACTCTTCCTGAGGTCTGGAGCACGTTCCTAAAAACAGAGACCTTCATCTCAGGCTCCAGACTGCGAAGCCATGAGAAAGAAACGTGTGTTGCTGAGCTGCCCGGTGGTGCTGGCTGTTATGGCAGCTGGGCTGACTGAGATCCACCCTGATCTTTCGGGCGGGGCCAGCCGCAGACTGCAGGCCTCGGGACCCCAGCGTCCTTCCTGGGTGTGCTGTGCTGCTCTTGTGAGGAGAGTGAGCTGTCACCCAGCTCCCAGAGCTCAGGTGCCCACGAGAACTGTCCTTTGCCTTCTGGGACCCTGAGTTCCTCATTCACACGTTCACTTTGTTTGGTTTGTTCCCAATCGAGAGGGCACTGATTGGGTGCCAGAGTTGAGCAGTGACCATGTTAGACCCTGTCCCTGGAACCCAGAGCAGCTCCAAAGAGCAGGCACAGGAAAGAGGGTCCCAGTCCATGCTCTTTGTGTACTGGGTTGCAGGAGCCAGCTGAGGGGCCCAGGGAACCCCAAGTGTCTCTGATGCCTGGACATGGTCACCTCTTAGCTCTTACTCCTCTTTCTCTGGCTCCTCTTTACTTCTTTGTGGGGATTTTTGTGGTTGCTTGTGGGGTTTTTTGCTTTTATTGTTGTTTTGTTTTTTATGTATTTAATACAGGGTCTACAAGATCTCACTATGTAGATCGGACTAGTAGTGATCCTCTTGTTTTCAGCCTCCCAAGCGCTGGGATTACAGGCGTGTGCCACCAGGCCCAATCTCCCAGAGAAGAGACAGGTGCTTGGGAGGAGAATAGCCGGGTACCGAGTAGGCATGAGGTCCATGTAGGGTCCCAGCAGGCACTCACAGTCTCGAAGTCCTCGAGTTCCTGACTCACATGGCTTCTCTCTCCTCTGTTCCTTTCTCCTCCCTGTAACAGTGCCGCCTGTTCTCCTTTCTGGGTTTTGTATGCCAATTTCTCCTCAATTTAGAAGTTGATTTTGTTTGCTTGCTTGCTTTTAGCATCAGAAAAAGACAGGAGACAAATTGGAATGTATTCACATGTCATGCAAGGGAGACAGGAAGACGGTGAAAGCTGTGAGAACTTTGAGAGACAGCGAGAGGACATTTAACCGCTTACACAGACAGATCGAGCCAGAGGCTCTGTTCTCTCTGTTCCACACACGTCGGAAACTTGCGTGCTGATGGTGCTTGAACAACCAGAGAAAAGCAAGTCCCTCCAAAACTGCAAAGGGAGTTTGCAAAATCCCCAAAAGGTAGAAGTACAGAAGACTTCCAGGAGGAAGCAGACAGCCAGGTAGCATAGTGTATGTTTGTAATCCCAGCACTCCGGAGGCTGAGGCAGATGGATGGATGGAAGTTCAAGGACAGCCTGAACTACATAGTGAGACCCTGTCTCAAAACCAAAACAAAATATTAAGAAAGGATGGAAAAATCAGTCATGGCTTGTATCACTGGAATGTAAAAACAAACTAGAATTTTAAAATAAAGGATTTTTAGGGCTGGGGAGACAGCTCAGCAGCTTAAGTGCCTACTTACAAGTGTAATGTCCTAAGTTTGATCCCCAGTACCAATAAAATAAAATAAGGGATTTCTGCATAAAATTATATTTTGACAGACCAGAAATGGGTTCAATATATTCAAATGTGCATCAGAAATAATCCACATGGCACCTGCCCAGTACAAATGGTCAGCATCTGTGAAGCCACAGAGGCTGGGAAGGCTGAGAGCCTGGGGACATGCCGTTGCCCTCCTGCTCCCTTTTAAGGTCACCTGAGAGACCCGCTAAGTCCCAGAGCCACTTGGAATCACATGCAGTAGTTCCAAAGGAATCAAACCCATGGTCCTCACATTTTCAAGTTAAACAGCTTGTGAATGTTTGGAAGCTTTTAAATATTCATTATTAGGATCATGCAGCAAAAGGCCTACCTGGTTTTATCAGTTTTTAAAACAGTAATTGATTTAGAGTCAGGATGTTACACAGACATTTTGCTAAATTTATTGTCAGTATTGGCACATTTAAAAGAACTTGAGACTCTCTGTTCAGAAGGTTAACCTCTTGGATAATTGGGTAAGCGGAAAACTTTGGCTTATTAATCAAATCACGGAAGTATTCTTGAAGAAAACCAACCACACTAAATTCATATAAGCAGTTTAAAATATCTAAAGGTATTTAACATTTACTTATGCTAATCAAGGGCTTATTAAAAGGAAGTGTTACAATTTGGCAATCTTATAAGCTGGACTGAAATATAAAAGGTTATTCAATTGTGTGGCTTTGATAAGACAGAGGTGATTTTTTAAAACCAAAGTAAGTCTCTGAATTACATCTTCTGTGCAAAAGTCAACCAAGAACATGCCAAATCCATCACATTTAACTCAAGGGGTGTCTTAGTCACCTTCCTGTTGCTGGGACAAAACGCTGACGCCCACAACTTAAAGATTCACATTTTTGGTCCATGGTCAGCTGGCTCCATGGCAGACAGCTCGGCGGAACTGTGGTGGAGGAGAGCTGCTCACCACATGGCAGATAGGAAGCAGAGAGCAGGGAGGCAGGGAGAAGGAGGTGGGCCCTTCCAGACCTCCTCCCAGTGACTGCCTCTTCTGGCTATGGCCTACCTCCTGACAGGAAATCAGCTACATTGACCCCACGGTCCAATCCTCTTCCAAAAGCCCTGTCTCTGGGCACACAAGGTCTATGAGGTCAGTTCTCCATCTGAACCATGCCAAGGGGAGAGAGAAGGCAGGGAACAGCAGCTGTGATGTGGTGACCCAGAGCCTCTCTTTAGAAAGTCCCACACCCGGCTTTGAGTCTCTCCAATCCCACTCTCTCTCACCTTTCCTGGGTGTGCAGCCTGTGTGGGGCTGTCAGCTGTGTGTCCTGCATGCGACTCCTTGGCTGTGACACTCACCTCAGAGGACAGAGGTGGGTACCCTACCCCACCCCGGCACTGCTCAAGTCCTTGCTGTTGCCCATACTTTTTTCTGTTTCTCAGAGGTGCATGGCTGGCTCCTGTTATGAGCTGAGCTTCTGTCCCTTTCTAGGTCACTGTTACAACCCTGACCCCAGTGGGATGGCATCTGGGGGTGGGGCCTTTAGGGGGTAATGCATCCAAGTGGGGTCATAAGGTGGCCCCACATTGGATCCATGCCCCAGGAGGGCAGGAAGATAGATCTCTGCCCCTTTGTCCTTCATCCCTGTCCCCACCAGGACTCACCTAGGAAAGACTACATGAAGACACAGAAAGAGGTGGCCATCTACACCGCAGGAAGAGAGGCCTCTGTGGGACCCAAATCAGTCAGCACCATGCTCTTGGACTTTCTAGATCTTGAGCTGAGAAATAAATGCCTGCTGCCAAAACCTCTGTGTAGGCATTTCCTTAGGGTCCAAGTGACTATGACTGCGTTCTCATCCCTCCAATCCATCCAACGAACTCTGGCTGCCAAGCTCACTGTTCCCACTTATGTCCTGGCCTGTGGGCCTGCTGGACTGAGAAATGGACCCAAGCCAAGGTGCTCTCATCCTCAGAAGGCTGTGTCATCATTAGTGGCCTTGAGGTTGGTGTATGTTCAAGATGCATGCCCACTAATTCCCCATGGGTTGGGCCACGGCTCTGTCCCAAGGCACATAGCCACCATTTAGCCAGTGAGGTCCCAGGATTTGTGGTGCTCACTGCAGGCTCCTTTGGTTGAGACCCTGGGGGACTCCTAGGTCTGGGGAGGGATTGTGAATCCAACTATGGCAGCTCAAGATGTGTTTCTGCCAGCCAAATCAGAATTTAAGTTTTCCATGGACAGGTGTGTGGGGGGGGGGACACGTGCACATATCCTTGCACACATATGTCTGGGTAGGTCACCTGTCACTACACTGGTAGTGACCTCAGGATCAGTGAGCCATTGCCACAGTTTCCTACCAACCCAGATACCGCTGACCAGTCCTTGGTGTGGTGTGAAGATGGTGCCCATAGATCTCTGATGTGCAGCTCTTGGCCTCTGTCACTTGGGATTCATTTTAGAAATGCAGTCACAGAGCCAGGCATGGCAGCATATGCCTGTAATCCTAGAACTCTGGGAGGCGAGAAAGGAAGATTACAGGTTTGAATCCAGTCTGGGCAACTCGGTAAGACTCTCAAAAAGTTTTTAAATGTTTACAGGGCTTGGGTGAATGTAGCTCAGTGAAAAGGCCCTGGGTTCAGTCCCCAGGAAAGAAAGAAAGACAGAAAGACAGGAAGACAGACAGACAAACAGATAGACAGACAGAGACACAGAGACATAGTCCTAACCAGCGATGGGTACAGCTGCTCACGCACCTGCTAGGGGCTGCCCCAGTCTAAACCAGGTGGTTCCCTGCCCTGGCTGCCCATTAGAATCACCCAGAAAAGTTGAAAACCCTACTGCCAGAGTCCAGCCTTAGATGTCAAACTGGGACCTTGGGAGGGGCCTCAGGTGGCTGCAGCGGAGCCAGCGCTACAGCCCACACATCCTGAGTGCCCATCACTGTCTTGTGGTTATGGAGTTTGCTGTGACAGAGCCAGAGGCCTCCACAGTCCGTCTCCCTCCTGCACCTCGCATCCTCCCATGCACAAGGTCTTGGCTGTTTCTCCCAGCAGCTGGGCTGGCTCCAGCTCTGCAGGGAAGGGGCTGCAGGACAGGGCTCTAGGCCAGCTCCTCAGAGTGCCAGATCCCCTGATATCACCAGGACTTGCTAGGATCACAGTCCCTTTCCCCAGGCCACTGTTTAGACACTGAATCTGGGATTAAACACAGGGCCTTTGCACTGAGCTACATCCTCAACCCTTTTCTACTTTTATTTTGAGGCAGGCTGGGCTAAGCTGCTCAGGCTGAGTTCAAAGTTATGTTCTTCCAGCCTCAGCCTCCCAAGAGTTGCAATTACAGACTACAGATGTTGCCACCACAGTCCACCCCATGTGGAGCCTGAATCTTAATGGGCTGTGAGGGATGAAGGACAAGGGGACAGGGAAGGAGCTGGGAGATGGCACTGTCACAAGAGAAAGCACCCTGACCATTGCTGACCACTCTTCCATGTCCCAGGTGGGGAGGAGGTTGCTCTGGAAGTCAGGGAGGCTTGGGGACAGAGCCCTTTCCAGCTGTGACAACCCCAGAGACCCCAGACATTGCCAAACATCCCCTCCGATGACATCGCTGGGCTAAGAAGCCACTGAGGCATGGTGGCCTGGCTGCAGCTGCGCCCCTTGCACCTGCCCTGCCCTGCTCTCAGAGACTTCCCTGTGACTGCCCACTCTCCAACCCACACTCTTCCCTTCCCACTCCCCCTTGCAGCCCAGTGATTTTAATTCTTTCTTTCCTGAGTATGTAAAAGTCTCAATCAGCCATTGCCATGGCAACACTGGCGTCTTCCTGGCCCTCCCCCTCCCCTTGCTTCCTTTCATGCTGACACTGAGGACATGAGTCACTGAGATTCCACTTGGCCTGTGTGTACCACATTCTGGGCCCCCTCCTCCGGCTCCCAGGCTCCTCTAACAGACGACTGACCTGGTTCCCAATTCCTGGTCCCCCTGGGAGTCTTCCTTCTGTGCCAGCTGCCTCTTCTGCCAGGGCCCCAAGAGATCAATTGGCTGTGATTCTCTACACACCCTCTAGGTGGCTCCCTCTTTGGGCTCCCATCAGCTACTCTAACGGCTCCAGTGAAGCAAGAACAGCATCTGTCACAGAATGAGAACTCAGTGCAGGGTCCACCTGCCCACAGGATGTCTGGGTGAGTGATGGTGCTGACATTTACCTGCGCCAGGCCAAACATCTTATTCATGGCTGCATGCTTCCACCCACCCTCCATGCAGCCCAGAGTCCATGTATCCACCCACCTTTGCATCCATCCCTAGCACACAGGAGATGCTCTCCACCCATCGTGGGGCAATGCCTTCGCCCCTTCCCTTCACTTGATCACCCCCAGACCTGTGGCTCAACAGCAGTCTCGAAGCCAGCTACCAGTCCCTGACCCCAAGAAAGGGAAAATGTGCTGCTATAGAGATGAGCTGCAGGAGTTTTTCTTTCTTTCTTTCTTTCTTTCTTTCTTTCTTTCTTTCTTTCTTTCTTTCTCTTTCTTTCTTTCTTTCTTTCTTTCTTCTTTCTTTTTTTTTCTTTTTTTGAGACAGGGTCTCACTATGTAGTTCAGGCTAGCCTTAAACTCACTGTGTTCACTAGGCCAATCTGAAACTTAAACTCACAGTGATCCTCCTGCCTCAGCCTCCTGAGTGCTGGAATCACAGGCATGTGTCATTGTTCTAGGCTCTGCAGCAATGTATCTGATTTGTCCCTTAGTTAAAACAAAGAGTATCAGGGTTGGCTAGATAGCTCAGTGGACTAAAGCACCTGCTTAGGCAGAGCACAAGGGCTGGGGTTCAATCCCCAGCATGCCAGCACCACCCCCAGGGTGCCCTGAAGTGGTGATTGGGCATGGTGGTACGTGTCTATAATCCCAGCACTTGGGAGGCTGAAAACAGGAGAATCACTATGAGTCCAATCTTCATAGTGAGACCCTGTTGACCCTGTACTAAATATTTTTTTTTAAAAAAAGAGTAGATTATGTAGAACCTGGAAGTCTACTCCCTGATTTTTACTTTGTTGATTTAACAGCAGCCTTTTCCTTCCTCTGCAAGGCAGTAAGCAGATTTAACAATGATTCAATAAAGCTCTGTCTGCAGAACTTGAAGTCAGTCTGCGGAGAGGTTTAAAAACAGTCGACTCCTAGACGCCGCTCCCGTCCCATGAATCCTCAGTTGCACCGAAGCAAGAACTCATTTCCATGTTCTGTGACACTAATGCCATAATCAGCTTCCCTGCTGTCACAGATCCACTACTCCCATGAAGCCTGCACCTTGTTTATCCCAAGAACCCTTGAAGGACTTTCAGAGTGACTTCCTTTTCGGCTTCCATCCTATAGCTAGCACCGTGGTCTTCCCTTTCCTTTGTACTGTATTAGTAGTCCACATGTACAGTCCATGATAATCACGGCCCTCGCGGGTGCTGGTGCACCGATGTAACACAGCTCCACCCCCATCTTCCCTTTTCAAAGCTGGGGTGCAGAGTGAGCCAGCACAAGCAGGCTGGATTCCAGGGCTGGCTGGCAGCGGGGCTTGACGTCATTCTTCAGCATGCACATAATTCTACCAGCCCATGTCCCTGATTACAGCATCACTCAAAAGAATCATACCTCATGCTGTTATCAAAGCAGAAGAGAGGATCAAGTGTTCTCACACAAAGAAATGAAAAATGTCTGCCATGGCAGTCAAGTCACATACTGAGCCTGTCAGCACACTATGCACACATGCAATTATGATGTCAATAGAAAAAAAAAATCAATGTGAGTTGCAAAATAACATGGAAGGGCTGTGTGTGTTCTCCAGCGCCATGACGAGATTTCCCCGCGCCGGCCTCACAGGCTGGGTGAGTTTCACAGGCAGGGGTTTGTGAACAGCCTCTGCGGTTCTTATGTGTACGAAATGCACTCCTGGATCGGATTCTACAGCTCAGGTGTTTGCGTTTACACACACACACAAACACACACATACACACACACACACACACACACACAGAGGCGTGTGTATACACACACAGGGGCACAGAGACAGAAAGCTTCTTCTGGCCACCCACACATCTTCCCAGGACTGTCCGAGTGCTGTCTCTGTTCTGCCTCCCCAGGTCTGTTACACAACACTGTCTCCTGGCTGGAGAATGGAATGGGACCCAGAGGTTAACAGACTTTGTGCACTATGAGGTTCCTGACAGCCAGGGCTGGCTGCCCGGGGATATCACACACATCCAGTGCTGAGCACTGGGCTCTGGCCACAGCTTAGGACAACCAAAGCCACAGGCTAAGGCAGCCTGACCCAAACTCACAGGGATGACCCAGTCCTCAAGGACAGGGAGCAGAGCCTGCCCTATTTGACAATGCCATCAATTTCACCAGCTTTGGCCCAGGACTCTGGTCTAGCCACGCCAGTCAGGCTTTGGGGACTTTTCAGTCAGATCACTGAAGTGCCACAGTAGCTTGGGGTATTCCTCCAGAGGGTCACCTCCTCTTCGCCCGTCTGGGAGCACATCCCAGCAGAAGGGATGAGCAGAGAGCCCACAGTGTCTTCTTATACCACAAAATAAGTGCAAGATAAAAGAAAGGAAGAAAAGGACCCACATTGGTGGGCCAGCCCAGGAAGCTCTGGAGCTGTAGAAAAAGGCCAGTGGTCTCCAGTAGAAGACATTGAGCAATAAGATAAGTACAGCAGTCCTGGATCAAGCCCAAAGCATGAAACCATCCAGCACAAGTCATGCATCTATAAATAAATAGTTGGACAAACAAATAAATAGGTGGTAAGAAACAATTTCCCCAAGACACAGAAAAGTCTACAGCTCATTCAGGCCTTGAAGGAGATGATCCTGCAGAGGAAAAGCTGACAAGACCACCCAGCCAGGTGACCAGGGTCAGGGATGAGTCCTGGTGACAGCATGCAGCTCCAGTACAAAGCAGCCAGCTGGTCCCCAAATCACTGTGGTCTTCCTTCCTGAAACCCCAAATTTCCACCTACCCAGGAGTAAATCATCAGGCAAATCCTGGTTCCGGGGACGTGATACAAAACAGCTAAGCAGCACTCTTTGGACAGTCAAGGTCACCAAAGACAAGGAGAAGCTGAGGAAGAGTCACAGCCAGAGGAACCCGAGGAGACAGCAGCACCCTAGGGAGGGGACTAGCTGAGCTCTGGGGCGCTGGGCCTATTACTCACCAAAATCACAACTTGAGTTTTCTCCTGACATGGGGAAGCAGTTTTTGCTGAAATCCTGCCTCTTCCCTTGGGCCCATAAACAGGGGTAACTAAAGCACATTAAGGCTGAAGATATAGCTCAGTGGCACAGCCCCTGCCTGGCAAGTGCGAGGACCTAAATTTGATTCCCGATACAAATGAATAAATAAATATAAATATAAACACATCAAATCTGGACCTTCATTTTCTATCCTTTCTTTCTTTAGAACTGTGCTATTAAGCATATTGATCATTTAAGGAATTTGGCCAAATAAGATGTACTAGCCCTAAATTTATGTCTTAACTCATCCCTCAAGACTGGGGACTTCAAGATGAAAGTAACTGAAGTGGTCCCTAGAATTTATAGGGACATCGATCAGCAGCTTTTACAGGGTCCAGTGCCAGGCACCCTGCCTGAAACAATGCTTACAGTCTCCAGCATTTTCCTAAACCTGTGGTCACCACAGTCCCAGGAAAAGCAGTGCCTCTTTGTACTGAGATTATCTTTTTTGTTTGTTTTTGTTTTTCTGGGTTTTTTTTTGTTTTGTTTTGTTTTGTTTTGTTTTTGCAACTGGGGATTGAACTCAGGTCCTTGCGCTTGCCAGGCAAGTGCTTATTTTACAGAACCATCTCCCCAGACCCTGTACTGAGACTATGGAAAACAACAGTTTCGTGGGAGTGAGGTGTGGTGGTGCACACCTATAATCCTAGTACTCAGGAGGCCAGGCAGGAGTGTTACCAGGTTCTGCAGTGCTGGGGTCTTCTTCTACAGGTGCTTTCTGAACGATCAATTGGACAAGTGAAATACGTAGCAAGATTTTTGCATTTTTTAAAGGTATTAAAGCTCGGAAAAGAAATATGCTCTGCAGAGAGTGTGGGCCAGTTAATTAAAAGTAAGAAAGGCATTACACCTTGCAAAGCACAGGTGAGCCTCTGAAAGAGGCAACAGTGGCTCTGGCTTCACGGTTGCCATTGTTTGTATCTTCCTGTCCTTGTGCTGATGTCAGGTCTAGGCTATCTTGTCAAAAACCTGCTTGCGTTCTTTCTAGGAAAATTGAAAATGGTATTTTGATTTGGGTGACCATCTCCTAAATCTCTGTGACTGACAGGTCTGTCCACTTGTCCAGCCAGTTTCTGATACCCTAATCTCCTGCCTCAGCAGGATCACTGTGAATGCAAGGCCAGCCTAAAATACCTATGGAGGCCCTGTCTCAAAAAAAAAAAAAAAAAAAAAAAAAAAAAAAAAAAAAAAATCAGAAACCGTCTGATGGGAGCCAAATTGCCCTTAAGATATAGATTCTTCGGAAGCTAAGAAGCCAGCCCTGAGACAGCAACCGACCAGCCCCCAGCCCACTACCAGCCCCATAACACTGCTGCTCACTGCTGTCCCAGGGCCCTTCGATTGGCTTCATCAGACTTGGGCCCCCTTCAGTTCTCAAATGGAAGGCTTTTTCTACCTTTTTTTTTCACCAGGGAACTAGCTTGACCTTTGTCAGAGCTGCACTCCCCCTTATTTTCTCTTACTTTCCAATTAAAGCTCTTGCCTGTCAAAATCCACACCTCGGCTTCAGTTTCAATTTCCGTCCTCAGTGAAGCAGGGACCAGAGCTTACTAGTGATACCTCACACGTCAAGTGGGATCTTGGGACAGAAAAAGAACAGGGAAAAAACCAAGGCGATCTGAATAAAACATGGGCTGTAGTTGGTAATGATATGTCGGTGCTGGTCCATTAATTGGGACAAATGTGGCACTATTCTCAGATGTTATTAAGTGGGAAACGGTGTGGGCTATATGGGAACTCTATGTTCTCGCTTAGTTATTTTCCTGTAAGTCTAAGACAGTTCTAAAATAAAAATTTTATTAAAAAATATAATTAGCTAAGGAGCCTGTGACTCACAGATGTTATTGCTGAAGATGTGGCTCATCCCAGCGGTGCCCAGGCTGGTCCCCAAGGAAACCACCCAGGGTCCCCAAAGGATCTCCCTGGATGCCTCCCGTCTAAGCTCTCTCTTCCCACCAGCATTACAGAGGCTGGCAGTGGGGTAGGACAGAAGAAATAAAGAGGGGTAAAAAGGTGACAAGAAAAATCAGAATTTTGAAATTATGTTTTTATAAAAAAACTACAGCTTCAGGATACAAAAAGGACTCACATCCTTTTCCCTCCTGGGAATCTTACTTAAAAAGACATTGTGTGAGAAGCTGAAGGAGTAAATAAGATCCAAAAGGTACAATAGATGTTGAAAAATGGGAAGAAACTTCAAAAGGAAAGAGAAACTGCTGTGAGGGAAAGGAAAAAAGGAAGGCAAAGGAAAAAAAATACATACATCATAATTAAGATAGTTGTATTACTCATTTCTTTCAGTTTATTGAAAAGATTGGTTTATACTAATATTGTTTAGACAATTAAATGCTGACATCTTGTACTCTGAGTAACTAATTTAAAGATAACAATACACAATGTATTAATCATTGTTACCTTCTTATCGTCTTGTTTTGGAAATTTGGTTTTTCTGAGTTTTTTGTTTGTTTCTTTAAAATAAATTTAAAAAGAAAACAAAAACTCCCTGAGGTCTTAAGGATGCAGCGAGCCTGTAACTTGGGCTCTGGGCCATGCTTCCATGTTTCCTCCTTCCCGCAGACTCCGCGCTCTGGAAGCAGCAACCGGAGCAGCAGCGGATCGCAGCTTCACACACAGGGAAAGGGTCTGTGCTGTGACACGGCTGCCAGGTGGGGTAGGTGACAGGCAGCAGGACACACACCCCAGATCGCTCACCTTGAAGACACCCCAAGCCCCATAAATGCACCTGGCTCCCAATCATAGGGCAGAGAGAGAGAGAGAGAGAGAGAGAGAGAGAGAGAGAGAGAGACCAGAGAGACAGAGAGACAGAGACAGAGACAGAGAGACAGAGAACCCACTCTTTCTTTGAATGCATACTTCAGATTTCTGTCTAATAAATCCCTTTATTTCTCTTACTGGCACACCAGCTGGGTTGAGGAACCTCCTAGGAACCTGCCTGGTGACAGCATCCAGGAGGCCCAAATAGGGAAAGGGGACACAGATAGACAGGATGGGAGTTGAGCCCCTGGGTCCACTTTCATCTAAAGCCAGATCAACCCATGATCTTATTAGTAAAAATAAAACAGGGCTTATGCTGAAGTTCATTAGAGCTGTGACCCCTTCCCTCATGGCTGGAAGTATTCCAACCGGCCCCAGTGTTGCTGGTCCGATGTTTTAGTAAGGGGAAAAATTGAGGATCCATCGTGTGATATCAAAAATCCAGCTGAAGCGTGGGCTGGTCGCCTTCCAGAGGACAGGAGCCATCTCAGCTGGGAATGGAGCTGGCCCTGGAGCCTGTGCCTGGCACACAGATGTCTCTGACTTTGATCCCAGCACCAAAAATCTCAAACCTATTTGCTTCCACTGGCAAGAGGAGTGGGCTCACTGGGGAGTTGGCCCTGGAGAGGCCTCTTGTTCCTTGTGTGTCTGTGTGTGTGAGCGCATACACACACACATAGTCCAGTGCATACTTTGGTGGCCTGGGCAGGAATGACACAAAGATGACAAGAGGGGATGCCCCACACCTAGGAGATCATCTCTGGCTTGGAACTGTCTGAGAAAGGAGGAGGGCGAGTTTCCCCCATGGAGACAGACAGTTCCTCAGAGAGTTCCTCTGGCTCAGGAGGGACCTCTTCGGCAATCCCAAAACTGACACTCCTGGGAGGAAGCGCTATGGGTGCCATGGCAACGGGGACTCTGGGTGGCTGGCTCACTGTATGAAAGGGCCCTGGAGGAGGCAGAGGGAGGCCCTCAAGGGGAGAGGAACATCACTCTTCCCCCGTGAGTCACTGCGCTGAGAACCCCAAGTCTATGGGCACTGGCAAAGGTTCTGCACCCCACTTTAGCAGACAGGACAACTGAGGCCCAGGAAGGGTAAGCGAGCCATCCAGTGTCACCCACAACTGGGTGCTAGACCTAGAGCCACATGACCTGGCCACCTTCACAGCTCTCCCTGCCCCTGAGTCAGCTCAGGTCAGCCCTGGCTGTCCTGGCCTTCTCTGGAGACATTCGTCCATCACACCTCGACGTGGTGCCCTAATGCCAGAAACTCCAGCCCCGCCTGCCCTGGCATCTGCTCAATGCCACCTCCTGGCCTGCCACCATATCTAAAGTAGCAACTAAGGAACTCTCAGTCTTCTCTCTCTGATTTATTTTTTCTTCTGTAACTCTTATCTCTAACCTGGCATTCTACACATAAATTGTGTGTATGTGTATTGTGTGTGTGTGTACGTGTACATCTATTATATATTATTATCTATCTCCCTACCAGAATATAAGCCCCAGGTGGGTGTCTGTTGTCTTTCTCCTCACCAGAATAGAAGTCCACGGTTGAATAGTACTTTGCCAGCAGTGTTTAGTGAGAGAGGTCCTTGCTCTTATCTGCCAGAAAGCGCCCTGGCCACACTGAACATGATGGGGCAGGGTGGATGGGGTAGGCTGGACCTCTCTGGACTGTGGGCATTTATGTCAAGACCCACAGTGGTTGCCTGAGGCTGTAGGTCATTGTGAACTTTATATTTATTGTTTTCCTATCTATACACACCTATGATAAGAGGTGAGCACCAACAATAATAAAACAGAATAATTATAAACATGTAGCGTGATAACAGTTATTTAAAACACAAGTTATATCTGAAAATTTCCATGGGCGATTTTTGAACTGTGGTTGACAGTGGGAAACAAAAACCCCTCAAAGCAAAAAGCAGCGTGTTACGGTCTGTGTCTAGTTGCCCCCCTAAAGCCTCAAGCAGTCATAGGGCAGGGACTTCTAGAGTTTGTGATTAACTCATGATCCACTGGGATTATGGGTGATCCAAGGCTGGGATTATGGGTGTATAGACCTCCCCCAGCCTGAGGCAGAGAGCCTGAATGCAATTTAAGAGACAGACTTCCTCTCTGTCGCCATTGTTGCCGCTACTCCTCCCTTGGCTCCTCTTGCTTCTTGCCGCCACCATGAACTGAGGCTCTCTGCCATGTGCCACTCTGCCTTGAAGCTAGCCAAGTATGGACTGAAACCTCCAGTAACTGTGAGCTGAATAAACCTTTCCTTCCTTCATTTTGGGTGTCAGGCATTTGTCCCAGCAGTGAGCGAAGAGTAACTGAGACACAGCTTTCTCTAACCTGGGGCACCAGGGGCTGGGCCTAGGGTCAGGCCTACCTCAGTCTCTGCCCTGCCCTGGACCTGCCCTAAGCCGCAGTTATTTCAATGAGGAAATACTATCACAGCACAACTGCTAAGAGGGAAAGAAAAGGATGCTGGCTTCCTGTTGTTGCAATCGTGTGTGTGTGTGTGTGTGTGTGTGTGTGTGTGTGTGTGTGTGTGTGAGAGAGAGAGAGAGAGAGAGAGAGAGAGAGAGAGTCCCATCTCATATAATTTTAAAGCATCCCAAGGCATCGAAGAAGTCACCCAAAATAAACAGGGCAGGCCTCCTCTCTAAGAAGCTTGTAATTAAGTTGGAGAGGCAGGATCTTCAGATCTCTGCTGCAGGAGACCAGGCGGATGCAGGTCTGCATTAGAATTAGGGTTCCGTCCTATTTCTGAGGATGAGCTCATCCACTTCGGCTTGCTCCTCTTGGGTGGCCAACTGCACAGAGGCCCAAAGGGTTCATCAGGAGGCATGGGCCAGCTCAGCCTGACTCAGATTCTGCTGCTCACAGGGGCACCTTGATGCCCATTTCTGAGGGTGAGATATAGATGTCCTACAGGGTCCCCATCCTGCAGTTGGTGTCAGGGCAGGGAGCGGGGGTAGGGGGTCATTTCTCACCAGAGAATTTCTTGCCATGGGAGCAAATAAGCTGCTTCCAGCCAGAGGGCTCTGGTAAGGGGCTTCCTGGGGCAGGGCCTTAGAGGACAGTGGTGACAGGTCTCACGAACTGCCCTGTAAAGAGACAGCGAGGGTCCAGGTCTCAGAGGGCATCTGGCACACAGGGAAGACCAGCTCAGGAACAAGACCATCACTTCAGCCAGCCACTGTCTTGCCTAGTGACTATGTGACAGCCCAGAAGTCCAGCCAGTGGCCAGTGCCTCAGGCTGGCTCCCACAGGCACAGGAAGCCAGTTCACCACAGGGTGTGCAATGCAGGGCAGCTCTCAGGGTAGGCATGAGATGCCTTCTCCAAGAGTGCACAGCTGTTTCCAGCACTGCCCCTCACACTGCTGATGCCAGGGTTTACTGCTATGCCAACCCCCACTGGGCACAGAAGTGCTGGCTCCTGAGTCCCAGAAGTCACTCTTTTATGCACATAGGGTACCTGTCCCCATGGTGCAGTGAGCCCCTTGGCCTGAAGTCTTCATTGTGGATCAAGACTTGACCCAGGGGAGACTGTGGACTGCTCTTCCCTGGGGACAGTGACAAGCAGCTGCTCTTTGACAAGCAGTCCCTAGACTGGCCCATTGTGTCTCATGTCTCTATTCATCAGAATGCTCAGATCTGTCTGTTATCAACTCTGAGGGAAGAGTGGAGAATCTGACAGGCAGGGGGGCATAAGTGTCTAAGGGCCACATGGTGAGGACAGCCAGGGCCTTGGAGACCAGAAGGAGAAGCTCTTTGCTCCTCTCCAAGAATGCAGGGACTTGGAGACACTTTAGTGGATCATCAGGAAGAGGACCAAGGGGAGGAGAAACAGGAGGGCTTTCTGTGTGCCACCACCCAAAAGTCAGGTGTGGTAGCAAGGTATCTGGTGTCCTGGAGGAGGGGGCCAGAGGTGACAGCCAGACTATAGAGGTCAGGTGTGCTGGGGAAGGGGGAAGGCAGGTGTGAGAGGCCAGGTGTGCTGCCCCAGCAGGGGATAGGAGCCCAGGTATGCAACTCCAAGTTGGGGGAGGAAATGAGTCACTGGGGTGCTGAAAGTCTTTATGGGCCACACAGAAGAAGATGGGGCAGATCACAGCCCACGGTACCCTGAGGGAATCTGGCAGAGGACCAGTTGCTCCCCCCAGCCCAAGGCTGCTAGGCCCTTCGGATTGGCTCAGCCCCTTGGATTGGCTTGGTCCCTCATTCCCACAGCCGCTCTGAGATGATGCCGTAGTGCTGCTTAGCCCAGACTGCCGCTTTCCTTGATTTGATGGCAAAATTATCACCCATCTCTAGACATATTTTCTGAAAATTCAAAACAAATGCAGAATCTCAGCCCAGTAACCTCTACTGCCTGTTCCCAGTCCGGGTCACTGCCCACCTGGGCATCTCACAGCTCTTTACCTTCGCGTTTGGACTCTGGGGCACAACCAGCCCTGTCCACGGCGGATAGGTCACCAGCACCTGGCATGGGTCAAGGATCCAATGACCGGGCAAAGCAAGACGGGACAGCTTGCTCTCCCAGCCCCACACCATTGGCGTGCCTGTCATCCTTTGTGCCCCTTCTGCAAACGTGCCAGGCCCAATCTTTGAAAATTTAGGCCATGCTTTTCTTTTTGTTCTTATTTAATTTTCTATTATAAATAATACCTCCTTTCCGAGCTGACAAGAAATCCAAAACTCCTGTAGAAAACGTGGAACAGTTAAAGTGGATGCCACTTGAACACATACTCATAAGTGAAATAAACCAGACACACATGTGTAAATATCGTATAGTCTCCCTAGTATAAGAACTCTAAA
>NW_004524621.1:3449224-3468569 GCF_000260255.1 Octodon degus | reverse complement strand
GAAAAAAAAAAAAAAGAAAACGTGGAACAGTTTTGGTCACTTAAGCATACCAAAGCCCACTTGTAAAAGTGTCATAAATAAAGTGAAAAGACAATCCTTGAACTTGGAAAGAATATTTATAAAATGGATTACCATCAAAGGGCTATTGTCCTTTTCCTATGAAGAGTTAGAAAATCTCAAAAATAAAAATATTTGGGAATAGAATAAAGGGCAAAAGTAGATGAATTCACTGGAGAAACCCAAATGGTCAAGAAGCAGGAGATATTTTGCTTCCTACGTGTTGATGCAGAAATTAAAATCAACACAAGATTTTTCAGAATTGGGCATGGTGGCTCATGCCTGTAATCCCAGCACTCAGGAGGTTAAGACAGGAGGATCACTGTGAGTTCAAGACCAGCCTGGGGGCTAGAAAGGTGAGCACAAGGTTTGCTTGAACTGCACAGAGAGACGCTGTCTCACAAAAAAAAAAAAAAAAGTCAGGCTTTCTTTCCTCATGAAGTTGAGGAAATGAGCAGAATTAAGTGCATGTTTTCTCAGGAACACAGGGTGAAAATGAGCTGCGCTTTGTGATTACAGGACTATTAAGTTGGTCATCCTGTTTTAGAGTACAATTCAGCAACTCAAAAGTGTAAATGTCTTTTCACCTATCACTCGAAAGTGTTAGAAGCACACTTTACCCATTAATCTTACTTCCAAGATAAGTTCTAAGGAATGACACAACATGAACATATGGCTGTTTGTTCACAATGTTTATAACAGTGACATACTGGGACTCCAAGTGCCTGGGACCAGGGGACACAGTATCAGCAACCCAGAGCCACAGGGGTGGGGCCACTCTCCAACCTGGATGGGACTTTGCCTTTTCTGCTACATTGTTTGAAATATTTACAACTGGTAATAACTTCCTAATGACTGAAGCCATAAAAAGAAACAGGCTGAGTGCATATAAATCAAAAATGGCTAAAAGGGGGCCGGGAGAGAGATCCTTGTGCTCATGTCCCCCGTGCACACGGCACACTGCGTGAGAGCACATCCTTGCTCTTAACTCCGAGGGCACCTTGCACTCCCATTCAAATTCACTGCCTGCATACAAAGGCAGCTGATTCCTCCAAGAGTTAAACAATTTTGCCTTTCAGTAAAGAAGGCTCCTGTCCCAACCTGTGTACACATCCCAGCCCCCAGCCACTGTGTCTCCAGCGCCAGCAGCTCAGGGCCCTTGCAGGCAGTGCACAGAGTTGCATCTACAGCAAGCAGGTGCACAGCGTGGTGCTGTGCTCACCTGACAAGCCGATGCTGTCTCCTCCTGGCTCCTGGGCCTGGAGGGGCCATAGAGGCAGAAGTGGCATTCTAATGCCCTAGTTCTTCTTGGTCTAGTTCTGGTGACAGCAGAGTGAGCACTGCACCCAGGAAACAGTGTGTGTGGTGAGGCCAAGATGCCGCTGGGGGGTGCTGCCCAGATGTATGAGGGCCTGGGTTCCATCCTAAGCACCATCAAAAAAAAAAAAGAAAAGAAACAATAAGCTAACCATAACATACTGTTCTGTGCAGTGGCTGGGACAAAAGCGACCCTGCCCTGGCTGTGGAAACTCCTTTCAGCCACCCGCCCTGATGGAAGACCAGCCAGGAGTTCAGGCTCCAGGTCTGCCCAGCTAGAAACATCTCTCCCTGTGACTATGTGAATTTTTTCACCACGCTACCACACCCAAGTCCAAGCTGAGGGGGCATCAAGGATGACCCAGGATACCCAGTGCACCTTGGGGCAGGAGATTCTCTTACTCTGGGGTACATTCCCAGGGCCAGCGAGAAGCAGGTAGGATGAGAATGCCGGGAGCTGATGATGTGAGAAAACCTCATGGATGAGCCCCTTAGGATATAGGAGGGTAGCTGCAAGAAGAAGAACGTTTTAGCAAAGAGAAGAAAAAGTGGTTGTGTCACTCTAGGAAAAAAGGAGAAATAAAGACCCCAAAAACCTCCAGACTGAATTCAGCTTCAGCCACTTCTCAGCACCTGAGGGTTCTGTTCTATGAGACACCTGGACAGGGTCCCAGACACCGTAAGAGCTGACCGCATACCCCTCTGGGTGTGTTCCGGTGGGCAGTGCTGCATGGGGTGGAGTTCAGTGATAGACCAAGGAAGGCACAGAGCCCTCCTAGGAGATGCGAGTGGACTTCATTCCATCTTCCCAGTCACTTTCCTACTACTGGAGCACAACCTCCTACACCGATGACCTGTAGGAGAGAGGCTTAATGTGGCTCATGGTTTCAGTCCAAGGTTAGCTGGCTCCAAGGCAGGAATATCATGGCATAAGAAAGCTGCTCAGTTCACAGCAGCTGGGAAGCAGAGCCACTGAGTGCCACTGAGCAAGGGGCCATAGCACCCAAGGCCTTGCCTCCATCACCCACTCAGTGGTGTGCTTTACAGATGCCCTGCACAGCTCCCAGGTCACTACAGTTGTTACTATTACACTTAACCATCACACCACCCACTCACTATGCACCTCTATAGGAAACAAAAGTGAAGGAAGAGGGTCTGGTATTCGAGCTGGAACATCAGTCTTCTGCCCATGGATCTGTACTCACAGTATCAGTGTCCCTGGTTCTCAGGCCACAAGACCTACGTAAGAAACATAGCACAGGCTCTCCTGGGAATCCGGGTGGCAGACAGACCAAAGGACTTCTCATGACCAAGTGAGCTGACACCTCTGAATTTACATAGGATGGTACTAGATTTAAATGGTGTTGCAATTTAATGAATTCTAACTTTGCTACAGTGCAAAAGCCATACATATCAATACAAATGACCTTCAAATTTTGAATTTGGATCTTTTCCTTGGCTGGCAACTGGCAGTATAACCCTCTCAAGAGAGAAAGGTACATCCCTAGCCAGCACTCCAGATGGCTCTGGAGAGTCTGTAACTCAGTGACTCTCCACCAGGTGGAGATGAAGACAGCCAACATGGGGGTGGCACTGATTAACCTGGCTCTGGGCAGGCCCAGGGCTGGGAGACTCTTTGTGCACCAGGTACCTGCAATGAGCAACAGCCCAGACAGTCCACAGATGGCCAGCAGTGGCTGGGGAGCCACTTAGCCTGGAACAACACACACACGCTCCGGCTGTCACCCAGTCCAGAAGCAACAAGCTATAGAGCAAGGCAGCCTTTTCCAGGCATCTCCTTCCCACAGGAGAGCTGAGCACTGGGGCTCAGGGGCTGCACTAAACCCCTCCTCCTTCCTCGCTGCTTTCCCACACTTCCTGAAGCAATGAAGTGGGACAGCTCAGTGCCCACCAAAACAAACAGCCACAGGGCGCAGAAATAAAACTGACATTTCAGTTCTGAGTGTGGGAAGGGGCTGTCCCCTCACCCAGAACACTCACCCAGACTGAGAAGGATCTATCCTGCTCCTATTCCAATTAAGTGAGCATGGCCTGGCATTTTCCTGGCACTGAATGTCGGTTTGGGAACGACCACGGGACCACAGCGACCCCTCAGGGTCGTGCCCAGCTCATCTCATTGATTGCTGATGACTAACTGACCGGTGGCCAGCATAAGCCAAAGGGTATCTCTGCAGAGGATACCTGGACATGGATGGTGGGGGTGCAGGGAACAGAAGGTGCTCTAAAGTGGGGAGGGAGGTAAAGAGGAAGGGGAGAGGGAGGGAGGTGAGAAGAAGGAGGAGGAGGAAGGGGTTCTGGAAAGAAAGAGGAAGGGAGGAAGCAGGAGAGAAGATGCAAGAGGTGAGGAGGGGGAGAGGGAGGGAGCGAGCGGACGCTGGGGCATGGGGCAAGAGGGGCAGAGAGGTTAGGACTGAGGAAGGGTTCAGAGGAGGTAGGCAGAAGGGGACGCGCAGAAGAGAAGGGGACGAGGAGAGAGAGGTAGACAGAAGGAGGGAGAGGGAGAGAGAGGAAGGGAGCGCAAGGGAGAGAAAGGGACAGGAAGGGAGGGTCCAGAAGCGGTAAAGCCGGCAGCGGAGGAGGGCGACAGGGAGAGGGGGAGGGGAGGAGAGAGAAGGAAGAGAGAAGGGGTGGGGCCGGGGCCTAGGCGGGGCCTGCGCTGCCGAGGCAAAGAGGCCCGCGCTGGTTGGCCGCGTGGCCCCGCCCCCTCCAGGCCCCGCCCGCCCCCGCCCTCTCAGCGGAAAGTACAGCGAAAAGTCCGAGCGCGGCGGCCGCGGCAGTGCAGGATGGGGTCCGGCTCCTCTAGCTATCGGCCCAAGGCCATCTACCTGGACATCGATGGACGAATCCAGAAGGTACTGCTCCCCTCCCCGCCGTGAGAGCCCGGGGCCTCTTCCTGCGCCGTGGGCAGTGCCTACTCTCCGGAACCAGGGGGTCGGCCGGATCCGTGTGCGGCTCAGGGGCGCGGGCCAGGGGGTGGCGCGGTCCGCGGCGTCCCGGGACGCAAGTGCTCCGCGAGCCCCCGGCGCTGCCCACGGGGAGGCTCCTTGGACCCTCTTTGTTCCAGGCCCTCCCATTCGAAGCCCCTTCTCTGGCTGCAGAGTGTTCCCGGCCTCTGCTTCTGAGTGGAAGACTGGGACAATGGGCGAGCAGCCTTGAGAGCCCTATTTAGCTCCCCTTGAAGTGCTGGAGCAAAAGCCATTGTGAGGAGATTGCTCCCCAGCCTCGGCCATCTCGGGGACCCCGGCTGGTGGAGACCTCCCTCAGCTGGCCATGGCAGGGAAGCTGCAAGCCACTCACCTTGCTGCCCAAGGAGGACTGGCACAGGGCACCAGGGAGTGATCCTAGTCTGAGATGTGCCCTCCAGTAGCTCCATTAGATTAGCGGACCCTGAGAGCCTCCCCAGTGTTGGTCCTGGGGGTCGGAGGTGCAGCCCACCCACTGTATCCCTTGGGAGTCCGAGGCATTTTTAAGGACAGTTGTCCAGCTTCTATGTCACAGTGAGGGGAGTAGGTCAAGAGCCCATATAGCACAGGACCAGGTCCCTCACTTCCGGGACTGGGTGCCTGCAGCTGTTTGGCAAGGAGCAGCCTCCTTCTCCCCAAAGGAAGGAAGGGCCCTACCCCATGCGTCTCCTGCCGCAGCACGAGCACACACAGACACACTCCTTGTATGCACACAAAGCCATACACAAGCACATATACAAACGTTCACGGTACACATGCACACACACGTGTGCAAACATGTGCACACGTACATACATAGACATTTTCCCTAAAGTGCTGGGGCAAAGCCAGGTGAGATTTTGGGAAGGATCTGCTCCCTTTATCTTTATAAAGAGGTAAGGTGAGCAGGCTCTGTCTCCAGCCAGTGGTGGCAGGTCCTCCCTGAGAACATGCCCAAGGTCCCCCGGAAGCTGCTCAGAAGTGGGTGGAAAGTGAAGAGGGAAGAGGTGATCCCAGGTGGACCCTATGGGAAGGTGGGGAGGCAGGTTTTTCCAGGTGACACAGGGCGCATGGGGGACCTCTAGGAAGGCGCAGCAGACCAGCCCTGGAGGTCAGGTATTGAGTTGTCTGCAAGGAAAAGCATGGATATCTGCTTCATAGACTGTTGCAGGAAACAAGAGGCTGTAAACAGTGGCTGATGGCATCACAGTGAATCCTCCTCCCCACCGGCTGTCTGCTCCACACAAAGTTCTTGGCCAAGGGGTGGGGGCAGGAGGCTGGCCATGGTCCTGAACCCTGCCATCTCTGCCACTCAGCCACTGTGTATACTTCTCTGTCATTTGGTGGTTGGGTGCTGGAGATGTACCTCTCATCTGGTTAAGACCAGGTCTTTGGGGTTTCTGAGTGTATGCTTGCATGTGCCCCCCACCCCACCCCCACCCCCATGCCCAGCAATGTTGTTGGGACCACGTGTGTCAGCTCTCTGTGACGCTTCATCGACTGTGATTCCTGTTCTACAAGCTTCAGGCACTGCACACATCTGAAAGTTCCCAGCATGCAGTCCTTTCTGTGTCCCTCAATCCGTCCCATTTCCTCCCCATCAGAGTCACAGCAAACCCATATTGCTTCCAGGGAGAGGGCATGGCCAGGGAGGAGGAGACAAGGGTGTATACTGCCTTCTGTCACTTTGGCCACCATTCCTGATGACAGGCAAGCCCACGTCCCTGCATTATCTCTGCTCTCCAGCCCTCTGGTTACCAATTCTTAACCACTTCAGCTGGCCTGGACAATGCAGAGATGGGATGAAGGAGGTGACATCCAAAGCCCTGGCTTTCATGGTGTCCCAGTGTGAGCCAAGTGCAGGGAGCACAGGCCCTGGTATCACCTGTAAGGATAACCACAATGGTATTCCCACTACGCCAAGAGATAGTGCAGCAACTTATTAGCCTGTCCAATGGGAGTAAAATTCCAGATTCAGGAATGTGTCCTGTCACCTGCCAGGCTTCTCAGTGGAGACCTGCATTGGGAATTTGGAACATTTTCCTTCCCTGGCTGTGCAGAAGTGGCTGGGAGGGACAGATACCTTGTCCTGGGCCACATCAAAAATGTTGTATCCCCAAGGCTGGACAAATGGAGGTCAGTTCTGAGCTGGGAAGCAACTTCACACCTCCATGCCTATTTCCCCAGCTGTGCAGTAGGGTAGTGGGACCTGCTGTTGACAGGACAAATGACACAAAGCAAATTCAGTGAGCTTCTGTAGCTGAGTGAGTGCAGCTCAGTGGCCTGCTGGATCCCTGCCTGAGCAGGGGCCTGGGTTCCTGGAAGAACAAACAGATGAGTAAACAACAGTGGTCTTGAGCTTACTGAGACATCTTAGAAGGATATAGCAGGGCCCGATGGTGTACAGAGCATGTGAGCCTCTCCTCACATGGGGTCTGTGGGATTATGAGCTGCCCAGTGGCCAGAAGCAGCCTCACGGTGCAGCATCTCCACACCTCAGACTCGCAGGGTGGTGCACGTGTAGGGACCATAGACAGCCCCCAGGTGGGCTGTTGGAGGTGGAGGGGGCAGGAAGTGGGAATCCAGCCCTTGAAAAGCTAACACCCTTCCTTTATGTCCAAAGAGCTGTACTTGCCTTTCTTCCTTTTGTCACTCAGTGCTACACACAGAGTTGACAGAAATGAGACACTGCACCTTACAGTGCTGGTGGGTCCCTGCCTGGTGGCATCCTCAGGAAGAAGACCCTTCAGGGCCCTGAGGCAGCTGTGATCTTGGGTTTGTTAAGGGGCTATGTCTGCAAGAGACCCAGTATCCCTAAACCCTGCCAGAGCCATGCCCAGGCATGGGATTTCCGCCAGCTGGGTTGTACTTCATGTGTCCCCACCCCAGTCACTCTGGGCTACTGTGATTTTGTCCCAGTCTGGCTGTCCTGCCAGAGCCAGGCCTTAATGCATCAATAGCCTCTTGAATTTTGCTGCACAGTTTCTGCTGTAAATCAGGGAGCAAATGTGAGAATCTGGAGGCAGGCCAAGGGTCCCCAAAGGACTCCTCCCAGTGTGGTGCCAGTGGCTCACCTGTGGCTACCCTTGATCTGCTGGAGGTCAGTGCTTCCCAGACAGCCCTGGACTTCCCATGCAGCTTGGCCCTGTTGGGCTGGGACTCAAGGTTGGCTCCCTTCTACCTGCTCTAATGCACCTTCCCTTCAGAGCAGGCCTTTCTGCCCTAGAGGTCCATGGCCTCTATGTGCCCTGCTCCACTGGTCTCTTCTCTGCCCCAGAGAAACCTGGCTCCTAGCTGCCTGTTTTCATGCTTCCCCAGCAAGCTCAGGCTCAGCCTTATTTCAGGATCTCACCTTCCTGCGAAGAGTATGCTCAGCCCCACCTTCCTCATGTGGCTGCATGGCTGAGTGGGTGTTCCCTGGCTAGTCTCAGCCTTCCTTTCTTCCGGGCCACTCTTGATGGGAATTGCATTTTGCTTGAACTCATGCACTGGGCTCCCCCTACATGTGGTGACCTCCTATGGGCTCTTGCTCCCCTGTGCTGGAATGCATATGTCCCCAGCCAAGGTGCCACTGTCCCACCCTCACCACACCCAGATGGAAGATGACTCTCATTGGCTGACCTCATCAGTTACTTTACAATCCATCTTCCTCTGACACATCTATTACTTAGAGTCTTTAAACAGGCATGGACATAGCAGGCTAGGCTCATGAGGCAGGGAGCCAGGAAGGAAGCTTTGTTTCCACCTTCACCTTTTGATTTCTGAGGTGCTGCAGCAGCCTGTCCAGAAAGGACCTCAAGAGATGTGCCATGAAGGCTTAGATCTAAGTCTCCTATGCAGAGACCAGCTTTTGGAAGGTGAGATTGGGTCATGGGAATTAAGTTCCAGCCGAGGAACACAGAGCATGCAGGTAGCAAGTGGCCAGTGTCTCCTCCGTCACATGGCTGTGGCCTGAGGACTCCTTTGGCTAGACATTCTCAGCATGCAGAGGTCCCTGACACACATGGGGTCCCAAAATGTGAAGGTTTGGCTCCTGGACAGCCAGCCTGGTGCTATCCATCTCCTTTCTTTGCTGGCCAGGAGGTAGAAGTCACTTTCTCCTCTGGGGAGTGGGTGGGTGGTGACATCCCCAGAGAGCCACTCTGCAGATGATGGTGAGTCATGCAGGCCAAGTGTCTGAATGCCCTCCCAGCCTCCAAATGGCTGCACGGTGCCTGGGCACTGCCCACAGCCCAGACCTACTGCTCCAGACCCTGTGGAAGCCACAGGATGGGCCCCTGGTCACTTGACCTGCAGCTTGCTAAAAGGCTGTGCTCTCAAAAAGGGTGGCAGTGCCAAGGGCCTCATGACCCTGGGTCCCATCATCTCTGACCTGGCTTGTTGGAAATGTTTGGTGCTTGGAGCCAAAGAGGCTGGTACACTGCCAGTGTACATTAGGGGTGCAGGACCGGGGGCTCCAGAGATGTGACAGCATAGCTCTGGCCATCAGAGACTGTGACAGGGGCAGAGAAGGGCATGGTGTCCATCAGATGCACAGATGAGCGGCTATGCAGATGAGAGATGGAACAGGGACACCCGCGTAGGGCTCAGTGCCAGCCCTGGGCTGAGCATGCCTTGGGCAGCAGCCAGCAGTGAGGCGTCTGTTGTTCCTACATGGGCACTGGACTAGCATCTGGGCGTGGTGAGCAAGGATGTCCTCCTGCCCAGTGGGGGGCTAGCACTGCGCCCTTCCTGCAGTCCCATTGCCCTGGCTGCCGGTGATCCAGCAGCCTGTACTCCCCAACACAGAGGGACCCTGCTGTCCACCTGGATGGTTCTGCCCTGGCACACACTGCCCCCAGCCTCCCCACTTCTGCTTCTCCAGAACCCCAGCTGGACCCTGTCCCAGGCCACACTCAGGTCTCTTCCCCAGATCCTGAACAGAAATAGGCCAAAATGTAACTCATGACCTAGAAGCAATGGCAAAGCACCCAAGGGGCTACTTGGCCTTAAATTCTCTGCTTAATTTATTTTTTTTAATTATGGCATACACTTCATAATATAAAATGTACCATTTTAACCAGTTTAAGTCAGAGTCATTAGACCTTCATGTAGCCATCACCTCAATCCATCTCTAGATCTTTTTCGTATTCCCAGTCTGAATCTCTGTCCCTTTGAAACGCATTCCTCATCCCCACCCCAGACCCTGGCTCCTCATCCCTGCTTTTGTCTAGGTGTCTGCCTACTCTGGGAACCACAGATGAGTGAAACCATCCACACTGGAATGTGTGTCAGGATTTAGTTCTTTCTTTTTTGCGGCTGAGTACTATTCCCTTGTGTGGCTGGACCTCACTGAGTTCGTCTGTTCCAAACACATTAGTCCATCTGATATTCAGAGACTTCAGTCACTTCCAGGCTTGTCTCCTTGGCTTGCACGAGGCTGGCTTCTTGTCTCTGAGAAGCTTCATGTGTCCTGGAGCCCTGTTCCCTCCTGAGTCATAGCCATGTGTGTCCATGAAGACCTAACTGTGTGTGATGGAGTATGGAGTATGTTGTTCGGTGCCTGGGTAGGGACAGTGACCTGGAGAGGACAGATGCTTGTGATGTGATCATACAGTGGGAGGTTGGTGCTGTGACTTTGCTACTGAGCACCCTGGCTGTGGCCAGTTCCTCTGTCTTTGAGTGTGCTCTGTTGCTGACTCTGGACAGATTACCCTCTCTGTGTCTTTATTTTTGCTTGCTTGTTTATTATTGATTTATTCAAGCTGTGGGCTTAAGGTAGTCCCATCCCCAGCTCTCGGGAGACCCCATCATCTTGCTCCACATTGTCCCATGGCCCCTGTCTTCTGTCTATCACTGCCAGCCCAAAGTGCACCCAGGTGCCTTTCCTGGAGCAGAGGAGAGGGTGGGCATGTTGCAGGTGAACACAGCTGTATTGGGAATGGTCCACTCCAGTCCCAGCACCTGTCAGGTTTGCCACCTGGCTGCCAGCACCCCTGCCTCCAGCCCCAGCCCCACACACAACCCCTGAGCTGCCTGGGCTTCCAGGAAGCAATCCATGTCCATGGGGGTATGAGAGTTAAAGGGTCAGCACCCCAAGCTCTCCTGGACTCAGCCAGGAATGCTGCCATGTGGGCATGCTGCAGTGAGAGGTGGCAGGCCTAGGAGAGATTGGGACAGTGTCACATGTGCTCTGGTCAAGCTGGCCTGTCTGCCAGTGTGTGTTGGTTCTGGGCCCTGAGGATCCAGGCTGCCTCTGCTCTCCTTGGTGCACTGTGTTTGAAGCTTCACCCTTCACAGCCCAACTCATCACAGCTCAGAGGCAGGTGTCTCTGCCATCCCTTGGCCGCCCTCCCCCAAGCTCTCCACAGTGACTGCTCGCCCACCCAGCAGCACTGTGCCAAGGAGACTGGGCATTGCTCTGCACCAGCAGACCTGTCACCCTCACCTCACCAAGGACAAGGAAGGTCCCCAAGATGTGCCTCCTCCGGTGGGTCCAGGATTACTGGTCACATGCTTTGCAGGCTCCCTATGCAGCTTCTGGTGAGCCTGAGAGCCACTGAAGGGGCACTCAGAATGGCTGTACTGCTTTGGGGCATCCTCGGGACCCCAACCTCCTCCTGGGCCCAGCAGGACACAGGGGCACCATCAGACACATGTCCAGTCCTTTCCAGGGATGTGCTATGCTGAGCAGGTGGAGCAGGGAGTGGATCTGCACCCCGAGGCACAGGAACTGAGCACCCAGGCTGGGTGCAGGGTGCCTGGGGCAGTGGTGGGCAAGGATGGGAAGCACAGCTCCTCCATGGGGCCACAAGGTGGGTGTGGTGGGCAGGGCCCAGGGCTGTGACAGGACATGTGTATTCTCACGCTTCATGTCTCATACTTTACATATCTCACAGCACACCTCACATCACAGCTCCACACACCACCTGCATCACACACACCCTATACCTCACCATACGCTACACACTGTACACACTTTATACACCATACCTCACACACCTCATACAATGCACATCACATAAACACACACCACACATGCCTCATACCACCTCACATAGCACACACATCTCATTTACCACACACCACACAGTAGACACTACACACACACACTAGACACCATGCACACTCACGACCACACACACCCATACACAAGCAGTGCACACACGCACAGTTACTGCAAGCATGACATGGAGCCAGCATGTGCAGGCAGCTGTGGGCTGCAGTGCAGAGGCCAAGGCAGGCCTCCTCCTTCCAGGGGCAAGGCCTTGAGCTGCCCCCTGTGTCTGTGGGCTCCTGTGGGTGAGCAGGAAGCTGGGGTCAAGCTCAAAGACACCCAGACCATGGAAGCTGCCAGTGTGGTGATGGCCCTGCTGCTCCCACTGCCACTCAGCTTGGCTAGGTGGCCCTGGCACCCTACTCCCCTGGCACCCTTTTCTCTTGCCTGACATCCCTCACAGGGGCGGGGCTGAGGGGTCCCTGACCACTGCTGGAGCAGCTATCCCCACCTCCACGCTGCAAGTTCTGAGCTCTGATTCTGCCTCTGTTCTAGAGCTGAGCCAGTGATGTCCCCTTCCAGTGGCTTAGGGAGCTCCTTGGCCCTGCTTGCTCCAGAGTGCCAGGCTTAGCTTCTGGAAGGTGCTGCAGGCTCATGGCTCCAGCCAGGTGCTATGAGTTGGGCATCATTGGCCAAATATAGCGAACAGGAGGGATTCTGTGCTCAGGGTGGTGGGGACATTGTCCTCTGGTCACAGCATGGCACAGGGACATGCTGCCCACACATGGGGTGATGTCATCCTTAGACACACGGCACTGAATGGGAAGCCACCTCAAGAGGTGGCAGGGCCACAGGAGGTGGCTGAGCCACTATGCAGGCCTAGAGCTAATGGGCGCCAGCACAAGGTCAGTGACAGGTACCCAGGCACAGCCATCTCCGGGCAGGAAGACCTGCTGGTTTTTGTGTGACATGTGAGGCATGACAGTGTGAGGAGGGGAAGAGAGTGAGAAGGGTCTGGCTCCCCATTTCCTGCCAAGGCTCCTCCACCTGCCCCCTCCTGCCTCGTCTGTGCCCAGAATCCCACACCCCCTCTCCCAGTGCCTGTGGCTCCCTCCCACTCCCACTTGCCCACACTGCCACCACATCCTGCGCCTGCACCCATCCACCCTGTGTCCATCACTGCTGTCGGTTGAATTGTGTCCCCGTCCTGGCCCTGCACCTGCAATGTGGCCCCCAGGAAAGAGTGTCTTTGTGGATGATGTCACATGGAAACTTGGCCATCCTGGATTAAAGAAGCTCTGCTCCCATACTGGTATCCAAAGGAGAGGGACACTGGCCACAGAGATAGACACTGAGGCAGAGACGTGGGGTGTATCTGTCAGCCAGCAGGTATCAGCCACCACCAGAAGTGGTGGGGGCAGGAAAGATGTCCTCTAGGAACTCCAAAACCAGTATCTCTTCTGAACGTGCCACCTAGTCTGTGATGATTGTCACTACAATGGCTGAAGACTTGGGCACCTGCTGTGCTGGGCCTCTGTGCTCACCATCTGCAGGTGGGCCCAGCTTTTAGGGCACCCTCCAACCTACCCTGAGGACCTCCTGCACCCCAAGGAGTAGTCCACAGCCCACAGGGCTCCAGGCATTATGCACACCGGCAGTGGCTGTCCCCTGCTCACTCACCTGCCCCATGGTAACCTGTGGCTGCTTCCTCCCATAGGGAGCCAGGTATGTGGATACCTGCATGTGGCACTACAGCAGATTTCCATTAAGCACTTGGTGTCGCAGGGCTTGTCCCACTGAGGTGGCGCTCCTAGATTCATGGGTGGCATCCTCTCCCTGTGTCCCTAGCTGCTCAATAAAAAGGTTGTTGGGGGAGAGCTAAAATCCCGAGCAGGCTGAGTCTATCTGTTAAGAACCAAAATTAGCAGAACAGCACTCCTGGAGTGCTGCAAGGGGAGAGGTTCCCACGAGGACGAGCATGAGGAATGCCGGTAGGAATGGGCCCCCAAGCCCAGCTGAGGGGTGCGAGTGCAGCATCTTAAACGGGGATCTTAGGTGGTATGGAAACAAACCAGAATGGAAGCACACACCCCTGCCACCAGCCTATCTGCCTTCATTTTGTGAAACCCTGTCCCAGTGACATGGGAGCACCTGCTCTGGGCCACCTGCAGCTGCCCACCATGAAGACAGGATCAGGCAGGGAGGCTGGGAAAGCTGGACATGTCTTAGCCTCACCAGGGCTGGCTCTGCCTGCAGAAGTTTCGGGTTTAGAGTTTTTGCAAGTTCAAACCTCCTGGGGTGTCCTGTGAGGGCCTGTATGGCCCACAGAACTCCAGGCAGCATGCACACCAGCAGAACCCCACGGGACACATAGGACATCTGCTTCTGCCCCAGGGCTCCCCAGCTGAGTTGTGGGGAACCCCTCCATTTCATTCCCACCTGGAAATGGTAATTAGATCTGAATCTGCAGTCTGCTTCCTGTTAGTCATTTTCCACAGCTGTGACAAATCACCTGTGATGATCAGGGGTGAGGAGAAAGGGTTTGTTTTGGTGCCTGGTTTTCAGATGTTCTGGTCCATAGCCACGTGGTCCTGTCACTTTAGGTCTGCAGAGCCACATAGGAAAGCTGCCTAACTCATAGTGGTCAAGAAATGGGACAGGGAGTGACGGGGCCAGCACCCCTCACAGCCCCAGGGATGCAGCTCCTTCCGCTGCAGCCCACCTCCTAGTAGTACTGCTGCTGAGAGGAGACAAGCTTCCACAGGGAGCCTTCAGGGGACCATTCCAGGCCCCACCTCACGAGGGTTCGGCATGCTCTGGTCTGGGTGAGAGAGGGCACATGAGTCGCCAGACTGGGGTCTCATAGTCTCGTACCCTCACAGTGCTTCCCTGGAGTGTCCAGGAACCCAGGAGTTCAGGTTCACGTGAGCTGAAGGGTGAGACAAGGCTGGGGTGGGCAAGGTGCAGTTGTGCGCATCAAGAGGCGGCCCATCACCCCCACCAGGGAAACCCCAGGAGCAGCTGGCCCAGCGCTGCACAGGCTCTGGCTCAGTGCCTGCCTCATCCCTTTGGCTGCCTTTTGAATCCCTTCTGATCTATTATTCATCACAACGGAGATTGGCCTCAGACATGGGGGATAAAGACAACCAAAGCACAGCCGCCCAGCAGGGTGACCCAGTGACCGTGGGCCCGCTCTGATAAATGGGACCCCAGCCCCTTCCTATTCCTCTCATCTTTTCATATCCATCCCAGAGCACTGGTTGCCCAGCTGTGGCCAAAGCCTGCAGAAGTGAGCCAATAACCCTCCCTCTCTGTGAGTATAGGGGTATAGGTGACAGTACAAGAAAGTGACTGGTTGTAGCCTGTTGGAGGGCTTCCTTCTCAACTGTGAACAACCCTTGCATGCTCCTCTTGCATCTTGTCAGTCCCCGCCTGCCATGGTCTGGGCCTGTGGCAAGGGTCACAGGAACCACTTACTGTCCCCCTTGGCCCCACCATCAGCCCGGTGCCTGGCGTTCATGATGTCCCCCCACACACATCCTATTCCTCTGTCACCTTGCTGTGTACCTGGGAGAGTTCAGTTAGCTCTGTGCCTGCCCATCTGCCAGCCAGGAGGGTCCCTATTCCCAGGAACAGGGTCTCAAGGATCAGAGATACCACGGGCTTCAGCGGGAAGGAATGAGAAAAGGGCCCACACTGCCTATGCATGCGTCTCTCTCCCCGTTTCTTGCCACTTCTGATTGAAGAGCACATATTCTCTTTGATCCAAAAAAATGTGCCTTAAAGACAGACATGCGTATTTGACCATCTCGGAAAGTTTCCCTTCTCTTTAATTTTTATTTTGTTTTATTCTTGAGACAGGGTCTTTTATGTCGCCCAGGCTGGCCTCAGACTTGCAGTGATCCTCCTATCTCAGCCTCCAGAGTGGTGGGATCACAGGTGTGCGCTACCACTCCTGGTCTGGTTTTCTTTCACTGTACTGCTTAGTCAAACTGTGGTTACCTTAACCATAAGGAGTTCTGTTTTAGAGACAGAGCCATGCTGAAATAGAGATGGAAGGGGCTGGGGAGATGGCTCAGTAGAATAAGCACTTCCCTGGCAAGCACAAGGGTCTGAGTTCAATCCCCGGTTCTGCCAAAAAAAAAAAACCCAAGAAATAGAGATGGACTCCTGCACTGGTGACTGAGAACCTCTGCAGTTGGCTGAGACCAAGGGTCTTTTTTTTATTATTTGTAATATATTTTTTGTGATGGGCCTCGTGGATAGTAACAGATGGAAATTTTTGTTATTATTTTATATTCTTTTGCAGTTGCAATGACCAGGAAAATCTCTCTTATATTGAAAAGGGAAATGAAGCCTCATACAGGTTTTGTTTTAGCAAACAAAAAAGCCTGATTGCTGGGTGGTTCACTGTAACCCATTTTGAAAGAGGCGTTATTGCTGGGTGTCCTGAGAACAAGAGACCGAGCAGGAAAAACAGAACGTTCACGCGTACACGTGATTTACAATCAGGTGAACTGCAGCTATGTGGGAGCAGGTGGGTGGATCGACAAGAGATAGAGGACATCTGACTGCCTGGATAGATTGCTGCAAGGTTTTCTTTTGGTTATGGTCTCTTTCTGAAACAGGGTCATGCTATGTATAGTCCAGGCTGGCCTTGAACTCAGAGTGATCCTCCTGCCTCAGCCTGCCAAGTGCTGGGATAACAGGTGTGCACTGCGAGAAAAGTCCCATTTAACTTCTCCAAGATGGAAAGCTACGAGTCCCCCACTAGTGGGTGTGGCTACTCCAGAGAGCAGGCCCGCCTGCAGCCAAGCGCCCAGGACCTCTGGCTGCTTTGGGGGTGGAATGCCCAGCAGAAGCCCTGGAAAGCTTATGTAAAAGCCTAATAACTCATGAAAGCTATAAAGATGAATCACAGTCTAGGGTAGGGAGAAAAGAATCCGAGTTGTTTTCTTTTCCTTGGAGGGTGGGGAGCAGAGCCAGGAACATGAGAACCTTGAAAACTGGGTACCGGAAATGCAGACTCTGCATCCTGGGGCAGGGGGTTAGTGGCCTGGCCCTACCTCTCTCTGCAGGGAGGGGTGTCACCCTGGGCCTGGCGGGCAGGGTTTGGCCTGTGCCCCAGGGGGCTCAGGCTTAGGCTCTGCGTAGTCTGTAGGCAGTTGTGGGCATTGTGGTTACTCAATTTAAACTTAATCTGATGTGGCTGATCTTACTGCCTTACCCTCAGATCAGCAGGGTGCCTGGCTTGGGTCTGGTTGGGTGTAGTTGAAGATCCACACGGGAGGTCAGAAGGCCAGGTAGAATAGACAGGGGCCAGGCACTCGAGTGTAATCCAGCACTGGGGAGGCTGGGACAGGAGTACAGCCATGAGACCAGCTTGGGCTACATCATGAGCGCCCCCTCATCTCAAAAGATTGAAGGAAAAAAGAGCAGGTGGGACCCCTTCTAGACAGTGTCCCGAAGCTGCAGAAACCTTTTGTCCTGGACTTATACAAACATCCCACATCCCCTTTTGTTTGTAGAAATGGACTTTGAAGGGGCAGGGATTTCAGGAGACTGGCAATCTCTGCTATCGCTGGACTAGGCACTTGCGTGTACCAGCATTCCCATCAGCAAGGTTGGATTAGCTTCAGGGATGAAGACTCCAGGTCTTAGAAAGGCTCGGCGAGGCTGCAAGTGAGCTGACGCTTCCGCTTCCTCTTTCCGGGTCCTCTGTCCTGCACCCTCATCCTCAGGCGCTGATGTGCGTGCACCACTCTGATGCCTGACCAGGATGGTTGTGGCGCCAGGGCACAACCTGGGCCCGCTCAGCCAGCAGAGCTGAGAGGCCCCTCAGTTCCATCTCAGAGTCACCCCGTGGCTGATGATCCCTTGCTGCAAGGCCCCCATCTTCTCTATCCTAGTAGTGAAAGAATCTGCTGCAGCAGTTTGTGTGATTTTAACCACTGACTTGTTTTTTCTCACAATATTGTACACATAAAATCCTAATATATAAAACATATATAAACAGTTAATATCCACTTATTTCATAAGTTCACATTTATAGTACCCGGGAGAGAATTAATGGGTAAAAGGAAGGTCTTATATTAATTCTGCATTTGAAACTGGGGGTTCCAAGTGACAACTGCTCCCATGTGTCATAACCCCAAGTTGACCTGGGAAGGCCTTGCCGGCTTGTTCTGCAGATTGGACAGGGCTGGACATGTGAGCAGGGAGAAGCTGGTGTTGGGGTATAGGGTGGGGATCCGCTGGGAACTGACCTAATGTTTGGTTTTCCCAGAGGGCACACACTGGAAGAGCCCATAAACTGGGAGAAGCTGAGTCGCATCTGGAAGGGCCACACAAGCTTGCCAGGATGCCCCTGGCTCTGCAGCCCCTCTGTCCTGCAGAAGCTGAGCATGTATGGCTTTGAGGACATAGGACTTAGGACAACTGAAGGTCAGAAATCTCAGGTCTGGGTAAAAATACTCTTATGCCCAGTGCTTGGCCTCGTGGGGGGACTCCCCTGTACCCCCAGGCCCACTATACCTCCCTTTTCTTTGATTTTCCTCTCTGGGCCTCCATGCCAGCCCATCCCCCTCTGTATGCTATTTCAATTCCGTTTCCATCCTCTGGGTAAACGTCATTTAATTTTCTTATGTACTTGGCTGTGTGCCAGAGAGCATTCTTTCCACTTAAAAATGGCAAAGACCTCTTTCCTCTCCAGGGGGCTTTATGGAAATACAGCACCCCCACTCCTAAGCAGCTTCTGGATCAGTCATTAACCTCAGCTTCCGGAGCCAGGAGACATCTTCCTTGCTTATAGAAGGGAAATATTTGTTGTGGAAATTTTGAAAAATATCAGGAAGAAAAGAGAAGAATCTATTATCCCACTGCCTAGCACAAAGCCAGGGCTGTTGAATGAGGGCCCATTTGGCTGATGTTTCCTGTGCAAGGGTGCGCCGATGAGTGTGTACAGGCACACGTGTGTGGCCTTTGCTCACACGGTTTTGTGTCCTGTGTGTTAGCACTCACCCTTACAGCAGTAGCATTTTCATGTCACTGGGTCATTACAAAAAGTGTGTTCGTAGGTCCCCACTGGTGTTTGTCATGGAAACTTAGCACCGTCTGGAGCTGCATGGCTTCGTGCCACTCCTCTCTGGTAAGTGACACATGGGACCGTCCCTCACCATGCGTTTTCACTGCCCTGCAGTGGCAGCATAGGGTGGTGTCTGGGCGTGAACCAGGAGCCGCCTGAAAATTAGATCGGCTGAGTCAGTGGCAGGGGCAGACGGCGCCTGGCACCTAATAAATGCCCTTATCGTTATGTGTACTACTGATGCTTCCCAAAGGGCAATTCCTGGAACTGGGATTTGGGGCCAGCAGTGCCCATGTTGACAAACTTTGCCTTACAGGGGCTGTAGAGAACCGTGTCCCTCTCACAGCTTACACCCGGGGTCCCTATTGTCATGCACCTTCACAGAAATGCTTGGGGATTGCAGCGGCATCACAGCCATGAGAAAAAACTGGGAGTGGCCAGAGTGCCCTGTACCCAGGTCCCAGAGGTGGCATCTTTAGGGTGTGACACAGTACTGCTTTCTGGATAGGGACTGTGGGGCAGCCTGGCCAGAGGGCTCATACCCTGCTGGTCTCATTCACATTTAGCTCTTCAGGTGTCATTGCCTGCTCTGGGTCCTCTTGCCACCATAGTCACTAGCACATCCTGTCACCCAGACCCTGCTCGTAGCCATGCCCATCACCCCACTGCTCCCAGCCCCCATTCTCCTGGGCTCCTGGCAGACATTAATCTCTTATCCATCTACAGGGTTCTCTTCGGTCAAAAACATTACAGGTACGCCAGGTACTGCAGAAAATGCCTGTGATCTCAGTGCCAAGGAGCCTGAGGAGGGGGATCACCATGAGTTCAAGGCCAGCCTGGGCTACATAACAAAATCCTGTCTCGAAAGAAAGAAAGAAAGAAAGAAAGAAAGAAAGAAAGAAAGAAAGAAAGAAAGAAAGAAAGAAAGAAAGAAAGAAAGAAAGGAAG
>NW_004524621.1:3420826-3449124 GCF_000260255.1 Octodon degus | reverse complement strand
GGAAGGAAGGAAGGAAGGAAGGAAGGAAGGAAGAAAGAAAGAAAGAAAGAAAGAAAGAAAGAAAGAAAGAAAGAAAGAAAGAAGAAAGAAAGGAAAGAAAGAAAGAATATCCTGTCACCTCTTGGGGTTGGCTTCTCTCTTGTCACCATTCCTTTGAGGTGTGTCCACTCAGATGGCTGCACGGCTGACCATTCAGTGCCATTCCATGCCCAGTGCCACTGTGGTATGGAGGTGCCAGTGTGTCTGATGACCCACCACAGAGGGCCTGGAGTCCCCTGTTTTCCTGACTGCCCATTTCATTTGCCTTTGCCTTCTGTGTCTCAGAGGTCAGGATGGCTGTGTCTGAGTTCAGGGTGCCCCTTTGTTTGACTGGGCAGGCAAATTTCTCCTGTGCAGCTTATCATGGTGCTGTAGTAAAAGCATGTTGAGGGCTGGTGCCGAGGTGCGCCAGTCTCTGAGTAATGAAGCGTTCCAATCTCTAGGGCTGAAGTCAACAGTTACCAGGAACAGAGGAGGTCAGGAAGGGACAAGGTGTCTTGCACCCCACGGGCACAGAGCCTATCCCACTGCTGCCACTGGTGGGGCTCAGCACTATTCTCCCCCCACACTGGGGTTTTCAGCTTCACTTGCTGAGAGAGATGGAGGACTGTAACGGTGCCAGTGATTCATTACTCCAAGTTCAAAGACACTCCGTGAAAATTGTTGCTAAGGCAATTGAATAAAAAAAAAAAATTCACAGCCGGGGTAAGCGGTAACAGCAAGACAATGAACATAATTGCGTGTTTTACAGTCATCAGCCCCGGAGCATGACTTTCCCAACACAGATACGTTTTTAATGATTTTGAGAGGTAGCACAGATGTTTGCAGTGGTTTTGACAGGAAACTAATGTCAACCTGGTCCTCCCGCCCCACAGGATAGTCTCTCCAAGGAATAGCTCACAGCTGGCTCTGAAGTGAGATGCCCCAGCCTGTGCTGCTCTGGAGGACCTGTTGGGGCTGGGCTAGCTAGGTTTGATCCCAAACTCAACCCAAACCTTAATTGTCATTTGGTTGTGGTATTTGTTCAGGATTTGGAGCCCTTCATAACATAGAACCACAAACGTCTGTGTGATTACCACTGGTCACGGCTGTGTGCCAATCCAAACCAGAAACCCAACCGCTTGGCAGGAAACATTCATGGCAGCAGCAAGTAAGGACCTCAATTAGATGTGGAGAAATGGCCAGGATCTGCCCAGCCCAAGTGGGTTCACAGGATGCTTGCCGCAGTGGGAGGGTGAGGGGCTAGGCCGGCTCTCCATGCCACATGGTCAGCACACCTTCTCCCCACACATGACCCCATGGTCTAGAAGAAGGAGTCGTCTCCATGGTGCCCACTGCCAGCCACACTTGGGCTAAATCCAATCCAAAATGGCAAAGGACAATGGGGCAGAGAGGCCAATGCCCTCAGAATCAGGCTTGTCACACACAGTCCAGATGCAGATCCCCAGTTAGGAGACCTGCTGCTGGACAGGAGGCTGTGCTGGAGAAGCCTCACTGGACCAGGCCCCTCTGCATGCCAGGATGGGGGTGCTTCAGGCTTCAAACTACATAGAGCGGTGATTGAGGAAAGCCAGTATCCCCCATGACCTTACAGCTCGGGGCAGGAGGACATTCAGCCCCCAGCCCTACTGTCCCTCCTTGCTCTCCATCTCCACAGACTTCTGGACCCTGGCTGCAGTTGACTCAGAAATCACAGTGCATTTGCAGATAGGAGGCTGACAGGAGGCTTTTCCCAGGAACGTGGAAACCTTTTATTTCTGCTTTGGTTTCCCAAGAAGACCATAAAGCCCTGGCCTCCTGCAGCAAGAGTCCAGCCAGCATGGTGTGCCTCCCTTCTCCAATCCTCTGTGGAGAACCTGGTTTCCAAGGCAGCCTGGAGCTCCCATGGCAGGGGATTTGGGCCAGGGCTTTGTGCAACACTTGTTCAAACTTGAGTGGAGGTGTGCAGGAGGGAAAGGGAGCCAGACCACTCAGCACTTTGGGTTTTTGTTGTTGTTTGGTACCAGGGATCAAACTCAGGACCTTATGCTTGCCAGGCAGGCACTTAGGCCCTGAGCTATCTCCCCAGCCCAACACTCAGCACTTTGAATTGCATCCTTGGAAGAAGCCCCCAGACTCAGGATTGAAGTCTTCAGCTTCTTAGCATCTGCTGTGTCCTATCCCTGTACCTGGGCCACCTGGACGTGTGGAGCGATCCCTTTGGCCTCTGCCCTAATTGCCACCCGTTCCTTCTAAGCTCACAGCCAAGGTATTTGCCAGTCACATGAGAGAGCTTTCCAAGGCTGGTCCAGGAGGCCATGGGGTGGGGGAGGATACTCAGTGGGGACCCTTGTGGGAACACGTAACAACCTGGATGCCACTAGCCAGCAGCCCGCTGTCTGCCTCTGTCTCTCCCAGACCAGAGCTTTGGGTCTACTTTGCCCTCTTGTACACTTGACCAGGGCCACCCAGGCCTAAAAGACCCTGGGCACAGCCAGACAATCCCTTCACACCTTAGGCCCAGCTGCAGTAGTGCTCCTCTTTCTCCATGCATGAACTTGTCTCGCAGGGGCTGCTCCTGCTTTCTGAAGGTCGAGGGCATCTTAGTTCAAGGAGCAGCAGAAACAGCAGAGTTGTTCATTCATTGCCCTGGACCCTGGAAACCCTGCAGTTGTCCCCTGGGATTCCTACCAAAGTAAAACCGCTGTGAATAAAGTATGCCAAACAGTCCTTCCAGGGCATATGGCAATTAGGAGACCTGTGTCAGCATCACCATGTTTTAGAGCCAGCAGAGTCTGTGAGACTTGTGGGCAACAGCAGTGGCGTCCGGCTGAATCTGTATTCAGCTGGTGTGTAGCAAATCTTATCTGTCTTTGTGGCTGGATTAGGAGGCTCCTGAAGAGCTGGTGACTCGGTCGGGGTGCTAACTGTTAGGTTTCTCAGTGGCATGTTGAAGACGAAAGATAAAAGAAGCCTTTATTAGCGCCAAAGATACAGAGAGGATCGAGAGCAGATGGGGGAGATCCTCTGATCTGAGACAAAGAGAGCTGAGACTTTTGCTATGGGTGGCGTTTGAGGGTCAGTTTCAATTACCTGTAAGAAGCTGACTGGGGTCTCTCCTGTGTGCACATGAAAGATGAGAGGATGTTGTATCCAGGGCTGGGTTGGGGTAGAAGGAGTAAGTGGTCATTGAGAAGATAAGCCATTGTTTCAAGGGCTTCAGCCATGTTAGATGACCACCACAATAATTTAGCAGCATGCGCTTGGGCCAGAACCTGTCACTAACTACTCAGTGGGTTCATCCAGGGACACTCACAGCTGAATGTGCTGCCCGGAGGTGGGGTCAGGGTGGAGGAGGTGGTCACTGAGGCCTTTGGGGGTGTGCCCTTCTGTGGCTGGCAGCCTTCCCAGCCACTGTGCTATGAGCACCTTTTCTCTGCTCGGTCCTTCCATCTTGTAGTTTCCTACTTGGAGCCAGCCAACCAAGGACTGCACCCTCTGAAAACATAAGCCAGATTAACCTCGTCTTTAAATTATGTTTGGTGAGTGTGATGTCCTAGCCGTGGGAAAGCTGACGGACCCGGTCAGCTGTGATGTATTTCAAGTAATCCTTTGGAGTCACGTAAATCTGTTTGGTGCTTGTATTAGTTACCCTTCTCTCGTTGGTGGGACAAATACCAGGCACTCAAAATGAGGGAAGGAAAGGTTTATTTAGCGCACAGTTACTGGAGATTTTAAGACACTGGAGAAGAGGCTGCCGCACTGCCATATCCAGGATGACCCTCTCCACACCTCTCAGAAAGCACAGGCTAGCCAGTTTAATGGTGGTTCATGCCTCTCTGGCCCCGCCCCTTGGACCCTGCCCTGGTCCTCTGGCCCCACCCCTCAAGCCACTCGCTCCTCCAGCTGCATCTGCCCCCTAACTTACATAAGGCTTTGGGGGAACAACTAGACACAAACCATAACAGTGCTCACCCCTGAAGCGGATGGCCCTGATGCCACTGGCCCACCTACAGAGTGGTAAACTGAAGCTCCGTTGGTTATAATCTTACCTACCAAATGCAGGATAAGCCAGGGCACAGGAGCATGGTGAAGGACAGAACTGCAATCCTAAAGACACTGCTCTGTCTTTAACACTGCTTCTTGGAGGAGGCTTGTTTGGATGTCAGACAAACACCGGTGGACATGAGGGTCATGCAGTCAAGGAGGAGCAGCTGATGGCCCAGTGCTGGGGTGTGATCCTGATCTCTGGGTTGGTAGGAGCTCAGAGATCTTGGTGTCCTCCAATTTCCTTGTGTCATTGCCCTAAGATGGCACTTGTCATGTGGTTGGCACCCAGGGAAGATCAGCGCCCCTTCTGCAGGTACACAAGGGCTCCCAGACAGAGCAGCCTGACACACATGTCTCCATCCAGTACATAGAGGGACAGATATCAGGGCCGCATTCTCTCTTCTAGTTCATTTCTCTGGTTGTGTTTTAGTGTCACAATGCTGCCAGGTAAGCTGCGGGCAAGGCTCGGGGGTGATATGCCTGGCCTGCTGACAAACCCTTCCTTGCTCTGGCTCCAAGCTGGGTGGCAACATAAAACCTTTCCTTTTCCATGAGTCTACCTCCACCTCTCAGGTTTAAATTTCATTGCATCAATTTATTTTCTTGTTTGTTGAGACAGGGACTTACTTTGCTGTTCAGTGTGGCCTTGAACTCACAGTGATCCTCTTGCCTCGACCTCCTGAGTGCTGGGATTACAAGTGTGTGCCATCACCCCCAGAAAATTTGGGGGGACGGGTGTTCTATGTTTCTGGATAAAAGAAAAAGAAATTACCAAATTATTCTGCACGAAGATGGCCCTGTATCCCCCTGGTAGGGCTGCCTGGAGCCTCCACGCCCCAAGCTGCAGCTGGGCTGGTTCTCTCCGTCAGTAACTCGGGTCCCACTCTGGGCTCAGGGCACTGCACAAAGCTTCTCCTGGTCTGGTCCTGCTGAGGGCTGGTGAGAACAGCCACAGGTACAGTGGACATGGTAGGGAACTTGCTCTATCTCCTTATTGATGAGAGAACTGGTGAGATGTCAGTCCATCCAGGAGAAATCCGAGAAGCACACAAAGGGTTGGTGTGATCAGCAACTAGAGGGCATGTTTAAAAATTTTTTAAAAGACACATTGTCGTTACCCTATCTCAAAATGGTATGACTCACTGGGAACACACTCGTCCCATCATTCTTTCTGGAGCATTTCTGAAGGCTGCTTTCCTGAGGATCTGTAATTGTGGTGCCTTGGTGTCCTGAATTGATTTAAAATATTTCCCTGTCATGGTCATTTTGACTTTAGAAAAGAGCCAGAAGTTGCATGGCACCAGATCTGGTGAATAAGGTGGATGAGGACACAGGGTCGTGTTCTTACAAGCTGCCCTTCTGTGTTTTGTTCAGACAGGGTCCCATTGTGCAGTTCAGGCCGGCCTCAAACTCCCAGCAATCCCCCTGCCTCAGCTTCCTGAGGGCTGGGGCTGCAGGCCCCACATGCCTTCCTGTTGGCTGGCCCCCAGCAGCAGCACTCACTGTAATTTTTTTTTAATTCACACCTTATAAAGACACCCAGTAAAAGACTTCCAGAGCTGCTGCAGAAAGTGACAAGGATGATGGAATAAATGTGTTCCAAGTGAGGGGAGGATTTTGAGGGAGATTCATGGCAATGGATGTTTTATTGTAATCATTCTTTAAAACATTCACCGCGTATTTCAGCCATACTGGGTGTGTGGAGCAGAGGAACGTTACAGTGAATTTACCAGTGGGGTCAGGATTATTTTTCATCAGAGTCAATCCAGTCTTTCTTGCTTATTCCACATTTTCTTTAGCCTTCCTGCATTTTACAAGAAATAATCTTAAAAGACACAACTCTGATCACAGAGGAGGCTTTCTCACTGGGTTCAGCTTGATTGTGTGTTGGGCATCCAGAGTCTGGGTACCATGTGACTTTTCTGAGTTTGTTTTGTTGGAAGATTTCACAATTCAAGTTTTAGAAGCCTGCATTATTTGTCACCTTGAGGCTGGGAAGGCAAACACACACACACACACACACACACACACACACACACACACACAAATCCTTTCTCTCCCAGATTTTCCCTGCAGTTTTTGCAAATTTGGGTGGACTCCTCCCTCCTTAAGGTCTGCACAGTACCTGAAGCTTCCAGCCTGCCAAAGTGGGGCCTTCTTTCCCATGTGGATGCTGAGACCCCAAGAACTGGATCAAGGTCATCACCACCGCCTGGGGACTTTGTGAGTTTGACCCTGCAGAGCTGGCACAGCTCCAGCCTCTGTGGGTATCGGCTCACTTGAGCAGATGAGGTTTGTGGAAACCACCTGGGTACTCAGTGCTCAGGCGGAGCCCCCCTGAGGAGGCTCCTGGTTCACCTCTGTGCAGTGGAGGGTGGTTCCTGCAGAACCCTTGCAGATAACCCCGTTGCCATGGAAAGTGGGAGACCATTACGCCAGTCACTGGGGGTGGGGAGGAGGGAGAACCAGGAATTGTCTTTTCAATGCTTCATTTCAGTTTGCAACAAATGTGCCAGATTGCTAAGGGCTATGGTTGCTCAGACTGGAGCAGGGGCTTCCTTGAAGCACCAGGTCAGCCAGGCTGGAGAGAGCAATGGGGGGCCCGTGTCTCCCACCAGGTACTCTGAAATGACTTGCAGGGCTGGGGTCCCTGTCTCATGATGCATCTGTCTCAACAACAAAGAGTTGTGGAAATCTTGAGCGGCCCCTCAGGTCTAGGGAAGAAGGAGTCAGAAACTGTCCAGGTTCTTGTTTCTTGGGGGCTCGTGGTTTGGGGTACCCAGTGTAGCCCACTCCAATAGCACTCTGATCCGCTTCGTCTGAGTCACGGAACTCTGGCCCCAGAGCCCTCAGCCAGTGTCTGAGCTAAGCCTGGCTGTCTGGAGACGCCAGCTGTCCCTCGTTTGGGCCCATTTTATAGGACATAAAGTTGAGACACAAAGAATTTGCAGAGCCTGCTTGGCATCACTGAGGCTAGCAGCAGAGTCAGGGATCTCCCACCAGGTGGCCCAGCTCCCTTGTGAACTTAGCCACCCCAGCTGCAGCAGGAGAGCCCGGCCACCATCCCTTCCCTCCTGTGGGATCACACAAGGTGAGACTCAGTCCTCGGCACCTTCACCTCTCCAGGTGCTGCCAGCCCCAGCTTCCCACAGGCACCCCAGAAAGTCCTTGGTGGACACCCATCTTGCCCATGGGACTTCACACTCAGCCTGTGTGCCTGAGGGCTGGGACAGCCCCTGCCTTCGTGGTGCCCTTTGTGCACATGTTGGGGTCCTTTATAAAGGAAACAAAGCTGGGACTGAGCAGGGCCCACCTCTTGGCATGGAGAGACCCTTAGGGACACATGGCTGAGCTGCTGCTCCTATTGCAGGAAGCCTGCAACAATAACATGCAGATTCTCAGGATCCTGCCCAAGCCTACTGCATGGAGACCCCAAGATGGGGTGCAGAATCTGTGCACCCCAACCAGATGCATGCTTTGAAGAGCCCATCCCTTCCTACGGGAGAGCACCCCGAGGAACCTGCCTGCCCGCCTCTTCTGCCACCCACATCTCCCAGCCCAGGAAACCAGCACCCCGAGGGAGCTGCTCAGAGATTCAAGTGGAAGTCAGAATCTATCCCACCTGGGGGTCCCTGGGCCTGACCCAGAGCCTCAGCCAGGGGGCCCACAGCATGAGCTGTGGCTTAATGGCCATGGTTCAGAGAAAGATGAGTGGGTGTCAGAATGTGGAGAGCCACCCATGGGACCAGAGCCGAGGGCTGGGATGGGGACAGAGCTGAGAAGCTCAGGTATCTCTTGAGGTGGTATCCATCCTCTGTGGGTGTAGGGCACTAGCATGTGCTGTGCAGAGGGCCAGGCCCAGAGGGAGACCAGAGTGGACCAAGGGGGAGGCTACTGCAGTGGTCCAGGCATGGCAGGGCCGAGCTGAGACAGTGCCTTGGAGCAGAGTGATGTGGCCGGCATCAGGGACAGGGCAGATGCACAGGGAGGACCTCAGGACCAGACACCTTGCTGCTCTGTCCCTTCATTGTTGGTCTAGCAGCACATAGGAAATGGTGTTAGTCACAGAAGGGCTAAGTTTACAGGATGGGATGTCCACTTCCCAGAATTCGCTGTTTCTGAATAAATGAGAACACACTAATCTCATCTTTAAAACCTCATGCCATGACTGGCCGCAGGCTTGCTAAGTAGCAAAGAAGGTGTTTACAGGGGATCTAAGCACTGTGTCTGGGGGAGATGATTCTTGCGAGGAACAGGGGCTTCAGTGTCAACTGCCCATGCCCTGTGCACCTCGGGGACCCCCTTGGCAAACACAAGACCCCCATCCACAGAGGGTTTGTTCTAAGACCCCACAGTAGGTGGCTGCAAGGGTGTCCAGCACTGCATGTGCTGTTTTTCCTACACACAATGTATAGCTGTGATTAGTTTGTAAATTAGACACAGTAAAGCTAAGCCAACAATAACTGACCATAAGATAGAAGAGTTATTTATGGCAGAGGTCACCCGAACAGGGAGCCCCACGGGGATATGATCCCCAGAGCGGCTGCCAGCTGGCTTTTGGGTAAGTACCAGATGCACCCAGTGTGTCCAAGATGAAGGGTTGAGTCTCCAAGCCTGGGGACCTGAGGTGTCCCCACTCAGGATTTTGCACTTACAAATTGTTTCTGGGGTTTTCCGCTGAAGATTTCCAGACCTGGTTGAGCGAGGGTGAGCAAACTCAAGGGGTGAAACAGTGAGTGGGGTCTGGAGGCACAGGGAGCCTCCACCCTCACAGCCTGGACCCCTTGGGCTGGAGAAGTGGGAGTGAACCCGGTTCCCCTGCTGTCATAGCCACAGTGGTCATGAGGTAGCATGACACTGACACAAGCAGTCCCCGGCTGCTTTGTGGTGACTTTGATTCCTTTAATTGAATCACTCAACTTCAGTCCCCAAATACAAAGCCAGTCTCTTTTTTAAGTTAGCAAACTTAAATTTCCTTTTTCATATAATGGTACTCTGAGACAACTGGAGCCTACAGTGGGACAACACTCAGTCTCACCTGCTGGGAATTTTGTGCCACGTGCAGCCAAGGTCACCCACAGGTGTGCAGACATGAGAGTGCTTTATCTTTCATAACCCTTCTCAGTGGACAAAGAACAAAGCTTTTCACAGCCCAGCTAAGTGAAAAGATGTACATGTGACATCCTAGTGCCTGTGGTTATGGTTTTGCTTTATGAAATAAACCTTCCAGTCTGACTGGGAGAGGAAGCACATGGAATCTGACATTGCCATGGAAACCAGTTGTCCCGTGCCTCACTGCCTGTGGCTTCTGTTTTGTAGGTGGTTTTCAGCAAGTACTGCAACTCCAGCGACATCATGGACCTATTCTGCATCGCCACAGGCCTACCTCGGTGAGTGCCGCCTGATGGGCTCTATGGAGGGCCCTGGGGTGCAGGTGGTGGCAAGGGGTGGGGGCCCTGGCCTTTCCAGTCAATGAGCCAAGCCCCAGGGAGCTCAGGCTCTGGGCAGAATTCAGCAGAAGCACCCCTTTCAGGTTGGGGTTTTTTTCTCTCACTAGTGCATTAGCTTTGGAGAAAGGAAGCTGGTTGGGTTTAGGTTTGGTCTTCTGTTCTATCTTGTGGGTTGTTAACAGCTCACGTGTGCCCCAGTACTCAAATAAGAGTTGCAAGGGCCAGGCACCTGTCTCACAGAGGAGTTCATTTTCTCAACCTACTTTGCATAAGCCTGGAAATTTTCTAATGCAGGTTGAGTATGCCTCCGCCAAAAAGCTGACAACCAGAAGTCTCCCAAATCTGAGCACTGTGAACCCTGTTCTGATGCTGCACCTGGCTTCATGCCCTCGGGGTGTGGTCAAACCAGGAGCACTAAAAATACTGTATAGATCATCTCTGGCTGCGGACTGAAGGTGTAAAGGAAGGGCCCAGGACCCCTTCCACGTGAGAGAGTCTGCACTCCAAGATGCCTCCGGCCTAGAGCATTTTGGAGAAGGGGTCCTGCCCTGTGCCCATGCTCTGGCTTTGTGACCATAAAAAGTGAGCAGGGACAGCGTGGACGTGAGCGCTAAGGTGAAGATCAGGTTCGAAGGTGAGGGCCAGTTGAAGTATTTCCCAGGCAGAAGTCATATTTCCCAGATGAAGCCATACATCTTGAGTCACAGTAAAGGTCTGCAAAAGTAGCCTATCATTTGGGGTGTCCTGTACAACACACCATGCCTTATAATACGCGCATGTCATTGTTTACACCAGCTCTAAGGTTCAGGTTTCACCTCCGCTGCGCAGATTTTAAAAATTCCCAACTGCAGATGAGAGAGCCTCAGTGACTTGGTCGTGGTACACCTTACCCTTCTATAATGATTTTGTGGGAGCAGATTGAGTCAGTTTTAGACAGATGCCCCAAGGACCTGGGGTCGAAAGGCGAGCTGCAGAGTCAGTGTGGGCTGGTTTCAGGATTGCTTTCTGTGGCACCTTGATTTTGTCAAATCTTCCAATTCCATAAATTAGACTTGTTCCAGTTCCCATGCTACTTACAGTCCTGCGGGCTCTGAGAAGTACACGCAGCTGGTTGGGGCCACTGAACTTTATTCGCCAGGGCAGGGTCAGGGTCCTTAGCACTCGAGCCCACGCGCCAGTGCCACACTGCAGGACTTGCTGACATGAGCCTGTCTTTCAGGAACACGACCATCTCCCTCCTGACCACAGATGACGCCATGGTCTCCATTGACCCCACCATGCCCGCAAATTCAGAACGGTAAGAGGCCAGGCCTCCTTGGGCCGTGACTGCTGTGTCTGCGCCACATGGGAGGGCTCTAGGGTTGGTTCTTAGATGCATTACTGCAGGGGAGGCTGCCTAAGAGGTAGAGATGAATTGAAGGGAGGGTAGGGAATGGGGGGAAGCCAAGCACATCACGTACAGGCACAGATTCTCTACGATGAACGCAATTGTTATGTATATCTGAAATGTACCAATAAAATCTAATTTTAAAAAAAAAGTAGAGATAAGCATCTGGGATGCCTATCATCCCAGAACTTGGGAGGCTGAGGTAGGAGAATTGCCCCAAGTTCAAGGCCAGTCTACACTCCATAGGGAGTTGAAGGGCAGCCTGAACTACATAGTGAGACCCTGTCTCAAAAATAAATAAATAGTAATAACAATAAAAGCAGAAACAATGGGAGGGTGGGGTGAATAGGAAGAAGCCAGGGCAATGCGAGTTCCTTTGCATGAGTCCACAAGAGCCCTCAGGAGCACCAAGCATCTGCCCACATAGGGCCTGATCCGGGGCATCCTGGGCACAGAGGGGGACGTGATAGAGACCCAGACAGAACCAGAACAGGGCAGCAGGGGAGTCCAAGGGAACCTCACAGAACTGCGCAGAGTAGGGAGGTCACTGTGGGTGCCCACGGGCCACACAGACCTGTGGCCCTGCACGTTCACTGCCAGGTGGCCTGGAAAGTCCCATTGGTCTGCAGTTCACAGCTGCAGTGTGCAGGGCAGCACCCCAGTGTGTGGAGGGAAGCTCGGGGCCTGCTCTGGTGTCCTGCTCCTCCCCTGCTGCCCTTGAGGGTCCAGCGGAGGTTGTGGGGCCCCAGCAGGCTGGTCTTTAGGGCATCCCACTCAGTGGACCCACACCACCTCTGAGCCCAGGTGGACACATGGCTGCTCAGTGGTAGCACTGGGGAGTCCGGGTTCCTCTGAAGGACTGGGCTGGATCCCAACTGGGCACCCAGGGCTCCCTCAGCTTCGGCACCTTCTTCCTTCTGTCCTTAGAAGCCTGCAATCCCAGTCAAAAGGGTGCTCAGGCCTTCTCAGCTAGTGGCTGTCACACTCAGCCACTCCCGGGTCCCAGCAGCCCCCCGGGGGCAGGGCACCTCTCCCACCTGAGAGTCTGGTGAGAGACTGGAATGGACTGGTGTGAACTCGCTCCTAATATCCCTGCGAACAGGCAGCACAGTGGGAGGCAGGCACGGGAGTCAGCGAGGTGTGTGCCCGCCCCCCATGGCAGCATTTGGTTTCGTTTTTATACCTTAAGGGTGTTAAGAGTGATGCGTTCCCATGTTGCCTGTGACTGGGAATGCCAGGAGTCATGCGCGGTGATCGCTGCTCACATGTGGTGTGTGGGTCCCTCCATATTTTCTGTAGTTTTCTTTTCCAACATGAGCTCGTTCTCTTTGGGAGACTTGCTGCTCTTGCCCAATAATTAGCATGGGTCAACACTGTGCGTTTTGTCTTTCACTTTTTTATTTTTGCAGTACTGGATTAAACACAGGCCCTTCACACTGAGCTATAGCCCCTGCCTGTTTTTATTTTTTATTCTGAGGTAGGATTTGATAAACTCTCCAGACCAAGCTTGAACCCTCGATCCTCCTGCCTCAGCCCCCTGGAATGCTGGCAGTTATAGGCTCGAGCTGCTATGCCAGGCTTGTGTTTGTCTATTAAAACTGAATGAGGGTGGCTGGGAAGATAAGTCGGCAGTCTAAGCGCCTGCCTGACAAGCACAAGGACCTGGGTTCAATCCCTGGCACCACATGCCATGCCAGCCCTGGAACCCTGGGCACACCATGTGGCCACTAAAACCAGGCATTGTGGTGCATGCCTGTAATCCCGGCCCTGGGTAGACTGAAACAGGAGGATCACTATGAGTCCGAGCTGCATAGTGAGACTCTGTATCAAATAAATAAGTAAATAAATAAAATACTTTGTTTTAAAAAGACTGAATAAGCCCCCACAAATATCTGATGTAAGAGGAAAAAGCATATTCAGCGGCTTCAGCAACAGGCACTTGTCTTGTCCCAGTCTAGGGACTAAATCAAGATGTTGGTTCTGAGGCCGTTTCCTGGCTGCAGAGCTAACTTTTTTCTGTCTTGTGCATGTGGCAGAGATGGAGGGGACAGAGTTTCTTGTCACCTGTGAGGACATGAAGTCCATCTCTTGTCCAGACCCCTTCACCCCTCCACACCCCCCTTGTGGTCCTGATAGTGTGACACAGTGACCACAGCACCGGCCTCCTGGGGAGACACAGCAGGCTGAGCCGCCTTGGCAGCTGCACCCACAGTTCCCAGTGAAGCACATGGCTGTGGCACGTCAGGGCCGGGGACAGGAGCACTGTGTTCTGGTTCACTGCTCTGTTCCAGCACTTCCTGACTATAACCGCTCTGTGAATGTGGGATGAGTGGATGACTGAGCAAGTGACCTGAATAGGTGACAGCTGACCGTGTCCCCAGGCCAGGAGCTTTGTCCTGCTACTGGGTTGCTAAGTTCCTTTGCTGAGGTGAAAGATGCATACTTCGGATTTTAATCTGTGCCACTGCCCGGCCCCGCCACAAGCACCTCCAGCGCTGCCTCCCTGTGCCAGCTCCAAGTTCCCTAAGTGGCCAGGCAGGGCAGGAGCCTCTCTCCCAAGCTACTTTTCAGTCCCTCCTGGCTTCCCAGCCCTTGCCCTTTGCCTGGTTTCCATTGACTTCAGAGTCCGTGCCAGCCCTAGCCCCATATCTGTGGCAGCACACTGCCATCTGCCATGCTCGCTTCCATGTCCCCTGCCCAGCCTCTCTAGGTCTCCTGATTTACCAGGGTGACATCACCAAGGTACTGGGTGTCTTAGCTGGGCCACTGGCTCCATGCTGGCCAGTCCATCCAGGGTCACTGTCATTGTGAACTTAGAGGGGGCCAAAGAGAGAGAGCCATCTGTGTGGGGACCCTGGGATGGATTTGGGTTATCAGGTTAGAACCAAGGGACCAGACTTGAGGGGTAGGATGCCCACGACAAAATCTGTGTCATTGACCAAATGTGTATGTTTTAAAGCATGTTCACTGTTCACTGTTCTGGAGACATAATAACGATCTTTAGAACTCATCAGATGAAGCTTAGAACAGCCTAAGAAAGTAATTTTTAAAAAAGAAAAAGAAAAACAAGTTAGGCATACTAGCACATACCTATAATCTCAGCACTTGGGAAACTGAGGCAGGAGGATTTCTAGGAGTTCAAGGCTGGCCTGGACTGTATAATGAGACTCTGTCCCAAAAAAGAATCAAACAAGGTCAATTAAGACTCAGGACATATGAGAACTTGTACTGTAACATCATATAACTTGGTTCTGTCCCAAATTTTCTGATCAAGGAGATTATGGGGACAAAGAGGAAAGTGATCAATGGTTTAGAGTGTGCCTAAGGAGAGTCACATGGAGAGAAAACATTCTCTCAGGTTTTCACAGAGAGCACATTGGCCAAGCAATGGCCGTGACTCATCCACATGGCTTATACTGACAAAGGATCTGCAATCTGAGTTACAGGATCTCAGGATAAATCCTGAGGGGATTTGACTGAACGTATTAGATCCAAAAGCTACAACTCTTGTTGCATAGGTCCTGCTTTACCTTGGTCTTAACCATCCAGCAGAAAAGTATAAAAACGAAGTATAAGAAGTAAAGCCATGCTGTTATGTTGAGCTGTAGGGGACTCAGGTCAACAACTTCTGACATTGCCTGTCAAGCAGAAGACCCAATACTAGTATGGACTACTGGACTATTTTGGAATATTTTGCTCAATTCACACACCTATAATATTTAAATGACGGAACTAAACAAAGAAGGGGATACAGATGCATGACCATTTTGTATCTTTGTATTCAAAATGGTTAGGATAGATATGTAGCTACAATCTCTTAATTCAATGAATAGAGGGATTTGTTCTAATAGTGTTTATAAACAGGCTATCATGTCTGCATCTTGTACAACAAATAACCACTAGGAAGACAGTATGCAATTTGTTAATTATTGAAACTGTTCTTCCAGTTTGGTTTGAAACTGTCTCATTGCTATTTGTTTCTCAATAAAATTATGGGAAAAAAAGAATCAAAAACACGAGGAGTGTGGGAATGCAGCTCCTTGTGCAGCACATGCTCATCGTGCCTGAGGCCGGGTTCTGTCCCCAGACACAGAAGGCCTGACTCACTGAATCCAGTTCTCTGTGCTCATTTCCCGTGGCAGAGGAGCAGCAGCTGGGACGGCCTCTCACTGCGCACTCTCTTCTCTCTTGCAGAACGCCCTACAAAGTGAGACCTGTGGCCATCAAGCACCTGTCCGGTGAGGCCCCCCTCCTCCCACTGTTGGTACTAGGAGAGGAAGCGAGCTTGAGGCTTTCGGGTTGGGGTCTGCAGCCTGCTGTCCTACACCATCTGAGCCTCGCACTGCTGCAGGCACAGCCTCCTGAGACCCCACTGGGACCCTGAGGACTTTGCCTTTACTGGGTGACACTGCTTCCAAACCTTAGGGCCTCCCAGGACCTCCTGGGTCCTCAGCTGGTCATGTTGTTCTGTTAGAAAGAATCCCGTTTCTTTCTGAATTTTGAAATCGCTTCTGTTTAGATGTGGTTTACACATGATACCACTCTGCTGATGTCAAAAGTGCTTATTTTTGTGTTTCGGAAAATATATGCACCTGCCCAAACCAAGAGCCAGCACAGGGACCCCACCTACAATATCCACCTGAAACAGTGTTCTGTAGCATGAGGGGTGCCAGCATGGTTTTCCATTGCCACATGGATGGATTTGTGAGCTGTTGCCAGTGGGGGGCTTTTATGAATATACCACCTAGGAGCATCAAAGGCATTGTCATTTCCCTTAGGTTGATACTTCAGAATGGACACTGAGCCATGTGGTCACATATATGTTTGACTTCGTTTTGATTTTTGAGAGAGGGTCTCACTGCATAGCCCAGGCTGACCTCAAGCCCTCAGCAATCCCCCTGGTTCAACCTCCTGAGTGTGTGTATGCTTATTTTTATCAAATGAGCCAAGGGTTCCAGAGTGACGCCAGCAGGGCTTGGGTTGGGTGCCCAGCTCTCCCACCCAGGGTGGTGGCAGACTTTCAGCGTTCTCCATCCTGATGGGTGTGTGGTGGCTCAGGCTGGCATTTTCAGTTGTGTTTTCCTAGTGACTCCTGGCCTTATTTCCGGCATTTAATACCGCTCATCAACCTCCTTTGTAAAGTGTCCATCCGTTCAGATCTTCGGGGACATATTGCCTGCTTTCCTCCTGAGCTGTGCATGTTCCAAGGAGCCACACCCTTTGTCAGATCCAAATTATAAACACTTTCCCTGCTCTACACACTTCCCTTTCATTTTCTGATTAGCAGCTTTTGATGACCATAGGTTTGGCACTTTGTGAAAACCAGGTTTTATCAATTTTGGTCTTTAATAATGTGTTTTTGCTCCATGATCAAAGAAATCTGTGTTTATCCCGTAGTTATGAAGCCCCCCCCCTTGCTTTTCTCCAGGAGTTCTGCACTTATAGATTATACAGATAGAGTATTTACTTATGTACATTTATTTCAAGATGTTGGGAGCCACAGCACAGCCTGTGTGATCAGTTTTCCATTGAATTCTATGTACGACATGAGATAAGACTTTAGGTTTCTTTTCCTTGGTTAAATTTAAATTTTTGGAAAATTAATGCTTATGGACTAGACTTTAAAACACCTATGGAGAGTCAGACAGTGTGAGTGGTAGTGGGCCTCAGCTTCTGATCTATAAAGTGATAGCATTCACAGGAGACCACTAGTTCCTTTAATTCATTTGCCTATTTGTCTATTACCTTCTGCAGTACTGAGGATTGAAGTTCAGGCCTTTGCATTGAACACCACCCCTGCCTTTTGACTTTTATTTCGAGACAGGGTCTCACTAAGTCACTAAGTCCAGGCTGGACTCACACTTGCCGTCCTCCTGCGTGAGCCTCCCAAGGGCTGAGGTCTCAGGCGTGCTCCACTGTGCCCTGTTAGTAGCTGCTTTAACTTGTTTTGTGGCTGAGTTGCTTTTTATGAAAACTCTCAATTCAGTTCTTTTGACAGTAAATGGTAGAATAAAAATAATGGGTTCTAGCTTTTCAATACAAAATACTTTTCAATAGAAAATGCATACAGTTGTTATGTTACTAGTGTTTCATTTTGATTTCACCAGGGCTTCACCCAGTGCCCTTCCCATGCCCCAGATCTGCCCATAGCCTGTTTATGATCTCTGGTCCTCTTGGGCTGTGCCTGCTTCTCAGGCCTCTTGTTACCCTCAGAACCTCAAAACTGCTGCCTCGTGTCCCCTGCTGGGCTTGCTCAGGCCTCCCTCACAATCAGCTGGGGTGATTTTAGCTTTGGGAGAGAATCTGTGGAGCGTGTCCCTGTGGCATTGCTGGCCATCTTGCTGCATGGCCACAAGGCATTCCTGGCATCAGGCCCAGCCAGCCAGGAGGAGAACGGGCTGAGGATCCTTCACTGTGTCGCTCAGTGTGTGCTCCATCAACCCCCTGGCCCCAGAGTCCCAGGGCACCTTTGTCCACTCCTAAGTGACCACGCACATGGGTTTTGCTGGCCCCGACATCCTGTTCCTTAAAGCATGCCATCTTGATGACTGTAGACAACAGTCTTGAAGATGAGTAGTGTAAGCCTCCTATTTCTTTCATCTTTTGCAAAAATATTCCTGTTTTCATTTTCAAATACATTTTTGGACCAATCTGCCCATTGCTGCCAAAAAAGGAAAGAAAGAAAGAAAGAAAGAAAGAAAGAAAGAAAGAAAGAAGGAAAGAAAGAAGTCTTACTAGGACTTACTAAAAATCCTTGTAAGTATACATTATGGAATGATTTGGGAGAATTCTGGTCTTAATAATGTTGAGTCTCCTACATCACAAGTAGGACGTAGCTTCCATACATCTGGGCTCCCTTTTCTGTCTCTCATTGTTTTAGTTGCAGTGTAAAGTTCTTTAGTATATATTGATAAATCCATCACTAAACATTTCATTTTTTAAATGCTATTAATAAATGTTTTGTTTTGTTTTTTTAATCCCAGGGCTTGGAGGATAGTTCAGGAAGAGATGACTTGCTTAGCATGTATGGAGATCTAGTTAGAATCCCCAGCATACCACACACACACACACACACACTCACTCACACTCACACACACACACACTGAATTTCCAGTTTCAATTTCCACTGTCTTTTAGTGTATGGGAATACAGTTAGGCTTGTGTGTTGGCCTCCTGACTCTTCCCTTTCCACAGATTTCTTATAATTCTGCAGGTAGTTTTTCCCCATCTGCAAATAGAAAATTGCTTTTTCACTTCAGTCTGGGCGCTTCTGTACTTTTGAGCCCTTTCTCTTGCCCTGTTGTGCTAGCGAGGCATTCAGCCCGAGACAGCACGGGTGAAGGTGGCAGTCTGAGGGGAGACTGTGAATGTGCTCACCTCTGGGAATAGTGTTTGCTCTAGCCTCTTTCTCAGAGTTTTTGTTTGTTTTTCTGTATTTCCAGTTTGTTAAGAGCCTTAATTATAAGATGGTGTTAAATTATGTCAAATGCTTTTCTGTCCCCCCTCCCTTGAGATGCTCCTGTCTTTTCTCCTCTGTTCTCTTAACAATGAATTGTACCAGCTGATTTTAAAGCACTGACTTGCATCCCTAGTATAAACCCATGTGGCTGTGGCATATCCTGTTTTTTTGTTTCAGAGTCGGTTTACAAGCGTCTTTACGTCAGCATTCAAGAGAGCTGTCCCCAGTTCTTTTAAACTGTGTTCATCTGGTTTTGCTGTTAAGGTAACACTGGCCTCACAAAGTCAGGAGGGAGGTGTCCCCTCTCCTCCCCCACTTTCTGGGAAGTTGGCCTAGGGATGACATTTCTGCTTTGCATGTTTGGTAGAATCCATTGGTGCATCTGGCTGTGCTTAAAGGCTTTTGCAGGAAAGCTTTGTGCTTTTTGAATAGAAAAGAACACACAGGTTTTCTTTCCTTTGTGGGTTCACCCAGCACAGCCCTCCCCCTGGAGTTCCAGGGTGCCCGCATCTACATGCAGGGGACCACAGTTGAGTCTTTCTGTTCTCTTAATGTACACGCCTGTCATGAGACCCAGCACATGGGGGTCTTGATGATTATAGATTGTCAGAAAGTCTGGAGGACTTTCAACTGATGAAATTGACAACATTCAGCACCAGATCCTGCCCTGGTGGTGCATACCTATAATCCTAGCACCAGGGAGGCTGAGCTAGGAGGGGTGCCATGAGTTCAAGACCAGCCTGGGTTACACAGTGAGTTCAAGACCAGCCTGAGCTACATAGCAAGACCCTGTGTTAAAAATTACTCTTCCTCCCAAAATCAGCACCAACTTATAATTCAGGTTCTCAAAAAACTAGAAACACAAAGGGCCTCACCTCTGTTCCTTTTGTCTTGGTTTCTCCCAGGACTTTATTAAGTGATCAGGCTGAAAAATGCTCCTTCCTTCTTACTTCTGTAGGGGTTTAGTGGGAGCCCCCGCCAGGGTGTCAGTGCTGCCTACAGCACTTCATGGGCATCTCCTCTGAGATGTACCATTAGGTGGCTTTTGAAACCAATCCTCCCCACCCCCTCATCCCCCCACCCCCTGCGTGCACTGAGGCTGCAATTGAGCCTGGGCATGGTGGCACGGGCCTATAATCCCAGCTCTTAGGAGGCTGTAAACAGGCAGATCACTATGAGTCCGATCTAGTAGTGTAGATACTTCCCTAAAATAAAAATTAAAAAAATTTAAAAAATTAAAAAAAAATAAATAAAACTAATCTGCTTGAGCAGCATACATTTTATTGATTTATTTTTATTTATTTATTTATTTGTTTTTTGGAGAACCGGGGATTGAACTCAGGCCCGTGCACTTGCCAGGGAAGCGCTTATTCCACTGAGCCATCTCCTCGGCCCTATTGATTTATTTTTTCAATGAGCCAGTTGTGGGGTTATTCTCTCCCTTTCTCCTTCTCTTTTTGTTTTCTGTTCTTTCTTCCTTTCCTGTCCTGTCCTGTCCTGTCCTGTCCTGTCTTGTCTCCTTCAGTACTAGAGATTAAACACCAGGCCTAAGTCTGCATCTTGTACAGCAATTAACCACTAAGAAGAATATATGCAGTGTATTATTTGTTGAAACTGTACTTTCGATTTGATTTGAAACTGTCTCATTGCTATATGTTTATCAATAAAACTTTGAAAAGAAAAATAAAAAATAAAAAAAAAAATAAACACCAGGCCTTTAACTAAACTACATAATCGGCCTTTTTTTTTTTTTTTTTTTTTTTTTTTTTTTTCTTTTCTTGAAATAGGGTTTTACCAATTCACCTGATTGCCTGGCTGGGCTTGAATTTGGGATCCTCCTGTCTTAACCTCCTAGGGAGCTGGTATTGCTGGCCTGTGGTGCCAGGCCTCACTTCATTTGTTTTCTCTACTGTTTATTTCCTACTTGGTGGATTCTTGTCTTTTTTCACTTCCTTTTTCTTTCTCCAGGTTTCTTTTCCCCTTGCTTTCTAAAGGTAGAAGCTTAGGTCCTTGACTTTAGAATTTTCTTCTTCTTCTTTTTTTTTTTTTAACATAATAAAATAATTCAGTGCTGAAGATTTATTTCCCTGTGAATGATCTCATTAACCTTCTTGTATTTCCATTGTATTGAGCTCAAACTATTTTTTGGTTTTTCTTTGGTTGTTCCTTCACCAACCCATTTGTTATTTAGAAGTGTTGTTTAGTTTCCAGATATTTAGGTATTTCCCCTTTGCTTTCCATTGTTGATTTCTCCTTACTCCCACTCTGGATGAATGACTAGAGGTCAGATGGCAAGGCTCTGTGGGGCACCAGGTGGGTGGAGGGCAGGGTGACTACCAGCAGGGGACAAGGTGGACCCTGCCCAGCACACGCTGTACTGGGGATGCATCTGGGGAGCCTGTGTCAACCGGACACCTGGGGTCAGCTAGGGTGAAGGACCAGGACTGAGGCACCACACCAGGCAGGAGTGTGCACAAGAGGAGGATCTGGGGACCCCACTGCACTTAGGACAGGGACGGGGCAGATAGGCACCGAGGCTTGGGGAAGAGGGTAACAGTTACTGTTGTGTTCAGATATTCACAAAATGGGTTTTGTGTAACTTTGGGGACAGCCTTGGGCCAGCAGGACCAGTTTCCATTGATGAACGGGAAAAACTTGGGCTGGGATGGAGCTCAGAGGTAGAGTGTGTGCCTGGCCTGAGTGAGCTCAAACTTGGTAGTCGTCCTGCTTCAGCTTCCCAGGATGCCAGGGCTCTGGACATGTGCCACATCTGGTGACACACTGAATCGAAAGGGCTGAGCTCTTCTTCCCTGGAGGGAGGGTCCTAGAAAGGACTAGTGGCCGTGTGTGGGAACCAACTATGGATACTTGGACTGGTGCCTGCTGCCGCCCCACCCGTCCTCCAGAAAAGCCAGGGTCCAGGAGCCCCAAGGTTTGAGGTACAGTGGGCTGCAGAGCCCTATGAAAGGACTCGGCATAGCAGTGCACTGGGTGACAGACAGGGTGAGCTTCCTCGTGTGCCTCCATGGAAGGTGCAGGCAGTGCCACTGCACACCCAGGACCCAGGCTGGCCCAGGTGAGGGCACTGTTGGTTCCCAGAATCCCAGCAGGACCCATGAACCTCACCCCTGCTGCATGCCCAGCAGCTCAAGAAGCAGCCAGCAGCACTGTACTTCACTCCTGGCTCCTGGCAGGACAGGACTTTGCTCTTAGATAAGGTGCCCAGGAACCACACAGCCTGGCTGGGTCACCCTGCCCCCACAGGTGTAGATCTCCCTAGGTGCTGCATTTGCCCGGGTGGTGCACACCTATAACTGCAGCAGTCAGGAGGCTGAGGCAGGAGAATCATTGTGAGTTTGAGACCAGCCTGGGCTACAATACAAAGTGAGCTCAAAGCCAGCCTGAACTACATAATGAGGCCCTGTCTCAAAAAGACAAAGAAGAAAAAGAAAAAGAAATCCCTGGCAACTCCAGCACCTCCTTTCTTCCGGTGGCATCAGAGGCCAGGATGATGCCAGCATTCCCACCCCAGTGCCCCTGCGGGGACCCTCTTCATCCACTGTGCTGTCTTCCAGGTTTTTCTCTTGGGAACAGAGTTGATGTTCCATATACTCCCCCTCACCCTTTTCCTCAGCACACTGTGCCTGGCCCATACATAAAGGAGCCCACACTTAAGAGCAGCTGCTCCCCATTCCCTTCTTCCCTGGCAACCACAGATCTGTTCTTAGTATGTTTGTTCTTTGTTTTATGGTTTTCTTTCATTTTGTTTTCATTTTCTTTTTGGTTTTTTTGTTTGTTTTTCTTTTTTTTTTTCAAAGTTTTATTGATAAACAGCAATGAGACAGTTTCAAATCAAATCGGAAGTACGGTTTCAACAAATAATACACTGCATATATTCTTCTTAGTGGTTAATTGCTGTACAAGATGCAAACTTGTGATCCTATTTACAAACACCATTAGAACAAATCATTCTATTCATTAAGAGAATGCAACTATATATCTATCCCAACCACTTTGAATACACAGATACGAAATGGACATTCATCAGTATACCCCATTTTTTCTAAGTTCTGTTATTGAATATTATAGGTGTGTAAACTCAGCAAAATATTTTAAAAGAGTCCAGTAGCCCATAATAGCATTGGGTCCTCTGTTTAACTGGCAATGTCAGAAATTATTGACGTGAGTCCCCCACAGCTCAACTTAACAGCATGGCTTTATTTCCTATATTTCATCTTCATACTTTTCTACTGGATGGTTAAGACCAAGGTAAAGCAGGACCTATGCAACAAGAGTTGTAGCTTTTTGGTCTGAGAAGGTCAGTGAAATGCCCTCAGGATTTATCCTGAGATCCTGTACCTCAGATTGTAGAACCTTTGTCAGTGCAGCCATGTTCCTTTATGGTTTTATTATGCAAGTTTCACTAAATTGCATGGGCTAGGCTTGAACTTACAATCCTCCTGCCTCAGCCTCCTGAGTAATGGCATTTCAGGCATGCCTCACCAAGTCCAGCTTGTGTGTAAATTTTTGTGCAAATGCTATCTGTTAAAATGAAGTGTTGCGAGATATATTGGGTTCAATAAAATAAACTGAAATAGTGGCCTGGAGAAAAACCTAACTCATGAGAGACAGCAGTCAGTTTTATGAAAACTGGAATTTACTAAGTTGTAATTCAGATGGCATTTCCCCAATTTTCAAGATAAACTTTACAGTGCCCTTTTTCATTGTTCAAAGAACAACTGCATGATGTTTGAGGTATGTGACAAACGCCTTCAAATATAGGCAAATCATGGGCATGAGGGCCAGTTGGTCTCCTGTAAACTGTTTTTTAAATGCCTTTTTAATATTAAAATACTTTGTGAAATGTTTTAATTTTTTTGTAAAATGGTTTATAAAGTGATCTTGTATATAAAAAGTGCTCTCTTTCTGATGGGGCTACATTGTTACAAGCATGTATCATGGAAACAGCATGTGTATTTTTAAATACACAATGCAGTGAACATTATACTTTACCTTAGACTTAATTATGCTTGACCACATAAGTTGTGAGTTGTGTAATGTTATATCCAAAATATCTGATATAAGTCCTGGAATATACTAAAAAAAAAAAAGTCTAGTCACCATGAAGGGAAGGGTCTGAGAGTTGTGTAAGAGCTTCACAGCAGAGTGTGCAGGACATTGTGGGTGCCACACGCAGGCCCAGCCCTCAGGACTCCAGCCGAGTTGACAGTCCCACTGCCACTGCAGACTCCACCAACCCTGTGCCCTGCCAAGAGCCTCCTCCATCCTGGGAAGACTGAAGTGCCTAGAGCTGCGTGGGAGACAGTGCAATGTGAAGTGCCCAGGGAGGGGACAGATGGGCAGTGCTCAGCTTCTCTGGCCACAGGGGACAGGTCTCTGATGTCATCTCCAGTGGCTTTTTGGGGACCCATACCAGGGCCTTGGGCTTTGGAAGGGGATGTAGGAGTGAAGGCCTATTCCTTGTCGGCGGCATAAAACGGCCCTAGAGGGGAACAGGGGAGATGGCTCAGTAGAATAAGTGCTTGCCTGGCAAGTTCAAGGGCCTGAGTTCAATCCCCGGTTTTACCAAAAAAAAAAAAAAAAAATCGGCCCTAGAATGGTGACTTCACTGCTCCAAGCCTTTCTCCCTTGCAAAATCAGAGCTTGAATCCTTACTTCCTGTGGTTCTCAGGAGGGCAAATGCAGTAATTTATGTAAAATGATTAGCAAGGGCCCACCACTCAGCAAGAGCTCAGTAATTAGTAGCTATGATTTAAAGTGACCTGGAGGGTATTACTAAGTGGCTAAAATTGTCCCTCTGGATTTGCAGAATTTTAATAGGGTGAAGACACTTCTAACCTCTGATCCAACACAAGGACTTGGGGCCCTGTTTTAACCTGGAAAACAAGCTAATGCTTGAAACAAGAGCTCAGAAGTGTTGTTTGTGAGAAATAATAATGGGCCTTCTTCATATTTTCTATTTTTAGCACAATTTTATTCTAAAGCCTTAAAGAGTTTTAAGCTTTAAAATCATAGCCTTAGTCATCCCTGCTGCATTATTTTAAAAACAAGTAGGGCATCATGCACAAAATGAAAAACAACCACTTTGGAATTATGCCTTCACATTGCCCTTGGGGCAGGCTCACCAGAATGACCGTGTACCTGGCACACGGCTATCAGAGAAGGGACAGCAAACCAAGATGCCACCTGGGGCCCCCTGTGATGTATGTATCCCAACTGCCTCACACAGTCCTGCCTTCTCTGTGCCCCTGGGGACCCTGGGTTCCAGGTAGAGCAGCCCAGCTGCGCAGTCTACCTGTAATGACAGGTGCAGACCCCAGGGACACTCCAGAGAGGGTTAATAGAGGTGCACACACAGCATCACCTCCCCAACCGAGATGAGCAGGTCCAGCCCTAGGCGACTCCCGCCAAGCCAATCTCTATTCCTACAGATTGCTTTTGCTGACCTAGAGTCACAGGATGTGCTTTTGGTGTCTGGTTTCTGATGCAGGTTTATGGTTTCAACATCTACTTCTATGGCTGGCTTGTCCACCTGCAGATGGACACCAGGGTCACTTCTGTACAGGTCTCATCAGGGACATGCTTGAGAATGGTTGGCCAGGAGTGCAACTCCGGATTTACATGAGGTTCAGCTCAGCTGTCTTCCCACATGAGCCACCAGCAATGCACAAGCAACCACACTTTCCCCACCGCCTGTCACCAGGCAGTTGAGGTTTTTTAACGTGAAGCGTTCAGGCAGGTGGGCCATCAGCTGTACTGCCTTGTAGCTTTAATTGGCTTTCCCAGATGACTCAGTGGTGGGGGTGTGTCTTTTATATATGGTTATGCGCCATATTAATTTGCATTACTCGGTAGCCTGGTTTGCAGGAATCTGAGGCCTGAGTCTAACTCAGCTTCGAGATGCATCACTCTGTTGCTCCCCGTCTGATTGCCCTTTTCTTGTTTTTAATGAGGTCAGTGGATGAGCGGAGGGCTTTAATTGGATGACACCTACTGTAACAAGTTTCTCTTTCCATTCAGTAGTACCTCCTGTGTCTTCTCTCCAGACCTGCTTCCGCCCTGACAGCCATTTCCTCGTAGATGTGTCGTGATGGCTGTTACTCTCTGAGCTGTGATCGTTTCTCGTCGGCTGTGTGTGCACTGGTGTGAAGCAGAACCGCCGCTCATGCTTTTTCTCACATCTAAGTGTCGCAGCACCCGGGAGGGATGCTCCTTGTCCCATCCCTTTGGTACCTTTCTGAAACTTGTCTTTCCCTCCTTCTGACCTCTTCTGTCCCTTGTTTGTCTGCCCTTCTACCATAACACATTGCTAGATTGCTGGAGCTCGAAGGTCGGAGTTCTAAGCCTAATATCCTTGTCTTTCTCTCCAGTTGTTTTCAGTTAAATGAATTCTTTATTTTACCTATAAATTTTAGAATCAACCTGTCAATTTAAAAAGCAGAGAGGACTTTCTTTGGCTTTGATTACTGTTGCCGTCAACACACAGGTAGTTGTAGGGACCCCGGCATCTTAGCCATACCAAGGTTCCTGGTTTGTGAGCACCACACACCCTCCCTTTGGTTAATCTAACCCCTCTCACCAAAGATTATAATTTTCAGGACAGGGAATCTTGTCTGTATGTCTTTTGTTACATTTATTCCTAAGTATTCTCTGCTTTCTGCTTTTATCATAAATGAGATTTTGTCAGTTTTCCAATTGGTGGCTGCTAGTTTATAAATATAAATTTTCATATATCAACATAGCCTCCTGTGAGCATTCCTCAGTCCATTTGCTAATTTCTAACAATTGTGTTTGAGATTCCTAGGATTTCACTAGAAACAATCATATCTTCTGAGAGTAGAGACAGTTGTAGTTCTCGAATACCCATCTTTTTAAATTCTATTTCTTTTCTCATGTTGCACTTGCCAAACCTTCAGGAATGTTGAATGAAAGCGGCAGCAGACCCCTCACCTTGCTCTCCATCTTGTGGCAGACGCGTTTGCTGTCACTTTTGGGTGATATCAGCCACTGCTCTTTGCAGATGCCCTTCCTGGGTTGGAGGCCTGCAAGCATTTCCAGTTTCCTCGGGGCCTTTCATCAAATGCTCCTTGGCAAAACATTTGTTAAATCTTATCACGCCCTCTGTGTGTGTCTGCTGAGACAAGCTGAGGAACGTCCTTTGATTCCCACTTTCCTACTGGTTTTTATTATTGTTAGTGAGGGATTTTGTCTCCTGCGGTCTCTGCATCCCTGGGGATGATTTATGGTTTGTCTTCTTCACTGTTCAAACAACTTCACTTGCCTGCAGTAAAGCCATTTGTATTTCGGGGAAGTATTCCCAGGGAAAATACTGAGAAATAAACTCCAGGAAGGCTTGCACGCTGCACTACCCTGATGCACTCTTTTTCCTTTCTTTTTTTCTTTCTTTTTTTTTTTAAATGTTGTTTGATCTGATTCCCTAATTGTACGTTAAGGTTGTTGGTGTTTAAGTGGGCTTCCGTTAGTAAACTTTCATTTTTCATGTTGCATTGCGCTGTTGGAGTCATGGAAGACTCAGAAAGTGGCTGTCCAGTTTCTGAAATACTTTATGCCTCTTCGCTATTATTTTTTTCCTGTGTCTGTTTCCACTGAATGTCTCTAATGCTATGGTCAGAGTTGGGTCTACCATGTTGTCCTCTGTCTTTTATTGATCTCATGATTTCTTTTTTCCTCTTCTATTTTATCTTGTGTTTATTAAAGAAATTTGTGTTCCATTTTATTCCTTTGCTTGACTCTTCAGTTTCACCTTTTAGCATTATGTTTGCTACTTGTTCTAAGGGTTGCAATATGTTTAGCTTTTTTTTTTTTAATTTAAGACTTTATTTTTAAGATTACAGCAGAATTGTGGGCCAGATATGGTAACATACATCCCAGCATTCAGGAGGGTGAGACAGGAGAATCTCTGAGAGTTCAAAGGCAGCCTAGACCAAATAGTGAATTTAAGGCCAGTGTGAATTCTAATAATGAGATCTTGTCTCAAGAATTTAAAAATAAATGAATAAAACAAAACTGAATAGAAAAATGGAGAGTTCCCACGCAGCGCCTCCTCCCACAGATGTTCAGCCTGTGTTGTCTATTCTGTGTCCAAGTTGCACCTGGTCCCAGTCAGTGAGCCAGTGCAGACTCTATTGTCACCCACAGTCCAGAGTTCGCTCTTGCCTTGTATGCTCTGGATCCAACAGGTGTCATTTCCTTGCCCTAAACCCTGGCCTTTCACACTCCTGGAGTTGTGTCTGCTCCAGAATGTCACATAGTCAGAATCATGCAGGAAGCAGCCTTTCCAGACCAACTTCTGTTACTTTTTACTGTGTACTTAAATGTCTTTGTCCTCTTGCAGTACTGGGGATTGAACCCAGGACCTCTGCACTGAGCTACATCCCCAGCCCTTGTTTATTTTGCCTTTGAGACTGCCCAGACTGGGCTTGAACTTGCTGTCTTAATGGCTCAGCCTGCCTGAGCACTGGGATTCCGGGCGCCTGTCTCTCCTGTGTCTTTTCCGCATCAGATAACATTCTGCTGCCTGGCTGGCTCATGGTTGGTTGATCCAGAGGCCAGTTCACTGCCCTAGATGTGGGTGATTGTGAGGAAGTGGCAAGGATCAGTGTGTCAGTGTTAGGAAGATACCGCGGGGACATCCTGCTGCACCCTACAGACTACAGAAAGGCCACGTTTAGCTGATAAACTGTCTATCAAAGTTGCTGTAGGGTTTGCCCTTCTCACCAGTGATGGGGAAAAGTTTTCCATGTCCTCAAGTTTGGGATTGGGGCCATTCCAATGGTACGCCCCAGAGTTTCAGTAACTCCCTTTATGATGCCATATAATGAAGAGTATCTCTTCATAAGTTTATTTACCATCAGTATATTTCTCTCCCTCTCTGTTCCTCCCCCTCCCCCTC
>NW_004524621.1:3400826-3420681 GCF_000260255.1 Octodon degus | reverse complement strand
TTTTTTTTTTTTTTTTTTTGGTGGAACCGGGGATTGAACTCAGGCCCTTGCGCTTGCCAGGCAAGTGCTTATTCCACTGAGTCATCTCCCCGATCCCCCCTTCTTCTTTTGAATAGGTTTTCACTATGCAGTTTAGGCTGACCTTGAACTCACAGTAGTCATCCTGCCTCAGCCTCCCAAATGCTGGGACTACAGGTGTGCACCACCAGGCCCCGGCACCTTCTTTCCTCAAGGTGTCTGCTCAGATCCTTTGCCCATTCTTTAAATCAGACTCTACTTGGTGCATTCTGTTTAGAGTTAATGCTGTGCCATCATCCATCAAGCAGTATGATCCTGCCTGATCCACTCTCCCACAGCCTCTGAGCTATTGCTGCTGTATGCTTTCTATCTACATATACATTGAACCCTATAATGAAATTCTGTAACTTCTGCTTTAAACAGCCAGTTGTCTCTTGAAGAAATTGTGAAAAACATAATTGTTTAAATATTTACCTACATTTTCTCATTCCTGATACTTTTACTTCTCCCTGTGTATCCCACCTTCCAGCTATATATTCCCTTCAGCCTGAGGAATCACATTTTTCTTTTACCATGTCTTGCAACGCAGGTCTGCTGGTGACTAATTCTCTCAGCTTCTGCTTACAGCATGTCTTTGTTTTGCTTTCCTTTTGAGGGATTAGTTTGCAGGGTATAGATTCCTATATCTGCAGGGAGGCTTTTAAGGGTTGTTTTTCTTGTTTTTCTTTGAGAAATAAAGAAAATAGTGGATGTGGATTCTGTCTTTTTCCCCTGGATCATATCATTTCTGATAAGCAGTCAGCTCATTTTGTCATTAGTACAGTACAGGCTGTGCTTTTTTCCCTCTAGCTTCCTTCAAGGGCTTTTCCCCCTTTTTGACTTTTCCCCCCTTTCTATTTTTTTAATCTCTGGGTTTCTGTTCTTTGACTTTAATAGACCAAGGCCAGATTTCCTTTCTTTTTAATGTGTTTTGTTCAGGGTCTCGCTATGCAGCTCGGACTCATAGTGATCCTCCTGTTTTCAGCCTCCCCAGCACTAGGATTACAGGCATGCGCCACCACACCCGGACTTGGTCACCTGCTCAGCAGGCCCAGGGGTGGGGCTGGCACAGCATGTGGTGCCAGGAATCAGACCCCAATCCCTACGCTTACCTAAGCAGGCGCTTCGTCCACTGAGCTATCTCACCGGACCGAGCTTTCCTTTTTATTCATCCTTCTTATTTATCCTTCACTAAGGGTTTGTGCTCTGTAAGTTTGTTTACACCAAATTTGTAAAAATCTCTAAACATCATTGCTTGAAATGTATTTTGTATCCTTCCTTTTGAAACGGTAATTCCATATGTGTCACAGGTTGCTACTGCTCCTTTCATAGCAGTGGCTCTGGTGTTTTAGGTGTGTGTGTGTGTGTGTGTGTGTGTGTTATTTTTGTATGTTTCTTTTCTTTTTTTTTTTTTTTTAATCTCTTTGTCTGCTCAAAGGATTTGGTCATTTCTCGTGATCTGCCCTCAATTTCCTGCATTTTCCTCTGCTTATTCCAAACTGCTCTAAGCACACCTGTGAATTTTTAAATCCAGATACTATTTTTTAAAATTCCAAGCTGTTTACTTGATTCTTGTCAGGAGATGTGGCTGTGGAGATTCCCCATCTGTTTACTGTGTACTCCTGTCTTTTTTGATGAGAATCTCCGTGGGCAGATTTAGCAGTACTGCTTGGGAGCCTTCGTCTGCCAGTCTACCTCTGAATCCCCATGGGTCTCTGCTGGCTGCATGCCTTTCTCCCAAGCCCTGTCTCCATCTCCTCATGGGTCTGTGTTTCTTGTGCACCAACCTGGTCAGAAGCCATCGAGCAGACTCCAAATTTCATTATCTTCCTCTGAGAAAAGCTGACTTGTTGCAGATAGATGCTATTACCTGGTCCCCTTGAACCCCAAGGCTTGGTTTAGCAGTCTCTGGGGACACCTGCGGGGCCTTTTCTAGAAGGCTGAGGTATTCAACAGGCCCCTCTGGTTGGACTGGGCTTACCCTGCCAACTTTGTGTCTCCGAGCTCCAATCCCCGACATGTTCATTTCAGGGATCAGCCCAAGACAGGAGAGTTTATATGCAATTCCCCCCATGGCCTCTTTTGGGGAGTCCCCCTTTCATTTTGTCCTCTAGCAACTCAGCCCATACCTGCAACTTTCTGCATAGGTTGACCACACAACTGAGGCACCCTGTAGCAGAGCACAGGATCTCCATTCATTCTTTTGTTTCTGTTTTTTGACACAAGGTCTCAATCCGTATTCCTGGCCAGCCTCAACCGTGCTGTGTAGCCCTTGTTAACCTTAAACTTGCAATCCTTGTGCCTCAGCCTCCCAGAGCTGGGACTATTTGCATGCACCTTTGAGCCTGGCTTCAGGCATTCTTTTGCAGCAGCATAGTATTGGCTTTGTGAATATGCCACTGTTCACCATGTTGAGGGGCACATGTTGCTTCAAGTCTTGTTATAACAGTGGTCAGTACAACTGTATCCAACCTGCTAAAGTCAATAGATATAGTAAAACTTCTCTTTGCAAAAGATTTTCAGTAGATTTTTATAAATATGCTGTCCCTTACACAGCACCTTTTTCCTTATTCATGTCAGAGGTTGCCAAGAACTCCTCCTGGAACAAATCGGATGTGATTGTTTGATACCAGGTCACAGCCCAGTTCATAGAGCTGATTCCCTTTGGTCTCCACATAGTTAAGTTTCTCCAAAAGTGACACACACTGGATGTCACAGAAGGGACAAATTCCCACCAGGCTGAACAGAGACAAGGTTCTCAGATTCTCATGCTGTGTGTCTGTCATTGCTGTGTGACTGGACACAGGGAAAGGTTCTGGGGCCCTTGGGAGCAGGCCCTTGTGGGGACTTGGGTAGACCGGATGGCATTGCAACCTTGGCCTACACCAAATGTCACTGCCACTGTGTGTGTTGAGTAAGCACGTGCAAGCCATGCGGGACATGCCCAGAGCATGTTGAGAGCCCAGAGCTGTGTGCCACAGTAAGCTGTGGACTTTGGTCCCAGATGCTCCCGGCCAGGCCACCTGGTCCCTTGTCCCAGGAGGAGACCGTGCAGGGAGGAGTCATACCCACCGTGGCAAAGTCAGATATAAGCACAGACCGGGAAGTCCCACCTCTAATAGCAAAGGGGAAAAAAACCCAACCCAGGGTCCCTGAGGTCCTGTGGCTGTAAGACACTCTCCAGACCCCATGGGGCTACCTGAGCCCTCCTGAGCCGTTGCTGCTTTGCTCCGTCTGGACAGCTGCAATACAGGTGATCCCCTGTCTCTGCAGGGCAGGCTGGAGCCAGCACCTGTGTCTTTAAGTGGCAGAGCGCAGTCGCTGCTCATCACAGAGCTTTATTGTGCTCCTGCCTAGAGGAGATGGCCTCCCTGCTGGGAATGTCTGGTTTATGATGCCATAAACACCGAACTGCCCATGACTCTTCGCTTGTTAACATCCTACCCAGCAAGTTCCAGGGCAGCTGCTGCTGAGAGAGAACACATGAGGACAGGAGGGGAGGTCACCCCTCTCAGCTCCCAGGAAGATGGTGGGGACACCTCACCATACCCTGGGAAGCACCAGCTCTTCCTCCTGGGCAGCTGGTGCTTAGCAGTTAGAAACTGTGCAGCACACAAATAGATACCACCTTCTGCTGTCTTAGGGCCTCGAAAGTAGTTTTCTCTTTGGGGCCAAGTAATGTGGGTTATGACTCCTAAGGCAAAAAAGTAAAGCTGGGTGTAGTGATGTATCTGAGCAATGTAGGAGGCTGAGGCAGGAAGATTGCAAGTTTAAACCCAGCCTAGGCAATTTAGCAACTTAATGAGGATCTGTCTCAAAATGCAAAATAAGTGGTTTGGGATGGAGTTGTACAAGGCCCTGGGTTCAGCCAGGTTTTCCTTATTGGAAAAAAGAAGCAAAAGGCAACAAGGCCATGTCTTTACAAAGTGCTGCAGGGTTTTTGTGCTGCTCTTGATCTGGTCTTGTCAGTGCTCTGCAGAGTTCTGCTGTGCTTGCTCTGCAGAGGACTCATAGTCCTCACTGTGCTACTTCCATGGGGACGAGCAGGGCATGTGTCATGTATCAGAGCCATCAAGCAAGTCCAGCGATTATACAGTCATCACCAGCTGCCAGGAGGCACCGGGTGGGTACACATACACTGTAGAGAAGCATCCAGAAGCCCTTGCAGTGTTCAGTTCACCTTGCCTCTGCAGGGTCACATCACTGGGATACCAATGCCTGTGCTGACCTCCCAGTGAGTGGCCCTGCTCGGCCACTCCACAGCTCGTGTCCTTCTGTGCACCCATGCCTTGTACAGGACAAATGTGGGCCCAACTTCAGAGCTGCACCCAGACATGCCCTCCGCCATGAGGCCTCCCTCCTGGGTGCTGACCGCTCACCTGGGCACTATGATAGGAGGAGGACAGAGGCATGGTGCCCAGCAGACTCCAGGGTAAGTGGGCAGACTCCAGGGTGAGTGGGCAAACCACAGCCCCAACGCCTTGCCTTAGGTAGCAGCCCATGGCGTACCGAGAGCTATACCCTGGACACTACTACACTACCCAGACCCAGTGACTCTGACCCACACCATTCTTTATGACAGCTTCCTGTGTAGAGCACCAGCCTCCCCAACTCTATGGGTAAGTGCATAACAAGAATGACTTCTCTCTTGGGCTGGGAAGATAACTCAGCAGCTTAAGCGTCTGCCTGGCAAGTACAAGGTCCTGAGTTCAATCCCCAGTAGCAGAAAAAAAGAAAGAAAAATTATAGGTTACCAGATTAATTAATACACAGGGGCCAGTGAGATAGCTTAATGGTCTAAAGCACCTACCTAGGCAAGCTTAGGCAAGTGCAGGGACCATAGTTCCATCCCCAGCACCACCTGCCACTCCTGCCCTGCCCCCAGGGTAGGCTGAGCTAGCCACAAAAAAAAAAAAAAAAAAGCAGAAGCAGAAGCAGAATGACTTCTCTCCCTCCCTCTGTCTTCTGCCCCTTTTGGTCAGAACCTCCAGGTCCAGAGGAACCCCAGACCCCAGCATGCCCAACTTCAAGTTCCAGTGTTCCTGACTATTGCTGGATTTCTCTAGAGCTGCTGAGAAATTTCCAAAGTGAATTACTTGAATGAGGTTTAATTTTTAAATTCAGAACATGCCATGCGGCATTTAACAATAGGTGTCACTGGTCACAGCAATATTTGCTGGCAGGGAGTGGGCAGGAAGGACTAACATTTGCAGTTGAAAATTCCTCCCCCAGATCTAGGGCCTCCAGCTCCTGTGGATGCTGCCGAGACATTTCAAGCAGGACTAGGCCTCTACCCCCAGCCTGTTACCCCCAAAGACCATGCTGTGGTGTGTGTCTAGATGTCCTCCCTAAAGCCTCATGTGGTCATAGGTGCAGCTGTTCAGCTGGATCTAGGCTGGATCTGCTGCTGCTATGGCTGGATCTAGAGTGTGTGGTGCTGGGGGTAAGTGTGTGATGCTGGGATCATTATTAAATTAGTCTACTGATTGGTTTGGCATAGTTCTGCCTAGGATTGTGGGTGCCCCGCCCCAGCTACCTCTACTTCCTGGTAGCCTGGGTGTACTATAAGAGACGACAGAGAGCTACTGCTGTCACTTGTCATTTGTTGCTGCTCCCTACCTTCTGCCCCCTGCTCTTCTGTGCTGCCCTGCCTTGGAGCCGGCTGACTGCACTGAAGCCTCTACATACTGTGAGCCAAAGAAACCTCTCCTCCTTTGAGCTTGGGTGTCGGGCATCTTATCTCAGCAACTAGAAAAGTAACTAAGACAGACCATGACACACAGGGCAGGATGCAAGCAAGACAGGGACAAGGGACAGCAACTCAGTGCACCTACACCTTGGTGGAGTGGTAGCACCCAAAGTATTGCACACATCTATTGTACGTGCTGAGCTCCCCTGGGAGAGTTGCTGGCAGATGCAGGAATATCTGGGCTGGGGTACCACCTCCCTGTAGGGCTCTGTTTATGGGTGGGGTGGGGGGAGAAGCTGCCTTGTGCTTTGTGCAGCAGTTTGCTTGCTCCTTTGTCTTACCAAAGCATGCAAATGTTGTAGTCTGTAAAGAGCCAGTCCAGTGAGTCCTTGGGTAAGTTGCACACTTACCGAAATGCAGCAGCCTGAGCCAAGGTCCAGCGGTGGGGTGGGGGTATCCCACCAATTTGGCTTCTGAGTCCTTTCCAAGAACAACAGATCTACTGGCACAGGGGTCTGACGTGAGCCAAGGGTTGCTACAACCAGACCAGAAAATAGGTATCTACCCCCATGGCCTTGGGCTGGGACAAGCAGAGGCACAAAGTAGGATCGCAGCTCAGGCTGGGAATTAAGTACAGGCATAAAAATGCTATAAACTCAAAGAGTGCCCTCAAAAGTCCAGAGGCAGCTGTGCATGTTGGTGCATGCCTGTGATCCCAGTACTCAAGAGGCTGAGGCAGGAGAATCGCTGTGAGTTCCAGGCCACCCTGGCCACCTAGTGAGTTCAGGGCTGGCCTGGCCTGAACAGGAACCTGTCTCAGAAAACAAACAGAAAATGTCCAGGGCAAACTCTTTATAACTTTTTTATTAGCTATAGGTTCCCATGGAGCTGTAAGAGCAAAAGTACAGCCAACCAGGTCATCTGCACCGGGTCCCAGTACAGTGACACAGGGTCCCTCCTGACTTTGTGCCACTCATGTCCTTCCCCAGCCCCAGCCGCAGCCCCCAGCTGCTACCTCTCTCTTCTGCACTTCTACTTCTGTCTTTCCAGGGGCTCCCTGTGCGTGCAGCCCCTGGTGGGTGCCTGGGGCACCTTCTTTACTTGGCATAATCCTTGGCCACCGCTCTGGCTGCTCTGTAGCAGCTGCACATGGCAGTGTGTGGCTGAGTGTGTCCAGGGCCTGGGTGGACCTCAACTCATGTCTCCACCACTCTGAATGAGCGGCTAGCCTCTTTCCACCTTAGGACAATTGCGCATCATGTACATGTTTTCCTAGAAACTCAGACTTTCATCTCTCTGCCTGTAAGTATGATTTCCACGAAGACTGCAGCAATTCCCTAAGAAGGAAAGTTAGCAGCAAGGGAGGGGACTCCAGGTGGATGCTGGACTTCAGTCTGGGCTGCCACAGAAGCAGGGCCAGCCTTGGAGGAGGTCAAGGTGTGATCAAAATGTGGTGAATGATCCCATCATCCTTGCCATTTTCTGCAGCAGCTCTGGAGTCCTTTTTCTTGAGTGTCTTTATCTTCACTGTCCTGGCTGCCTTGATGTTCTCAATTGATACAAAACATTTCCCTCTCGTGGTCATTTTGACTTTGGGGAAGAGCCAAAAGTCACATGGCACCCGATCAGGTGAGCAAGGTAGATGAGGACCCAGTGTTCTGTTGTTACAAGCTGCCTTTCCCTTGGGTGACACGGGGAAGAAGTATTCACCATATTTTTGACCACACCTCATAAAGACACTCAGGCAAGAGGACTGCAGAGGTGCTGCAGAAAGTGGCCAGAAGGGTGGGAAGTGTGTTCAAAGGGAGGGGCGGATTCTGAGGGGATTCGTGGCTGCGTCTTTCACTGTAACACACTTTCACTTAAACCTTCCCCATATTTTTTGATCCTGCCTCAAGGCTGATGCAGGCCAGGGTCTGGCTGGCGATTTTCTCAGTCCTGGTTTGTAGCTCTGCAGGGAGCCTCACTGCTGAAGGAGCAGACATTTGGTCCCATAGGTGGCCCTCTCCGGGCTAGTGTTTGTGGCACAGGCTTCCTTTTTCTGGCATCCAGGTCATTCTCGGTCGGCAGTGGCTGGGGGGTTCTCAGTGCTGACCATGTGGGGCTCTGGAACCGGATGTTGTAAAAACTCTAATCAGATGTCCTTGTCTCCCAACTAGGGGCAAGACAGGCGGGAGAGTTAGGGCTAACCTTGTGGCACCAGGATGTCCATGATGTGCCCAGAAGAATATGACCAGTTTTACAAAACGAAGGTCACACTTCATTTGATTTTCAGTCTCCCATTGGGCACATAGGCTGACAAAGGGTCACCGATGTTAGCCAAGCTGTTCTGATGTCCCTGATTGTCTCAGAAGCTTCCAACCACAGTGCTTTGAATAACATTACAGGCCCAGGAGTTGTTCATCCTCCATCCCTCTGCTGGCCTCAGACTTCTTCGAAATGTCATTTTCCATTTTTTCCCTCCTTGAGATGTCTTCCGTGACCCATGCGTCATCCAGCAGCACACCGCCAGGACTGTGATTTCTCTTGGGTGCTCTGAGGTTGTACTCTGGGTGCCTGGGCTTTCCACAGTGTGCTGCTGGTCACTGTAAGGCCGGGAGACAGTCTTTCTTTTACCTGCTCTGTAGACCCCATGAAAGAATGCACACTCTGCTGCTGACACCTAGTCCATATGTGGCTTCTAAATTAATGATCTCAAGATCATTAACCTTCACGTTTATGGGACTTGCTGCTTCTTCAATGATTTCATGATAAGTGATCTAAAGAGCTCATCCAGGTGGTCAGAAACCTCCTGTGATCCTTGCCCAGGCTGGCCCAGCCCCCTGCTGCCTGAAACTTAGCTCCTTACACCCGTGGCTGCCCAGCCTAGGGCCCTGTACAAAGTTCCTGGCTAGTACTGTCACCCTCGAAGCTTCAAGAAATCAAACAAAATGTCTTTCTTCCCTCCCCCTTCTGTTTTGTTTTGTTCTGTTTTATGAGATTCCCTTTGTAGCCCAGGTTGGCCTTAAACTCACAGAGGTCCTCCTGCCTCAACTTCCTGAGTGCTGGGATCACAGGTATGCACTACCACACCTGGCTCATTCTCTTCTTGTCAAATCATAGAAAGTGGGTACTGAGGTGCCTTCAGTTGTCTTGGCACCCACTTCTCTGGCAACACTGGAATTTAGAGCTGTAAGATTAGAGAGTGCCACAGAAAACTTGTTCATAGGCCCAGGGTAGACCAGATGCCCTACCCGCACAGGACGTCTGTGCACAGGGAGGAGGACCTTTGCCAGGTGCAGGGTACTGTGAGCAGTCTTAATTGCTAACTTTAATGGGGGCACGCGTGAGTTCCAGGAGATGGCACAGGGTTGGGTGTGGCACTGTGGCACAGGTCAGTGTGGACTGGGTCAGGACAGCCTGTGCAGGGCAGCCAGGTCACCCATGTGAGTCAGGCACCTGTGTCCACCTGTTCCACGGGACTGGTGCCAGGAGGAAGTGGACCTGGGCGACTCTAGATGGAGCTGGGAGGTGGGTAAAGAGAGACTGCGCCACCTCTACCTCCACAGCAAGATGAATGACCCCCTCGGCCACAGCCAACACCAGCCAAGGCCAGCCAAATGGGTTTGTGTAGACAGGAAAGCAATGAGGGCCTGAGAGTGGAATGTAGCTTGATTCACTTTATTCTTTTGTATGAAACTGGTATCTATTCAGCCAGGTATGGGTAGCACGCACCTACAGTCCCAGCACTCTGGAAGGCTAAGGCAGGAGAATCATGAGTCTAAGCTCAGCCTGGACAAGTTAGCAACTTAGTGAGACCCTGTGTAAACATTTTACTTTTTTTCTTTTTTCTTTTCTTTTCTCTTCTTTTTTTTTTTTTTTTTTTTTTTTTTTGGTATGGGAGCTGTTTTTCTAAATTTTTATTTGTATTAGCGCATGTTCACAGCCCGTAATGACTGATTTCATCACAGGCAGTCAATGAACTTACATAAAGCAGCTTTATTCATTTTACCTCCCCTTCCCCTCCCTTTTCCTCTTGTCTTGAAGTTTTTACAAATAATTTAAAAATAGGCCAGTGATGGAGCTCAGTGTGAGGGCCCTGGGTTCAGCCTCTAGTACTACAGTGAAAAGGAGAGAAGTGGGCAGGTAGGAGAGAAGAGAAAAACCCCAATAAGTATTCACTGCAGAAAGTGTAGAAGCAGCAAAATTAAGAAAATACAATGACTATATATTCCTATCGCTGAAAAATGGCTGCCATTATTATTTTGGAGTGTGCCCTCCGAAGATGTTTTCAAAAAGGGAATCATGTTCTGTCACCAGTTTTAAATTTTTTTAACTCTAATAATAAATGTAAACATTCTCCAAGACTGTTATTCCTAATAGAATATGATTCCACAAGGCAGATTCATCATCATTTACTTGAAAAGTCCCTGTTCGATGGGCCTACTGACTTTTAAGCTTTTTGCTATGTTAATAATATTGTGGCCAACATCTGTCGTCTGCACACAGCCTGATTCCCAGAACTAAGATGCCAGGCCAGAGGACATGCGTGTCTCTAGCTTTGGGGAGTTTTTGTTTTGTTGTTGCTTAGTTGGTTTGGTTGGTTTGTCAGGACAAAGTCCTGCTATGTAGTGCAGGCTGGCCTAGTACTCACTATGTAATCCAGACTGGCCTTGAACTCATGGCCATCCTCCTGCCCCAGCCTCCTGAGCGCTGGGATCACAGGTGTGGGCCACCACTCCAGGCTGTGAGTATAAATCCTTTCCGTTGTTTCACTTCACTGGGGACTGAACCCGGGGCCTTGTACATGCTGAGCAAGTGCTCTCTGACTGAGCTGCACACCCCACCCGTTTTTAGCTTGTGACAGGTTTGGTCTGGTCCTGTATTTCCTTTGTGGCAGACAGACATCAGGTGAGCGGTAGAAGGCTGCAGGCATCGGTGAAGCTGCAGATGTCCTCAGAGCCGAACCGAGAGTGCCAGTGTTGGTGGGAGGGATGGGCCAAGGCTGCTCTTCACCAGTGTCCTTGCCCGCCAGGCCAGGAAACAGGAAGCAGGCAAGGCCTGGGCAGCTGGCTGTGCCTGTTTACAGGCGGTGGCACTTCCTCCAGGCCTGCTCTGAGGACACTGAGTTCTGCACTGGGCAGGCCGGCAATTCTCCCCGTCTCCATAATGCGCCTGTGCCCCATGCGAGGCTCCTCCTGTCCCAAAGCCAGTCCTGCCTGCTGTTCATAGTTGCTGCCCAGGCCCACTGTGAGCAGGTGGGGCCAAGGAGGGCAGCAAGAGCACCAGGCCAGGCCGGGCATCCCCTGTGGGACCCTGCAGCCCAGGGTCACTCCCGCCAGCCCCTGGATCACCTCCATCTAATTGTCTTCTTTGGTTACAGAGAGAGAAGAATTAATCCAGAGTGTCCTGGCCCAGGTGGCAGAGCAGTTCTCCAGGTACGGAGTCCCCTCGGTCCACACTGTCCCTCTCACACTACAGGAGGGCCCTGGTTCCAGGCTGGCCTCTGCCCGTGGGAGCTCCCCAAGCCACTGGGCACTGAAATGCCCCAGGAAACACTGACCTTGCCCCAAGGCTAGGTCAGCACCCACTCTTGGGATATGACTTCTGATGGTGAGCATTTTCCTGATGGGCTCTTATGGGGCTCAGGACAGTCTACGGATGTTGGCACCGTTTTGAAAGGAACTTGATCCTTTCTGCTCCAAGTCTGCCCGCCCCCCCCCCCCACCTCTGTAAGTTAGTATTTTCAGTCTCTCAGACTGACTTCCCTTTGGCATTTACTGCCCTGGGTGATTAAAAGGAAAGAGTAACTGGATGGTATTTGCTAAAGCCCAAGCCAGACATAGCAGCACACACCTATGGTCCCCAAACTCTGGGAGGCTGAGGCAGGAGAATCTCAAGTTCAAGCCCATTAACCTAACAAGTTAGCACAACCCTGTCTCAGAAAAATAAAGTAAAAAGTGCTGATGGTGTTGATAGTAGTTTAGTGCAGAGGCCCTGGGATCAATCCCCCATAAAGGGGGAAAAGTCCATGAATAACCGGTTGAGTTGAATGGCTTGAACTCATGAGTCTGCTGAAGTGTCTGCCCTGTGGGGCAGGCTGTGGAGGCTGTGCCATATGCCAGCTTGGGGCACGAAGGACTTCACGTCCTCCTTGACCTTGTGTTCACCGCCCAGCTTAGGGGAAGTCACCGTGCTAACCCCACAGACATTCTGGCTTCCTTAAAAGCAGCCCTTTAGGGGCCAGAGAGACAGCTCAGCAGACTAAAGTGCCTGCTTAGACAAGCCTAGGCAAGTACAGGGACCATGGTTCGATCCCTGGCACCACATGCTGCGCCAGCCCCATCTACAGGGCAGGCTGAGCCAGCCACAGAGTTCAGGCATAGTAGCACACGCCTGTGATCCCAGCCCTGGGGAAGCCGAAAGCAGGAGGGTCACTGAGTCTGAGCTTTGTAGTGAGACCATGCAACAACCAGATATATTAAAAGAAAAAAAAAAAAAAAAAGCAGCCCGTGGTCCTCAGACACCAGAGGAATCTCACTCGTAGCCTGGACCCATGCACCGTGGCAGGGCCACGGTTAGCGTGGAGGACTTTTTTGGTCATGCTTCATCTCGCCTACCTTTTCTTCCCAGAGCATTTAAAATCAACGAGCTGAAAGCGGACGTCGCCAACCACCTGGCAGTGCTGGAGAAGCGAGTGGAGTGTGAGTGGCTGTTTCCTTCCTGCCCGGGGCTTCTCCCCCAGAAACTCACTGTCCCCCAGGTGTTGGTGCCCAGGACAAGACACACACCATTTTTGTGCACAATACTCAAAAAACACCTATGCTTTCACACAGGCAAGAGCAGCATGGGGAAGCCGTGAGCTTGTCTTAAAGCCACAGCACACGTGGGGTGAGGAGAGTCCTGTGTGCTGGGGCGTGCATGGACACCCATGGAGCACCCACGCTTAGCACATCCAGGGCCCTCCCCATCGAAGTCAGTGGAAACATGGCTTCCTGGGTCACAGGCCTGCTTCTCAACATGTGCTGGCCTTTTAAAAACGGTTTTGGCCGGGGAGATGGCTCAGTAGAATCAGTGCTTCCCTGGCAAGCGCAAGGGTCTGAGTTCAATCCCGGGTTCTGCCAAAGAAAAAAAAAAAATTAACATAAAAACTGTTTTGGCAGTTAGATGCTAAGGATGCCACAAAGCAGTTAAGCCGCTCCATCAAGTTCATTCAGCAGGGCTAGCCAGATAGCTCAGTGGATTAAAGCACCTGCTTAGGCAGATGCAGGGGCCGGGAGTTTGATTCCAGGCCTGCCATTGGGCGCAATGAGACTGGGTGTGTGGCACATGCCTGTAATCCCAGCACTTGGGAAGCTGTAACAGAAGGTTCACTATGAGTCCAATCTACTAGTGAGACCCTGTAGACCCTGTCCTAAAATACAAAAAGAAAAAAAGAAAGAAAAGTTTACTCAACAAATCAGTAAAACTGGCCAGAGCTCTGGCTGGGCTGTCCTCCCTGCCTGCCTGCCACCTGCTTTCTGGGACAAATGTCCCTCCCCCCTGCCCACACTGGAGACACCAGGCTGCCCACTCCCCACACCCTCCTCACACACCTGCTGCACCCACACACCTGCTGCAGCAGACTCTAAGGCTGGGCAGAGACAAGCCCTACAGCCCCCTGGCAGTGAGGGAAGCCAGAGAAGGCCAGGAGCTGTGCCCAGGACCACCTTGCCAAGGCAGTGCACATGACAGCGGCACCCACACTCGAGCTCCTGAAGGCCAGCCCAGGAATGGCTGCTCTTGAGGGCTTGAGGAAGGTTTGTCCAGCCCCCCCGCCCCGCAGACCACAGTGATCCCTGGTAGGACACCTCTGTCCCTGTCTGCCTGTGACTATCTCAACACCCCCAGCTGCCCCTTGGCTGGCCTGAGGGCCCCAGATCTGAGGGACCAGGCACACCTGTGCTTTGGTTTGGGGTGCTTCATCTTTGTCCCTCTACAGTTAAAAGTTGAGATAGATAAGGGGATTAGTAACAGACGACCCCTGAGTCTGGCCCCACCTCCAGTGCTCCCTGCTGTTGGCTTCTAGGCCTTATGCCCAGCTGTGGCTCCTCCTCCTCGACTGGCTTTTCCTGGGCTGGAAGGGGCTGTGGCTGGCCTTCAGGGCAGCAGCACTTTGTTTTGCTTTGTTTTTAAGATAGGGTCTTGATATGCAAATCCAGGCTGGCCTTGAACTCAAGGTGATCCTCTTGCCTCGGCCTTCTGAGTGATGGGATTACAGGCGTGCACCACCATGCCTGGCTAGGAACAGTGGCGCTTGAAACACCGCAGTGTAGCCACATACTCCATGGCTGGTACAGCTTGTCTGTCTCTTACCTGGGCCCCTCCTCTCCCCAAATTTCTGGCTGTTCATGTTCAGTGAGCTGGGGCTGCTGCTGCTGGTCCCAGTTTCACCCTTTGCTCCACTCACCATCTCTGTGACAAGCCTGCTGATGGTGGACGCTGGGCCTGGGCAGTGCTTCCTGGCCCCTAGGGGTCCCTCACACCCGTGGTGTCAGCAGCCTTTCAGGGCCCATAGTGCAGAGCAGAAAAACCCCACTTTAAAGGTGGTGTGGCAGGTGGCTAACGGACACGTGCCCAAGTCTGGGGCTTCCATGGCCACTCACCTGCAGTCGCCCAAGGTAACCACTGCCCTGACTCCTGGCACGTACGCTTCAGGCCTGAGTTTCAGACCCCACCTCCTCATGGAGGAGAGGAGCAGAGGTTTCCCTGGCCCGGAAGTCAGCCACTAGGACCACAACTGAGAGCCCCTCTGGGCAGGAGACACAGGATCTCTGGGAAGCCACACCTCTGCTTGTTGGCCACCCTGGACAAGCCTGGAGCTGCCGCCCTCACTGGGGCAGGGGTTTGTAGGAAACACAGCAAAGTGCCTGTATCTCTTGTAGAAATTGGCCCTATTGGATTGCCAGCACTTGCTCAGAGCTGCGCCTGATGGAAAGGGGGGCAGGACGACACCCTGGTACCACTTTCTGCGTCAAATTTGACCGCTATTGCCGTTGCTTTTTATCCTTCAAGCACAGCTCTCCTGAAAGCCTTTGCCACCTTCCTGGGCGATGTGAAAAGCACCTCGCGCATGTGCCTGAGTGTGGCTCTCTTGGCAATACCCACCCCACTGGTCACTTGTGGCCTTCTGCCCAGGCTGGGCACTTCTGCAGCCAGACCTCTGGGATGTTCATCGAGCCAGCTCCATTGATCCTTAATTTTGCCAGTTTACTTCTCATCTGTCTTCAGTGGACACTTCCCCCTGAGTAACTGCTCTGGGGAGACATGAAAAAAAGAAAAGCTTTTATCTTAATGAGGTTTTAATCCTTGCCAGGAAAACTTGTCACTTCTTTTCCTTTAGGGTACAAGACTCATTTGACTCCTGCCCTCCTCAGCTGCAGTGTGCAGCAAGATGGGGGTATAGGAGGGACTTGGGAGGGGTGGGCGAGGCTTCCATCCCACAGGAGCCTTGGGGACAGATGTGGCTCAAACTTGCTGCAGCCTCACCTGGAGCTGTGTGCCCTGAACGTGTCAGTTCTGGACAGGAGCAGGAAGCTCCATTTTGACCAGTGACCTGGTGACACCCCAGTGGCTGCCTGAGCTGTGCTGATCCTTCGTAACTCCCTGTCCCGTCTCTTTGTCCCCAGTGGAAGGGCTGAAAGTTGTGGAGATCGAGAAATGCAAGAGTGACATTAAAAAAATGAGGGAGGAGCTGGCGGCCAGAAGTAACAGGTAAGTACTGATGTGGGCAGGGACCCCAGCTGTTTTTGTCCCCATTAGGAAGGTGGAGTGACTGATTCTGGGGTTGCAGGCAGCCCAACCTGTGGGGTGGGGGAATCTGCCCCTCATGCTCTGGGCTTTCTTATCATACAGGGCCTTCTGGCAGAGATGCAAATGGTGCACAAGAGAGGGGCAACCCTCCTACAGGTCCGTGTGTCCTTGCTGTGTGGACAGCTTGGCAGACAAGGTGTGGATGTCTACAGAGACAGACCTGAAGGAAGAGGACAGAGGCAGCTCAGTGTGATGGTGCCTGCCCATGAGCCTAGCACTTGGGAGGCCAGTACAGGAGGATGGCTAGAAGTTCAGAGAGAGTGCACCAGGGTGAAGCCAAGAAGGAGGGAAGGAGCAATCGGAGTCAGGGTCTGCATCTGCTAGGGCTCACAGAGGAAAACAGGGGAGCTGTGCAGCCCACCAGCACCCTGGGGCAGCACCCCCTGCTGGGACACACAGACCAGCACATGCCAGTTCCTTGGGGGCAGGAGAGGGCTGCAGGACTAGTCTGGTGACAGAGCTCTGGGGCTTGTGACCTTCTTTCATCCCAAATAAGTGGCCTTGACCATGGATGGTGCCCCAAAGTAGAAGAAGATGGAAAGCCCAGGGAATGAAGGCAAAAACGAGCAGCTCAAGATGGCATAAAAAAGGGTGTTGTGCCAGCTGCTCCTAGCTGAGAGTGTTCTCTGTGTTTACAGGCCACAGACAGAAGGGGCTGCAGGCCGAGCAGGTCAGCAGCACCCAGCAGTCGCCTCTTCCCAGAGCCGCATATTTCAGCCCCAGCTGGGATCCAGCAGCCCAGCGCCTGCCTAGCAAGGGCTTCCTGTGCTTCCATGCAAGGGTTAAAGCAGACAAAATTGAGCTGCCCAGTTTCCTTTGCACATCAAACTGATGGGCTAGGGAGATGGCTCAGTAGAATAAGAGCTTGCCTGGCAGGCACAAAGGCCTGAGTTCAATCCTTGGTTCTGAAAAAAAAAAAAACCAAAAACCTGTTGTGGCAGTCCTGTCCTGACAGGCTGAGGCAGGAAGCTTGCTGGCAAGTTCAAGGCCAGCCTCAACCTCATGAGGCAAATGGAAAGAAAGTGGAATGGGCCCATGGTAGAACTCGCAGACTATCCTGATGGAGGTTTTGGGGGTGGCTGCCATAATAATAGCCAACAATGCCCCCGGTTCAAATCTGCACACAAAACTCCCCATGGGATTTTGTATGCATAGATATCTACTATTGGAAAGCAATAAGAATATACTGTCTTACAAACTTTTTTCATTTACAGCATTATGAACAATAAGTAAATAATTTTTTTAGACAATCTTGCTGTATGGGTCAGGCTGGCCTTGAACTCAGTATGTAGCCCAGGCTGACCTCAAACTTGTAGCTAGCTTATTGTCTCAGCCTCTATGCCATCACATCCAGCTGAGATAACAATAAAGTTTAACCAGTGGATAGTTCTTAGATTTTTTTCCCCAAAAGATTACAATTCAGTGGTTTTTTTTTAACTCCCTGTGCTTCTTTTCTCTGAGGAAAAAGCAGCACAGTAAATGTGTTTGCATCGCCCATTAATACAATGTGTGTATCGTCTTTTTAATTTCCCTTTTCATCTGAAATTCCCCTACTTCATGTAATACCCAGAATGACCTTCATAATGGTATCATGGTCCATCGTTTTGATGCACCAAAGTGATTTAATTTATTTCCCATTCAGGAACTTTCAGGTGGCTCTGAGTTTGGTTTCATGTTGGTGTAACAACAAATAGTGCTAGTTGAGTATCTTTGTACATAGAGCTATTTATTTGCTTGTGTCAAATTCTTTTAAGATAAATTCCCAAGAGTAGACATGCAGGCATAAAGGATATGAATTTCTCAGTTACTTTACTCAACCATGTTAAATGGCTTGCCCAGAAGACACAATTTTACTTACAGATCCCAGAAGCTCACCCATACGCCGGTCCCCACATCCCACGGAGGTAATCCCTAACAGCAAGGCTGCTCCAGCTGACGGGAGAGTGTGCCCACTTCTGGGCAGGTTCTTCCCCACCCATGTTTCCTGAATGTGTGCAGCTCCCAGCTAAGGGCACCAGGCCTTGTGGGCTGCTCCCCATGCACAGCCCCTGGGGGCAGCCTACAGCCGGTGCCGCAAGCGCCAGAGCTCATTTCCCTTTGTTCTTACATGGGATGCTTGAGGTTAAAGGAGGAGGAAAGCAGAAATTCATCCCTCCACTTTGTACATGATGGGCAAATTGGACATGTCCAGCCTGGGGACCGAGTGAGGACGTGAGCTACAACCCCATGTGGAGGGCCTCACATGCTTTTTGTTCATCACCAGATGAGGCCAGGCTTGGAGGAGCAGCACCAGATGGATGAGTTTGTGACATGATGTGAAAAAACAAAGTGGCCTTATTTTCTGTCTTCCAAAAGCTGATCTCACGGTCAGGCTCGAGCAGGGTCCTTGGGTGCAGCAATGACATGTCTGCAGCAACAACATGCCTGCCACTACTCTCCAGACTTAGGCCTCATGGCACAGAAGCCCAAGTGGGGCCTGTGGGCTCTGTGGTTGGATTTGGGTACTCAGCTTGCCTCTGCACTGGTGACATCCCAGGTCTCCTGTACAGGTGGCCACCATGGCTCGGAGCAGTGTGGCAGCTGATCTCTGCTTCTTATCCTTAGGACCAGCTGTCCCTGTAAGTACAGCTTTCCGGATAACAACAAGAAATTGACCCCTCGGCGTGATGTCCCCACCTACCCCAAGGTAAGATGAGGTCCCAGTCTCGGAGTAGCTCAGCTCGGCATCCTCAGCCCCCAGACCTGGGAACCAACTTGAAAGGTGGGGATGTCATTGGACAGAAGAGTTTTCTCCCCAATACTTGGCCAGCAGGTGTCGCCACCTGATAGTTTACTCTACAAGGAGATAGCAGCTCCACACTGTTGTCCATCCCAGCCAGGGCCATCTCAGTAAGTTAGCACACAAATGTCACCTGAGAGAAATTTATGCAAAATCCCTGTCTCAAACAACACATGGTATTAATGGGAAGCCTGACTTTGATGCATGCACAGGAGAACCTCAGACCTGGGAATTGAAGCCATGCCCTGGGATGGAATGTTTTCCACCAATCAGAATAAAAGGTCATCATGACAACAGTAGCCTCCACTGGAGAGAAGCTGAGTAAAATCCAGGTGCTGAGATTAGGGCAAAGGGTCCCTAGGACAGAGGTGGTTGAATATACCAGGCAGGAACTCCCACTGCCCGTGGTAGTGAGGTGCCTTCCAGAGCCTCCTGTGGGCATCCAGTGCCCATCAGTCAGTGACCTACTCCACCTGGTCCCTAGCAGCAGGATAAATATGGTCTGAGGTGTTTCCATGGAGACCAGTTTCCCTAGGAACAGTGCCCATCTCCCATGATCCTGCCCCACGGAGTCTCAAGTGCCAGCCTCCACACCATTCCTTTTTTAAGAAATGGACAGTGAGGCCTCGGAAGAGACTGGAATATGATGCACTGGTGCTGTGTTATGTCCAAAACTGCTTCTTATGACAGCTACCCCCAAATGCTGGTGGTGCCGTCAGCTGCCATCAGCAAGCACAAGACCAAGGCTGGTACCAGCACGCGAAACCCACAAGAGCTTCCTAGCCGGTATTTGAATTTATGCTGAATCAATATTTTCTCTTGGCTTCACTTTATTGTGTTTTTTATTGTTGAACTTATTGACATCAAATTTACAATCACATGGCTTGACTTCTTTAGATACACAGTGCCATGTATATGTGACAGACATAGCCGTGAAACTTCCCCCAGGAAGCAGGTGTGGTAGCACACACCTATAATCACAGCATCTGGGAGGCTGAGGCAGGGGATTGCTGCAAGTTAAAGGCCAGCCTGGGCTATATAGTTACAGGCCAGCCTGGACTACATAGGAAGACTCTGCCTCAAAAATAGAAAAAAAAAAAGAAAAGAAAAGAAAAGAAAAAGAAAAAAAAAAAAGAAAAGAAAAGAAAAGAAAAAAAGAAGGCTGGCCAAATAGCTCAGTGAATTAAGAGTGCCTGCAAGCAGGCGCAGGGGCCGGGGGTTCAATCCCCAGGCCTGCGGTTCTGGACCCGCCCCTGGGGTGCACTGAAACAGCAATTGAGACTGGGTATGGTGGTACGTGCCTGTAATCCTAGCTTTTGGGAGGCTGTAAACAGGTAGATCACTATGAGTCCAATCTAATAGTGAGACCCTGAACACCCTGTAGACCCTTCCCTAAAATACAAAAGAAGGAAGGAAGGAAGGAAGGAAGGAAGGAAGGAAGGAAGGAAGGAAGGAAGAGAAAGAAAGAAAGAAAGAAAGAAAGAAAGAAAGAAAGAAAG
>NW_004524621.1:3381179-3400726 GCF_000260255.1 Octodon degus | reverse complement strand
AAAGAGAGAGAGAGAGAGAGAGAGAAAGAAAGAAAGAAAGAAAGAAAGAAAGAAAGAAAGAAAGAAAGAAAGAAAGAAAGAAAGAAAGAAAAGAAAGGAAGAAAAAGAAAAGGAAACTCCCAGCAGAATGGAGACACACAGAATGTCCCCGCCCTCCTCAAGTCATCAGGTGCACCGCAGATTCCACTCCTGGCCCCTGCTGATGTTTCCACCCAGCAGTTGTCATGTGGAGGAGGCAGCCTCAAGTCTGCCCAGGGGCATGAGGGGATAATGACAGTGTTCACCAAGCACTCTGAGGTCACTGCCTCTGTCTACACAAAGCCCAGGGTCCTGGGTAACAGGACTCCTGTTCCTTGCAGTACCTGCTGTCTCCAGAGACCATCGAAGCCCTCCGGAAGCCCACCTTTGATGTCTGGCTGTGGGAGCCCAATGAGGTGAGTACAGGCATTCAGGTGCCGGGTCCCTGGGAAGGGCAGACGTGAGTGGGGACTGAACCTGCTCCTCCTCCATGCTTCCTGCTTCTGTTCTTCCTTCTGAAGGAAAAAAATCCTTGAACCTCCAGGTTTTAGAGCAAACCAACAGCATGATAGGCTCAGGGGGGCCAAGGAGACAGCTAAGAAAACCAGAACTGGAGATTTGGGGGTTTAACCTAATTGATAATATTGGCTAAATCCCATTCTACACCCCTCAGAAGCAAAAGCCCTGTCATTGTGGACATCGGGCCCAGCTGTTCTCAGCCCACCAGAGTTGGGGCCCTCTCCAGCTTTCCTGTAGTACGGCAGGGCAGGACATCTGCACGCTTGCCCGCACTCTCTGACAAGGTCACAGCAGTGAAGCCTGCCAAGCACAGGAAATGAGATTTTTGCACCATTAGAACTCACAACACGAGGCTCCCGCTGCTAGGAACTCACAGTCCAGCAGCATGGGTTTCTGCTGAGCAAACTGCTTCTGTTGTGTGGTCGCCTGGCACAGGCTGCACCTCAGCAGCACTGGCCAAGAAAGCAAGACCAGCCTCCACACCACTGTCACCCAGTGCCTTGTTGCCTGCCCTGGGATGCTACCCACTCTGAAGGAGCAGCACAGAGACCCAAGAAGTGGGGCCGTGGCCAGTGATCCTGAGGTACAGGGAGCCGGGGGAGGATTGTGAAGGAAGGGATGGCTTGGGCCCCTGGAGTTGGGCACATCCAGGCAAGGCATGTGAGGCCGTGCAGGACCCAGGACTAGAGACTTTTGCTAGTGCCACCCCTGATGAGTCCTCTAGGAGAGTGTGGTGTTCAGAGTCACTTGGTTTGTGTCTCCAGCAGTGGCTTAGACCTGGGGCTGAGGATGAATGCACCCTGGCCACCATATCTTCCCTTTCCAGGACAGGAGAGAACTCTAGGTGAGGGTCCAGGAGAGGGCACTGTGCCCAGGCTAAAGGATTCAGGCATGCCAGCAGGGCTGGCATCCTTGTCCTCTGGGATACAGTGTCTGGACAGCTGGCAGTGGGCCCAACCCATGTGGTGGCTCCTGCTGCCAGAGACAAGGTGCCAGTCAACCATGAGATAGCTCTGCCAAGGAAACACCAGGGCCCGGTTTTCCTGGCTCCCCTCCTTCAACAGTGGTAGCCTACAACCCAACCCAGGCAGAAGACACTGCCTGACTCTGCAGTGGTGCCCGTGGTACCCCCAGGCTGTGACCACAAGCATGGCCTCCCTGCCACACATGAGAGCCCTGTCTCCCAAGTCCACAGTCACCACCGCAGCCACCAGCCCTCTGGCCTGGCACCCTCCATGATGTCCTCAAGCAACCAAAGCACCCACTGACCCACCAGGGCTCCTGGTTGCCACTGTGGAAACAGGTGCATCACTCTTGCTCTAAAGCTGCTGTGCTTCCCACATGTGAGGTGCCAGATGGTTGTCTTCTCCTTTGACTCTGACTTCACAGCAAACATGTTGGCTCTCCAACATGGGGTTATCTGCTGTCCCAGAGAGCGGGGCTGGAGGCTCTGAACTGTGAGGTTTCCACAACGCAGTTCAAGCTGTAGCGTGGCCTTTGCCATACAGTGCAGGAGGTGGGGGTCGGGGGGGGGGGCGTGGTGCACTGGGCTCCAGCAGGGATGGGACAAGACAGTACAGGGTATGCCCACATGGCCCCAGGTATCCCACTCACCTGTTCTGTGGTTTTCCTGTCTCCCTGGGCTAACTAAGCACCTACAACCTGTGCAAAAAGCCAAGCCCGCCCTGGCTCAACACATTGTTTCTCCTACGCTGTCTGTTCTTCCCCGGTCGCTTATCCCTGACCCCTGAGCCATATTCACAAGATTGATCACAGTGACTGCAGGGCCGAACTTCAATCAGGGAGAGTCTCTGAGAGAAGATTTGGGAGGAGCCAATGTCAAAGAGGAGGACAGCCCTCTAGGTTGGAGAAAAACAAAGGTCCTGAAGGTCCCAGCTGAGCCTGAGAGGAAGGAGCACAGTGTCATGTTGTCCGGGTGCAAGTGGCTATGGCTCCCGATCCCTGCCTCTTGGGAGTACTGGGCCTTCCTCAGTTTGAGGGTCATGAGTCTGCAGCCTGTGAACTGTCCTCTGGGAGCTGGGGATGTAGGTCACAGGTAGAATACTTGCCTGGCATGAAAAACAACTTGCAGATGTGCTAGAACTGTTTTTCCTGTGTTGAGATCAATAAAACAGTTTTCACTGTGACTATCTCAGGGGAACAGGATCACCTTGCCTGGTTAATGGCAATCTAAGCATGGAATTTCCATGACTCTGATAGGTTCCTTTTGTCCCCAGAGCCTGCCACTATCTTGGACTCTGGTGGCTCTCTGGATGGCTACCAGTTCCTCGCTCTAAGGATTAGTACTTACCTCCTGGGACAGGCCTGGCCATGATACCAAGCGGCCCATGTGGTATGTCTCACCCACCCATAGATGCTGAGCTGCCTGGAGCACATGTACCACGACCTGGGCCTGGTCAGTGACTTCGGCATCAACCCCATCACACTCAGGCGCTGGCTGGTAAGTGCCTAGAGCTGACACTGGACTGCCCCATGCTAACGCTGAGCAGGCCCTGCAGAGGGACATTCCTTCCCAGGGACATGTGGCCTCTCCCTGTTCTCACTGGCCTGGTCCTTGAGCACCCAGGACAGTGGTGATATAGCAGGACTCAGATGGACAAGTGAAGCACGTGTGTGCACACATCTGTGCATGGGTGCTTGTGCTGTGTGCTTGGGTGTGGTTAGCAGATCTTTTTGTTAACAGTAGCATATTGCTCAGAACCTGGCATTGAAGTCCCTTAACTCCTTCATGTCGTGAGACCTGATGTAGCTTGTCACACCCCTTGGGGACCCCTCATATGCCGTGGGACTTTCCAGGGTACAAAGCCACCTGGTTCACTCCTGTGGAGACCCCGGGGCTCTGGACCTGGGATCTGTGAGGGCAGGCTGGGATCGTCCAGATGTGGTCCTGGGAAGTCTGCAGGGCAAGCAGAAGGGTGGGACTCACCTGTCCTCCTGAACTCCAGCTCTGCGTGCATGACAACTACAGAAACAACCCCTTCCACAACTTCCGGCACTGTTTCTGCGTGGCCCAGATGATGTACAGCATGGTCTGGCTCTGCAACCTGCAGGTAGGTCCTGCAGGGGAATACCCTGACAACACCCGTCCTACCAGGAGCCCTGCCTGCGGGTCCCACCTGCCCCCACTCACTCCATGAGACTGCTCCTAGGGTTATCTACAGAGCTGGTACAAGTAGATGTGGTAGCATGTGCTGGGAGTCTGAGGCAGGAGAGTTACAACTTCAAGCCCAACCTAGGCAATGTAGCAACTTAGCAAGACCTTGACTCATGTTTTACAAAGGGCTGAGGGTATAGCTTAGTACAGAGGTCTTAGGTTCAATCCCCAGTACTACAAAAATAGTACACTGTGGCCTGACCCACTTAGCCTACCCCAAGTCTTTGGGTGGCTGGGATGGGATGGCAGCCTCATCCTGCCTTGCTGCTGTCTCCCACCTGCCGAGCCCTACCTCACTATCGTCCTTCCCCATGAGAGCCAAAACATGAACTCTGTCCCTTGATCCAGGAGAAGTTTTCCCAAATGGACATCTTGGTCCTGATGACAGCGGCTGTCTGCCATGACCTGGATCACCCAGGATACAACAACACGTATGTACACACTTCCTTCCTCTCCCTTCTCTTTGGCAGGTGCCCTAGCTGCAGGGATCCCTGCAGTACTCCTACTGTACTCCTGTACTCCTGCTGTCTCCAAGACTCCCAGATCCCAGCTCCCCCTTTGCTGGACACAGCACCCAGGTTCTGACTCTGTCTGAGGCCTTTGTCCTGGGCCTCCCCTGTTGGGCAGCAGGGTTCTTCAGGGCCATGAGACTGTGCGGGTGGCCACATTGCCTTGTCATTGTGGCTCCAGGCTTAGTGGACACAAAGCAGAGCCCAGGGAGCACCAGCATGGTCCTCCATGGCACTTCTTGCCAGCTTCTGAGGGAAGAGGCAGAGAGAGCAGGTAGTGGGGATTGATCCACAGCAGGGCTGCAGGCCAGGGCTGCACTGAGGCCTCCTGCTTCTGTCGGAGCAGTGTGCTATCCTTGGAACTCACAGGTTCCAATGGGTGGCCTGGTTCTGGGTTCACAGTAATGCCTCAGTCCTCTCCAGCACATCTGTGTGTGCAATATCAGCCATGGCTAAGAGCCATGTCACTGGTCAAGTCCAGAGTCAATCCGCAGGTGAGGCACCAGATGACACTACACAGGTGGCAGCATCAACCCGGCCCCATCTATTCCCTTTGCTCCATCCCACAAGTCTGAGCTCAAGTGGGATCTGTCAGTCCAACTTAACACTTGGGGCAGCTGGCTCCCATAACGTCAGGTCGCCAGCCCTGCGGCACACCCACTCTTCTTGCCTCTGCAGCCACTCCTCACACACGTGGCTATGCAGGTGCTCCTGCCCGTGCAGGGGCCTGAGCCCCTGCTTTACACCCCAGGTACCAGATTAATGCCCGCACTGAGCTGGCTGTGCGATACAACGACATCTCACCGCTGGAGAACCACCACTGTGCTGTGGCCTTCCAGATCCTGGCCCGGCCTGAGTGCAACATTTTCGCCAACGTGCCACCTGAGGAGTTCAAGCAGATCCGACAGGTGACGTTGTGGGCTTCTAACCGCAGAGGGGGGCGGGAGAGACAGGGCAACATCTCACTACCAGTGTGGCTGGAGTCTGCTGGTCACAACAGAACCCGGCAAGGACCCTGGGACCTGCCCTCCTGCTCCATCTCCCCCTCGGGCCAGCATGGGACCCCACGAGTGGGGTGAGGTGGGGAAGTCTGCCATACCTCAACATCCCACCAGCCTACACAGCTTGGCTACCTAACCCAGTTTCCCAGTTTCCTTTTTTTTTTTTTTTTTTTTGGTGGAACCAGGGATTGAACTCAGTCCCTTGCACTTGCCAGGGAAGCCAGTTCCCTCTTAGATGAGGCTTGTATCCATTCTGCAATCAAGGAAGCAGGCTTGGATAGGGTGGGTCTCGCATCCAAGGGTGCAAGCTCTGACAGACACACCTGTTACAGGCAGCCAGTGCCCTAGAGTCTCAGCTTATATGACCTGCCACCCATGGCCTGCCCATCCCCACCAACCTGCCCCATAATCTTGTCCACTGCTAGTCTCACAAGGGAGAGGGATCACATGATGATCCTAGGAGAACTGGAATGGGTTGGATGGGAGCCAACTTCCAGAACATGTGACTGTGGCCTTCCATGGCCAAGGCCCTTCAAGTGTTCTAACCTAGGACCTCTAGGTCTCAGGACCCTATGTGGGCCCTAAGCAAATAACAAGGACCACCAGAGCTGGCAGAGGCCAGGAAGGACCCATCCCTGGAGACTTGGGATGTCAGGGCCTGCTAGCCCTGATCTTGCACTTCTGGCCTGCAGAACCCAGAGGGGCACTCCTGTGGGGAGGACTCCAGTTTCCCTGAGGAGTGTTTGCACCTCCCCATGGGGATCTCACCTGCTCTGAGTCCCTGATGGCTTCCTCCCCATGCAGTGATATGCATGGGAAAACAGCATCTCTCCTGAGAATTGATAAGCTTTGCTGTCTCAGAGAGCAGCACCTGATAGGCCGTGGTTCCGCTATGTCTGTGTCTGGGATGGTCTAAGCCAACTGCATTGTCAATTATAGTCATTATTGAGTCACCAATTCCTGGTACTTCCTGCTTCTACCCCACAGGCTTTCCGCCCTCTCTTCTGTGTTTGCAGACCACCCTGAGCACAAGCGCTGCACTGCTGTGCTGATCAGTTATGATGAGCTGTAGCCAGCCTCCCTCTGGAGTGGGTAGTGGGGTAGCCATGAAGAGAGATTCCCACACAGCCTCCCAGCACTGCCTGTGCGGAGCCCCTCAGGAGTAGGACTGGGCCAGCCACTGTGTATGACTTACCCCAAAAGACAGCACCCCAAAAGAGGAGGCGCAGCCAGCCTCTACTCTTCTTCATGTGGCTGTATGCACTTACAAGGGCTGTCCTGCTTCCAGACTTCACTGCTTTTCAAATAAGACTTTCTTATCTGGGCATGGTGGTGCACACTTGTGATCTGAGCTGCTCAGAAGGCCGTGGCAGGAGAATAACAAGTGCAGGCCCAGCCCAGGCAATTTAGCAAGAACCTGTCTCAAAATATAAAATGAGCTGGGGTTGCATCTCAGTGGCAGAGCAATTGTCCAGCATGCCCAAGGCCCTGCCTTCCATTCCCCTGCCACAAACATAAGATTCTTCTGAAGGTAAAAGTTGTCCCAAATTTTAAGAAGTATTTTGTCATTGAAGATTTTGAAGATAACTAAGTCCTTCATTAATGACAGAATCCAATGTTTATAGAAAAACTGCATAATTCAAAACACAAGCAGTACCACCAAAAATACATATATTTGATATTCCCTGTGTTGACTGCCCTGGTTTTTGTGTTTCTTTTCTTTTTTTGGTGTGTGTGTGTATTTCTTTTCTCGCAAAAGCCGAGAATCATACCTAGCACAGAGGTGCTCTCTAAGCATGAGTGGGAGGGATGGATGGATGGATGGATGGATGGATGGATGGATGGATGGATGGATATATGGATGGATGGATGGATGGATGGATGGATGGATGGATGGATATATGGATGGACGGATGGATGGATGGATGGATGGATGGATGGATGAGGGTAGCTGGATGGGTAGGTTATGGTTGATGGATGGATAAAGATAGCCAGATGGATAGAGGATGGATGGATGAGGATGGGGATGGGTGGGTGGATGGATGGGTGGATGGATGGATGGATGGGTGGATGGATGGATCGATGGATCGATGGATGGATGAGGATAGCTGGATGGGTAGGTTATGGTAGATGGATGGATGAAGATGGTCAGGTAGACAGGGGATGGATGGGTGAAGATGAGGATGGCTGGATGGATGGCTGGATGGATGATGGCCAGGTGGATTAGATGGATGGATGATGAATAATACCATAGCAGAGGTTAAAAGGCAAGTTCACATGAGACCTTGCTCGCTCTCTGGAGGGTGAACCAGTGCTCTAAGAGTGACATTCATCCCTCACAGGGACCAGGCCCAAACACTCCTGAGAGTTCCAACCATTTTGCTGCAGTTAGATTGGAGACCACATTTCCACAAGGGCACATTCAAACCACAGCAGCAATAAAATATTTGTATTTTAAAACTACTTATATTCTCCTTTATACATGTGTTAATAAGGACATCATTAAATGTACCCTGACTCTGATCACACCCAAGCCATACACACACATATAGAGTAGATAAGAGAAAAAATACTTCTGGAAAAGTTATTCCTGACATCCAGCAACAAGGCATGGAAGGAGCGGACTGTGTAGCTAGGCAACTAGGTCTCAGGGAATCATTTGCACTTGGCTGAGGTCTGCTGTATTCCTCCATAAGCACAGTGACCCGTCAGGTAACCTGTAAGTCTGCAGTCTGCAAGTCGGTCATCTCACAGGCCTGTGGGTGGGTTGCAAGGTCCCTGGCACAGGGGGACAGCAGCCACAATGGCTGTGGTGTGGGCAGGTTCCCCTGCTGCATTCTGACACACAGAAGTTGGACTCGTGCATGGGGTTGCCACGGGATCACGCATGCGGAGTCCAGGTCCTGCCCACACCGTGGGAGGTTGGTAGAGTCTGCCTGCCCTGTTAAGGCTTTGTTCTCTCCTGATGCAGGGAATGATCACGTTAATACTGGCCACGGACATGGCGAGGCATGCAGAAATAATGGACTCTTTTAAGGAGAAAATGGAGAATTTTGACTACAGCAATGATGAGCATATGACCCTGGTAAGTGGGCTGCTGGGGCCCCAGGGTGAGGTCTGAGCACCAGCTCAGACTAGAAACCCAGGATCCAGAGTCTGCAGCCTGGGCCTGGAATGATGCACCCAGAATCCACCTTTGAGGGCCACAACTCCCACAGGCCAGCAGTTGGCAGGGTCGCCTTCCTCTGTGACTGAGGGCAGTATTTTCCCAGGCAGGTATGCTGAGGGCTGGCCCTTTGTAAAGAGCAGAATGCATGAGTGTTTCCTTTCACCAGGCTCAGAGAAGAAGCTAGTTGCGCTGCATCTTGTCTAAGGGCAAACAATACTTTAAAAGTAACTGCTTAATCCCAGCACTTGGGAAGCTGAAATAGGAGGATCACTGTGAGTTACAGGCCAGCCTGGGTTACATAGTGAGTTCAAGGTCAGCCTCAACTACATAATGAGACCCTGTCTCAAAAAACACACAAAAAATCATAATCATAAATAATAGGCCGGTGAGATAGCTCAGCAGACTGAAGTGCCTACTTAGGCAAGTGCAGGGACCACAGTTCAATCCCCAGCACCACATGCTACGCTGAGCTGGCCACAGAGTCCAGGCATAGTGGCACACACCTGTAATCCCAGCACTGAGGAGGCTAAAAAACAAGAGGATCACTATGAGTCTGAGCTTTGCAGTGAGACCCTGTAACAAGCAAATACATTTTTAAAAAAGAAATTATAATAAATAAATAAACAATAAAACAGACCAGGTACGGTGGCACATACCTGTGATCCCAGTGCTGGGGAGGCTGAGACAGAAGAATTACTATGAGTCCAAACTGCATAACGAGACCCTATATCAAATAAATAAAGCAAAATAAAACTAATTGCTTAAAACCAGTATCATCCCTGTGCACCACCAGCAAAGCTGATCAACTGGGACATCCTGCTCAGTGGGGCTGAGCTAGCCGTCTCCCAGGGCGAGCCTTCAGGGTCACCACACCTTTGGCTAAAGGAGCACCCAGGCCTTCCGGGGGAGCGTGCTCATGTCTGACAGTGAGCAGCGGGAGGACATGCCTCCCCAGCCAGGGCCTCAGGGGAGAGCTTTTCCCTGAGATGGAAAACAGTCAGGCATCCTTTGTCCTCCAGGGACCCCTCCTGGGACCCCCAAGGGACCCTCACACAGTGGAGAGCACCAAGCCCTCGGCGCACTGTTTTGGACCAAAGCCACCTGCTCATAGGACAGCACAAGGGACATCGTGTGGGATGTTGTGGCTACGAAGGCTGGCAGGAAGGGACCCAAGCTACCCTGAGGCTGCCCGCAGGACAAGTCTGGGCACAGAAGGCCCTGAGTGCTGCAGAGAAGGGCATGTACAGTGTTCTAACTCCAAAACCAGGGTTCCACTGATGGGCACGAGGTCAGCAGGGCAGGGCGAGGGTGCCCCCTCCATTTTGTGGTGCGGGGGTGCTGAAGCTGCTTGCCCTCCACACTGAGATGCAGGTTTCCTTCTCTACCCTTTTTTTTTTTTAAGGCAAGGTCTCACTATGTAGTTGAGACTGCCCTTGAACTCACTGTGTAGCCCAGGCTGTCCCTAAACTCAGAGGCCCTCCTGCCTCAGCCTCCCAGGTGCTGAGATTACAGACATGTTTCATTCCATTCCCAGCCACTCTGCTGTATTTCTAAAGACACCATATTATTCCTCAGGGGAGTCCTCACACACCCCAGTTCAGTGAGTTACCCCTTTTCAGTGAATGCTAAGAGAGCAAACCCTGGGCCTCATGGGTGCTAGGCAAGAGCAGTATCCCTGAGCTACACCCCAGCCAGTGAGTGGGTCACTTCAGTCCCCTTTGTATGCATGTGTGCGTATTTATTGATTTGCACTACTTGGAATTGAACTCAGGCATCTGCACTGAGCTATATCTGCTCTGAGCCATCCCTTCATATATATATATATATATATATATATATATATATATATATATATATATATATAATTTTGAGACAGGATTTGGCTCTGTCACTGAATTACCCAGGGTTGGATTCATCTCCACCCTCCTGCCTCAGCCTCCCTGGGTGCTGGGTTTCAAGTATGTGCCATCACACCTGGTTTCTAGCACCCTTTGTGACCACTGCACCTTAACAGCATCTTCTATTTTCCCTGCACCCACAACAACCAAGACATTGTTTCTACACTGGATAGTTGGTATTGACAGAACCTGTGTGGGCCCCAGGGCCCTCGTGTTCCCAGGGGAATCTGAGAGCCAAAAACCCAGCCTTTAAGGGCTGCACTATGAGCAGGGTGTCTGTGCAGCGGGTGGGGGTAAGCCCCTGGGCCACTGTGGCCCCACACCACTGTCACCCCCTTCCTTCCGTCCTCACCCTGTGTCCCCACTGCCTTCATTCTGATGTCCCTTCTTCCAGCTGAAGATGATCCTGATAAAGTGCTGTGACATCTCCAACGAGGTGCGGCCCCTGGAGGTGGCAGAGCCATGGGTGGACTGTCTCCTGGAAGAGTATTTTATGCAGGTAGGAGCCTCACAAAGCCAGCCCTGTTCACTGCTGTCTCCAGCCTCCATGATGTCACAAAGGTGCCACCTACCAGCACAAGTAGGGCAGCTCTGGGGACAGGCTCATAAGGAAAGTGTCCAGAAGAAAGCACTGCAGAGGCTGGAGGGAGCCTAGGGATGAGTGAACCCAGCCAGTCAGCTCACAAGGACAGCTCCAGTGGGGTGGCTTCATAAGGGACAAAGGACAGTAAGCCATGAAGTACAACCATCGTAGCAGCCCAGTAGTGCTTTTAACAAACACCCTGCCCGCGGCCCTCGGTCCCTGGGACTCTGCACTTGCCTGGTGCAGATGCGTTCCTGCTGACAGTGGCCCAGGGGTGTGCGCCTCCCAACAGCTTGTTCTGCTTGTTGTCTCAGAGCAGCAGTGTTCCATTTCTCCTTGGCCACCCGGTGTTCCTATCTGTAGCACTCCTGTCCCCTTCATTCCTTGCAGAGCGACCGTGAGAAGTCAGAAGGCCTTCCTGTGGCCCCATTCATGGACCGAGACAAAGTGACCAAAGCTACAGCCCAAATTGGGTTCATCAAGTTTGTCCTGATCCCGATGTTTGAAACAGTGACAAAGGTGAGTGACCATCGCCTCATGCTAATGATGCTCGGGTGAGCACAGGTATGTGCATGCACCTGCATACTTCACACGTGTGCATGCAATGCACACACACATACTTGCTCATGCACACATGTAGGTGGGTACCTAGAACCCTCAGAGGTCATGTCATTGGCTGTCATGGCTTCAGGGAGCCACTTCCTCCATGCTTTGGGCAGAGCTGTCCCTGTAGCCTTTGAGCTAGACCAGGTTCCCTCAGGCTATAAATGCCCAGTTCCTGGTGGCAGCTCCCCCTCTGCCCAGATCACCTTCCTGTCCACCGCATCCAGCGTCCAGCACCCGTTGCCACTTGCCCAAGACCCCCATCTTGAGTTGCCCTGTGTCTGAACCGATCCATCTCATGCACCCCTGCGGCTCCTTCTGATGTCTCTTCAAGCTGCTCCACCCTTCCTGTCCCCAGGGTCACCAGTCATGTGGCTGCTATCCTCATGGCAGGCGGGGAAGCAAATGGCCTGGGGAGGTTATCATGAGGAGGGAAGGGAGGATGGAGGCTGCACGCACAGGTCCCCACACCTCGAGACCTATCAGGTGGCCTCACCCGACCTAATTACCCTGACGTCCCCAGAAGACTCCAGGGTCATTGTCTGTCTCCCCAGCTCTTTCCTGTGGTAGAGGAGCTCATGCTGCAGCCCCTGTGGGAATCCCGAGATCACTATGAGGAGCTGAAGCAGATGGATGATGCCATGAAAGAGGTAAAAACAGAGTCAACCCAGGGCCTGGCCCTGGATCCACAGCAGGGAGCGCATCTGTAATCCGGGAAACGAAGCCTGCAGCCTTGCCTCACATCCCTGGCTGGGTTCAGACCCATCAGAACCTGTGTGTCTGTCTCTACACCAGGGGCCCCTGCACCTGAGACCCTGTCAAATCTCAACCTGAAAAATCTCCATTCACGTCCTGCACCCTCCCAGCCTGGCCTGGACCCTGTGATGTCCCCTAGGCCCTCCTTTCTCATTGTCAATGCTCCCATGGGTCAAGGCTTTCTTGGGGACTGTGCACTGCAGTACCTATTTTCAGCCAAGGAACCTGGAAGCCCTGGATGTCCCCAGCACCATGCCTTAGCCACTCTGTGTACAATGCCAGGCATACCATAGCTGCTCCATAAATGCTCTTGTATTAATTAAAAGTTCCAACCAGAGGGCCAGCGAGATAGCTCAGCGGACTAAGCACCTGCTTAGGCAAGCACAAGGACTGGGGTTCGATCCCCAGCACCACAGGCCACACTGGCCCTGCCCCTGGGCATGTTGAACTGACCACCAAGACCAGGCATGGTGGCACACGCCTGTAATCCTAGTGCTGGGGAAGCTGAAAACAGGAAGATCACTATAGGTCTGAGCTGCGTAGCGAGACCCTGTTCCAAAGAAAGAAAGATTTTGAAAAGCTCCATTTCCCACCAAAAGGTCACAGAGAGGTCTGTAAAATCATGAAAGACTAAGAAACATAGAGGAACAGACCAAACGGGGGTTTCCTCTGGTGTCAATCCCCAGGGAAGGCTAAAGGCCTTCTCTACTTTCTGTGACCCTGCAGCTGCCAGGCCATCCCATGAGCCACTGGTAGGAAAGCCTTGCATCCCCAAGTCCTGTGCCCACTGCCCAGTGAGGACACCAGGACTCTGCCTGGTACTACTTCCATGCAGTAGACGCACAAAGGGATACAAGCCCAGACCTGTGAGGTGCCTCCTGACCGTGCCTCGTGGCTGTGGAGGCTGCAGGCAGCTGAGCTCCTATGCCATGTAGACTGCTGCTGTCACAGGCTAGGTCACACACACCAGGGCTGTCCCTGAAAAGTCCAGGGTATCCATCCTGGCACACGATGCCTACCACACCTCCCAGGACTGATGCTGTCTGCTTCTCTCTGTCCTAGTTACAGAAGAAGACCGAGAGCTTGACCTCCGGGGTCAGTGGGAAATCTAAAGAGAAGAGCAGAGATGGGAGAATGAGTGAAGATGGCCCGTCTCCAAATTGATGTCTCAGTGCACATGGCGTACACGGTAATGTAGACTGCAGAAGGGAGGACACAGAGACCTGTGTGTGAGGAGGGAGCCAAGGATGTGTGGCAGGTGGCCCTACTGTGTGAGGAGGGAGCCAAGGATGTGTGGCAGGTGGCCCCTCTTTGTGCAGCACTGCCAGTCACTCAGTACAGGGACCCCAGGCCCTTGGCTAATCCCAGTTTCCTACAGATTTGGATTAAATCTAAGCCCTCCTAATATTGCACAGTGGGATTTCACTCCAGCACATGCACCTCGGGGACACACCCATAATCAAACCAGCGCACACAGAATATTAACACATAGCTAAAACTGAGTTCCTGGTATGTAGGAATTAGGATAAACCCTCAAAAGAAGGGAATATACTTCTGAAAGTTAAAAAAAGAAACTACACCACTTAGAAAAGGAAGTCTTTGTGTGTGTTATGTTTTGTTTTGTTTCTGGTTCTAGGCACTGAACCCCTGCTTATCCCATGCTAGACAAGTGCTCTGCCACAGAGCTGAATCCCAACCTATTTTTTTTTTAAGACAGGGTCTCACGAAGTAGTAGAAGCTGGCTTTGAACTCACTGTGTAGCCCAGGATGGCCTGAAATTCACAGTGGTCCTCCTGCCTCAGCCTCTTGAGTGCTGAGATTACAGGCATATGTCACCATGCCTATCCTGTTTTTCCTTTTTAATGCAATTGAGCCAGGCATGGTGGTGCATACCTGTAATCCCAGCCACTCAGAAGACTGGGGCAAGAGAATCACAAATTTGAGGCCAGCCTGGGCAACTCAGTGAGATTCTCTCAAAAAGTCAGAAGGGCTAGGATTATAATTCTATGGTGGAGCACTTGCCTAGCAGTACTACACACAAAAAGAAAAAAAGTAGGGGCAGGGAGATAGCTCAGTAGAATAAGCACTTGCTTGGCAAGCGCAAAGTCCTAAGTTCAATCCCTGGTACCGCAAAAAAAATAAATAAATAAAATAAAAAGTAAGGGTAGGGGATATAGCTGAGGGGCATAAGCACCTGCCTGGTGAGTGCAAGGTCCCGAGATCAATCCGCAATAAGTAAATAAATAAATAAATAATAGAGGAAAGCTGGAGATGGAGCTCAGTACTGCCTCCATTTAATTCCCACTATCACTTCAAAAAAAAGTGCAGTTGAAGTACTCTAATCTTTTCAGAAATAAAGGGGTCACATCTCAGGCTTTAAGCCCTGTCTCCCATCCCACCCTCTTACTCATCGTGGAAGGTAAAGCAGCCCATGTCGTTGGTCACCACGGATCACACCGCATCCACGTCTGTCCCAGAATGTGAGAGCAACTTGGTACATAACATGTTCCAGTGGAGGGCTCGGCTTGACAGAGCAGCAGCCAGGCTCTGCCACCAGCACGCCTCACTTTGTGTCCCACCCTTGCCAAGGATGAGCCACATGACACAAGCGTCTCCAGTTCTCTGAGCCTGAGTCCAAACTGGGCCCCCATTGTGCTCTCAGGACTGAGAGGAGCAGAGTGCTGCTCTATGCCACGGGCCCTGGATGTGGCATTTGTCTTTAAGTTGGGTCAGGTTCTTCAGCAACTCGGGAGCAGGGTGATGCTGGATCCTGTTCTTCCCCATGTTCAGCACTGTGCCTGATACCCCTGCCCTTTGAAACTGCTGTGTGTGATCCTGGACATTTATGTCCCCATGGAAACAAACCTTTGCTTTTTCCTTTGCCAAGCAGGCCAAGCTGGATGCAGCAGCAACAGCAGTAGCAGCAGAGCTGTAGGCCACGGCGTGGACGGGCTGGCAGAGCCTCACGTGACCCTCCGGGCCAGGAAAAGTCACTCTGGGCACCTAACGCCAGAAGACCACATTTTCTAAGAACTGTTTGTTCACTGCTACAAGAAGGAAAAAAAAGGAATTCACGATGCTGTACAGAATTTTTATTTTTAAACTATCTTTTAAATAATATATTCTTATACAGAAGTGGGTACTGTACTTTTTCCTCGGTAGCATTTTGTATCCCCTCCTGCTGCTGTTGGGTTTTCCTGCAGACAAAGATGCTTGGCTCCCCATGCAGACCTCACACACAGGTCAGTGTGACGAGATGCAGACGTCCGTGTAGGTCCTGCCTTAAGTGTCAGAATGGTGCCGGGGGGGTGAGTGTGTATTGTGTGCTCACGAGTGGATGGGACGTCAGTGCTGTGTGCGGACCAGGCCCTGGCAGGTTGATAAGGCCATGTGGGCCAGGTGTGGCAGTGGGGTCACAAACCTGACCTTGGGGACAGAAAAGGCTGAATGATCACTCTCAGGGCAGTGAGGACTCCACGTCTAAGCCCTCCACACCTTCGCAGGGGAGGCAAGAAGCTCTGTCCTTCGTACTTGTTTTGAAGACAGGCACTGGAGGCACTCTGGTGGCACTGTGTCCTCCAGATAGTCCCAGCTTGTCACAAACCAGTCACACACTCTGCCTGTGTTCAGGCTTCTGGTCTCTCAGTTGACAAAAAGCAGAGAGGTGCTGTCCTCCTCCAGGGCCTGGGCACCATCCCTGCTCCCTGGAGGAATGGGCCACCCCCAGGGCATCTCCGCTCAGAAGCGCTGACCTTTGGAGGTCATCCTCTCATCTGCGCTCCGTGGACCTTTCCCTCCCAGGCCAGATCTCTCCTGGTGAGTTCCAGAATGTCGCTTCCTCTCCTGAGAGAACTTGTCTGGGGCCTGTGAAATTTCCCACCTCTTCTTGGACCCAACTTGACACAGATGGGGACTCTGGATTTTATGCCACTTCTTGATTTTGCTTTTGCTTTTCATTTGAATCCCACTAAAGCTGTCACAAATGGCTTCAGCAAAAGGACATCCAAAACAAGGTACCAATGGTAGTGTGCCAGCCTTGGTGTTGCCCAGCAGGAAAGGCCTGTGCCCTGCTCTCTGGCACAGCTTTCCTCTCTCAGCCACCTCTGTCTCCTCCAAACCACGCCTGCACTCCATGGCGCTGTCTCCTTGGTACTCAGGAGGCTGAGGCAGGAAGATCGCTGTGAGTTCAAGGCCAGCCTTAGCTACATGCTAAATTCAAGGCCAGCTTGGACTACACAGTGAGACTCTGTCTTTAAAAACAGAACCAAAACAACCCATGAACTCTACTGTGAACTGCTCATGGGAAAGATCTAGGCCATGTATTCCTTATAAGAATCCAACCCCAAATATCTCCCACCCACACCCACTCCCATCCATGGAAACTGTCTTCCGTGAAACCAGACTTTTGTGCCAAACACATGAGGGAGCCGCTGCTCTGAATCACCTCAAGGTGACTTCGGTACCTAACACAGTGTAAATGCTGTGCAGACAAGGGCTAGATGCTGTCATTTAAGGAATAAAGACCACAAAAAGTCTATGTGTTCAGGATAGACAATTTTATTCCGATATTTTTGGCCCAAATTTGATTGGATACATGAAAGCAGAAACCATGAGTGTAAACAGCTGACACTGCCCACAACACAGGTATACACCCATGTCCACACACACACAGACATGCACATACACATCACAGAATCACACGTGTGAGCTGCAGGCACACACGCTGCTATACGTCACACAGACAGTGTCGGGTTTCAGGCTGTGCCTCACCCTAGAACAGCAGAACCAGCCAAAGGCAGGATCAGTGCAGAGAGACCATCCAGGTGACTCTACCAGGGGCACTGGCTCCATGTGGCTGGCTGGCTGTAGAGCTGCCCACCACGGGGCAGTGTGTCTGTCATGGACCTACAGAACATGGGGCCACCAGCTCTGGGATGATGAGTTGTTTGTGCAAAAGGAAATCCTACAAAAAATGAATTCCCGGAACTGCGAGCTCCCTAGGGGTAACCTTGATATCTGGGACAGATTCAGAGCTCCAAACTCACTGGATGAACGAATAAGGTTGAGTCTGGAGTTGCTTGCCTTAAAATCAGAATGCAAACTGTTGGAGAGGAACAGAGACCCTCCTGTGGGCATGCGCACTGGAGGGGTGGTGCGCGCAGTGTGCATACAGCTGCTGTGCACGGTGCCCACCGCTGTACCCAGCTGTGCTCTCACTTGGGAGATGCTAATAGGCAGGTGGTGCCCGTTCCTTCTTGGCACAGCACTTCAGACTGGCATGAACATAGTAAAAACAAGGAACATTTGGTTTTTGCTCAGGATCAAGAGGACAGGAACTGCAGGAGCCAGTAGGGGCCAGGCAGCACGACCTGGCACCAGAACCTCATGCAGTAAGAATTCTGGGCTGATTTCCCAATGGTTTTATTAAAAACACTTTGTAGCAAAAACTCCAAATTGCCATAGCTGTGGCAAGTAGCACAGAACAGAAGAAAATGCCAAGCATCTGGGGTGACTGACCATCCACTAGCTCTCGTGGTGGCCATGGGTGAGATCCAGGGACACCTGCTTTTGGCAGGTGACTGTCACCAGGTGTGTAACTCCACAGCTCCATCTCTGGGCTGAGTTGCAGCTGCCACGATGGGTGCTGAGCTGAGCTCCCTGCCTGCTCCCACGCTGAGGCTGTGCCAGCCATGGCTGTGTCATCAGGACAGGGGACCACCTGGAAGTCATCTGCTCTGCAAAGAGCCTGCCAGGCTACACTTGCACCCTAGATTTCTTATCTCTTAAAATATGTAAACTATAGGAACTTCCCTTCTGTCTTAGTTTCCAGGGCTATGAGACAAATGACCATCAAGTTAGGCTCAAAAGAACAGAAACGTGTCCTCCCTCAGCTCTGAGGCAGGGACCTGCAGGCCCACACTGGCCTGGAGCTCCCAGGAGAGGCTGCTCCCTGCTCCCTGCCTCTGCCTGCTCCCAGGTATTCCAGCAACCTCTAGGGGTTCCTGGCCTATGTCAGTATCATAGCTGTCTCACCCTATGTGTGTCTCTGTCCAAATTTCCTCTTTCTGTGAGGACATCAGTCCTTGAATCAAGGCCACCCTACTCCGGTCTAATCTCATCTTCACTTAATCTGCAAAGACCCTCTTCTAAATAGGGTGCCATCCATAGGTCCCGGTTCTCAGAACCCAAACTTATAGTTTCAGAGCAACCCAACACCACCTGTGGCACCCTGGGAGTCTCAGCTTCCCATCCGTAACTGCTTCTTCTGTTTGTCCTGCGGTTTCAGTAAAATAATATTTGTGACATGCTCAATATGAGGTCTGGCCCCAGTTCTCAGTTTCCCTCTGGGGCCTGCCTCAGTGTCTCCCATGAGGCCACCTCAGAGGTTCGAGTTCCTGCATGAAGCAGGTGCAGGCCTGCTCATTTGTGGCACTTGCTCTTGGCCAGGCTTCCTCAAACCAGCCAGGATCTGAGGAATGCAAGCACCCAGCCAAACCACCACTAACAGACTTAGGGTACGTGGGTCCCCAAGAGGACCAAGGTAGCTCAGTGGGACACAAAAGCAGAGAGGAAGGAAAGGTTGATCAGGAGGTAAGGATCCAGGAAGACAAATCATGACATTGTATATTGCCTTGGCTGAACTCAAATTTGACAGTCTGCCTTTGATGACCTGGGTATGAGTGGTGATTGCATTAGTTTACTTTTGTTATGCAGCAGAACATCCCAAAATGTAATGGTTTAAAACGTGATGTTTACTGTTTCTTATAGTTTTATGGTTTCATTTGAAACCTTAAAATGTTTCAATTTCTAGGAACTCTCGACAGATGTTTTGGGCCTGGAATCACAGCTGCCTCTGGCAAGTGTAAGAGTTTCGCCTATGGCTCTGGCACTCAGTTTGCTGTGACCTGCAGCTTGAGTCACGTATGTGTCACTTGTCATGTGGCAGCTAACACAGCTCAAAGTGGTTTCCATCAGCCAGTGAGCATAAGTCCCGGGGCTCAAGGAATTTCAAGTCTCAGCACATGCCACTTTATCTTATGTCTGCTTGGACAAAACAAGTTGTGGAGGAGCTAGATTTAAGAGAAAGAGACTCCACTTCCTGAGAGAAGGAGCGATGCCCTAACATTTCAATCCATAAATTTATTGAATTAAAAAAATGTGGCTTGAGTCTTAGCCCAGGTCCGGTGAGTGTGTGGAGAGCTTCCTGCTACCCTGCGCCGGCGGGACCAGTCCCAGCCCAGGCGCAGCGTGGGCCGGACCCTCTCCCATCCCCTCGGGCCGCCCCACACCACTCTGCCGTATGTCCCCACCCCTCC
>NW_004524621.1:3372910-3377989 GCF_000260255.1 Octodon degus | reverse complement strand
TAACCACTAAGAAGAATATATGCAGTGTATTATTTGTTGAAACTGTACTTCCGATTTGATTTGAAACTGTCTCATTGCTATCTGTTTATCAATAAAACTATAGAAAAAAAAATGTGGCTTAAAAACACAGCTGGTAGGGCCGGCCAGATAGCTCAGTGGATTAAAGCGCCTGCTTAGGCAGACACAGGGGCCTGAGGTTCAATCCGCAGCCTGCCATGCCAGCCCTGCTCATGGGGCACACTGAGACAGCAATTGAGACTGGGTGTGGTGGTGCCTTCCTGTAATCCCAGTGCTTGGGAAGCTGAAAACAGGAGGATCACTAGGAGTCTGATCTATGTAGTGAGACCCTGTAGACCCTGTTCTAAATACATTTTTTTAAAAAGCTGGTGCATTTTTGATCATCGGCCATCAGACACATCTTAAAACCTCCTCTACTATCAAACCCATACAACCCGTTTAGAAGGTTTCAATTTCTAGGAACTCTTGACATCTCCCATGGTCCATTAGGGTGTGGTGTCAATTCATTTGGCCCTCTCTTGCTTTCCCTCTCCTCCTTCAGGGGGTTGGTAGAGCACCCTCCTGGCTGTGTCTGGGTGGTCATGGAGGTATGGCCTTTGGTCTATATATAGTCCCTCACATCTTCCCCTCTGGCACTGCTTCTCTGCTCTGCTTCCTGACCACTATGAACTCAGCAGCTTTGGTCCACTATACCCTTCCACCATGATGTTCCTGCCTTGGAGCCAGCTGACCATGGACTGAACCCCTGAAACTGTGAGCCAAATTAAACTTCTCCTGCCCTACCTGGTGCATGTCAGGAATTGTGTCATCAACAAGAAGCTTATTGACACATGGTCAGGAGAGACTACCTGTGGCTGGCCTGGGGACAGCTATCACTAGCACTAATGGGGACTATTGGTCCCAGCCAAGGAGCATCAGGGAGAGCGTGGCTATATCACTTCCCAAGACCCATGAGCAGCAAATGGTGAGCAGTTTACATCTTGTGCTCCTTTGCCATAAAGGTGTTTTGCACAAGCATTTGTTCATGGTTTTTTTTGTTTTGTTTTTGTAGTACAGGGATCTTGCGCATGCCAATCAGGCACTTATACTGCTGAGCTGTCTCCCCAGCCCTGCACAAGTATTATTGTTGCAAGCTGTCAGAGGCATCTGTGGACAGTGTGAAATATGTGGACAGTGTGAAACATTAACTTTGCAGCAGAAGGATGTGATTAAGGAATTCATAAAACCAAGTGCAAAGTTTCACTCTGGGCCCCTCAGTGCTCCCAGAAAGGTTACATTTGGGCTTCTACATGGTGAGAATGGGGATCTTCTAAGAAAGAAGAAGTTTAAAGGGGATGTAGAGCTTTCAGGCAGCTCAAAGGGAGGTGGAGAATGGCACCTTAGGCTGGGAAGGGACTTCAAATAAAACAGAGCATCCATACGAGGTGTCCCATGGCACCAGAAGTCATGTATGCTAAGGACATAATTTTATTGAGAAATGCTCATTGCATAAAGATAGATTGGACAAAGTGAATACAAAGTATTTTGCATGATCTTGTTGAAAACCTTAACAACAGGATTTCACAGTTGGTTATTTCTGGATGCAACTCTAATTGATTGTTCTTCCACCATATTTTTCTCATTCTCTGAAATTAAAAATGTGCCCCTTTTTTCATCAGAAGGCAGCTGTGGGACAGCACCACACACTGGTGTGGCAACTTGGCCTCAAAAGCAACACCGACAGCCCCAGGGGGCTATGTCTTTTGTGAGGGGCTACAGCACCTCCCCAAAGCAGCTGGCTGCACACGGGCCAGCTCCTGCAGAGCAAACACTCAGCACCTCATTTTTCTTTCTACTCGTTGTCAGGGAAACTCCACCCTACTGTGCTCAGGGCAGCCAGTTGGGGGTCAAAGTGCTAAGTCCCCAGTGCAGAGTCACCTACCACTCCTGAGAGGCCCACATTAATGAGCTATGCAACTGGGGGTGCACACTAGGCATTAATCACAGACTTAATGGTGCCACTTGATGGGAGAGGTGAGAGCTGAGTGTGTGTGGGTAACCATGGCAACTGAACCTGCTTTTCAGATAACTATCCTATCAATTTATTTGGTTTGATTTTTTTTTTCCAGGGGTATACGTTTGATTTGGTTTTGTAGTGCTAGGGAATTTAACACAGGGCCTCATGCATGCTAGGCAAACATTATACCCGAGCTACAATGGCAGCCCTTTTTAAAATTTTGAGATAGGATCTCATTAAATTGCCCAGGGTCCCAGCATCACATGCTGCGCCTGCCCCACCCCCAGGCACTCTGAGGTGGCCACGGAGCCTGGGCATGGTGGTGCACACTTGTAAAATAGGAGGATCACTACAAGTCCAAGCTGAGTAGTGAAACCCTGTACCAAATACATTTATAAATAAATAAATAAATGAATGAATAAATAAATAAATTGTCCAGGGTAGCTTTGAATTTTTAATCCTTCAGCCCCAGCCTCCAGAGTTGCTGGGTTTATAATCCTGAGCCACCATGCCTGGATTAATCTTTTCATTTTGGTTGGGCACCTTTCAACTCTAACCTTGCTCATGAACTTGTGAGCCTCCATACAACTCCCAGGATGAGCTGGTAGACCGGATCCTGCGACCCCACTGGGAACCTCTGCCCTGCGTCACTGGTATCCCAGTGAATGAGAATAAAGTATCAAATGGCAACATGTTGGTTATAATTCAGAAAAGAACTAAGAAGGACAATAAAGTTTTAAAAACATCTTGGTCTCTGTTACCTCCATAGATACTGCAAAAATAAGAAAGCAATAATAAAAAAACAAAACAAAATAAATAAAAGCAACTGAGAAAGTTGTGCTGCATAACACAGACAAGAGCTGGGTGTGGGGGTGAATGCCTGTGATTTTATTGTGTTAATAATATCCCTTAGTTACTGCAGGCTGATGAGGACTGCAATCTCCCAAGCAAGTGGATGACAAAGGCTTAAATAAATGAGAAAAATGGCATAAAGTTCCAATCCTCTCACAGAATTTGAGATTCTCTGGGGCTAAGACAAAGAACTTCTTAGGGTGGCCTGTATTTATTTAGTTTTCAAACAGAGGAGGAAGATACTAAAGAAAATGTGGAAATCTAGCAGGACCTTAGCAAATACTTTCCCAAGTAGCAAATCATGCCAATCAGGAGAACTGTCTTATCTTTCGGTTGACATTTATTGTAGGAGTGTGGAGCCTGCAGCTACAAGTTCCTTTTTAGTTAATTGGTGTTGGAATGAAATGTCCTCAGCTGTGACTTTATCTTGTTCTTTGAGGTGTTTCAACTTCACAGGCCAATATAGGCCTCAGCAGTGACCAGTGATTCACAGAATTTGGCATACTATGAGTCTGTTGTCCATCTCCAGACAAGGGCCTGAGCCTCAGGTAAACTCACACATAAACGTGAAAAGCCAATTGATTAATATTAAATCCTTCTCAGAGCTACTTCCTAGTGAATTCTAGCTTTCAGGAAGGTAAGGCAGGAGGCCAGCCTGAGCTACATAGTGAGTTCAAGACCAGCCTGAACCACATGACAAGAATCTATCTCAAAACAATATAAAACAAATGAAAAAGATAGAGGATAGACTCTGGAGGGGAATCTTCCTGTCCTGGATTCCAATCATGGAGCCCGCCTGCCTCTGAGAAATGTAGCCCCCAGGGCTCTCAACTGCCCACCTCTGCAGATGAGCAGGGCTCTGGGGAGAACTCTGCCATTCCTGTCCTTATTTATGGGAACTGGGGTTCCCACTCTGCCCGTAGTGTGGTTGGAGTTAGCCTCCAAGGAATGTCTCCAGCTCCCTGCAACACCCCACTGCTAATCAGCACAGGTGTGTCACAGCTTCCCCTTGTCACTGCTGAGCACAGAACCTGGATGGGTGGAGCACTGTGCAGCCCGAGAGCTGAAGGTCATCTGCTGGGTACAGTTCTGAGCTGCTGTGAACACCTGCTTGAAATCCTCAGTGAGTGCCTGGGAAATCTGAAAAACAGCCCAGAAAGGAGGAGTCGGAGGAGGTCATGAGGGAGGGCTCTCATGTGTGCTGGTGACAGGAACTATCACAAGTCCACCATGATACACGGTTGTTCCAAAGTATCACGAGTGTCACAACTGCCCATCCAACCCTGGACTGACATCACCTTTGGGGTCAATCCTATGACCGCTAAGTATTGTTTCAAACTACCTGTGTAACTATCTTTCTTTTGCCTTTAAAAATGTCCCTTGAGGGCTGGAGAGATGGCTCAGTGGTCTAAAGCACCTACTTGGAACAAGCTTGGCAAAGCACAGGGACCACAGTTCGATCCCCCAGCACCACATGCCAGCAAGCCCCACCCCCAGGTGGGCTGAGCTGGCCACACACACACACACACACACACACACAAAATAAATAAATATAAAATAAATAATTTTTAAAAATGTCCCTTGAAAATAAATAGATAAGTAAATAAGTAAATTTTTTAAAAAATGTCCCTTAGCCTCAGCTTCTTTGAATGTTCTGTAGTGTCACACAGCACGCACAGTCCCATTTGGCTACATGACCCCAAAATACATTTAAGACACAAGCAGTCATTGGATCACACAGTCATCATATAGTCTTTCTTCAATCAATCTTCCTTTTGCTGTCAATCTAAAACTGCTCTGCCAGCCCTAGGTCCTGAAGATTTTCTTCTATGATTTTTCCTGAAAGATTTATAGCCGGTGAGACAGCTCAGTGGACTAAGTGCCTGAAACCAGGGCTCCATCCCCTGCACCACTGGCCACACCAGCCCTGCCCCCAGCCTCCAAGACCAGGTGTGGTAGCGCATGCCTGTAATCCCAGTGCTGGGAAGGCTGAAAGCAGGAGGATAGCTATGAGTCTGAGTTGCGTAGTAAAACCCTGTACCAAATACATGATTGATAGATAGATAGATAGATAAATAGATAGATAGATAGATGATAGATACATAGACAGATAGACAGATAATTTATAACTTTGCATTTTAATCCACAGTTTAATTAACATCAGCTTGTGTCTAATTTGTGAGGTAGAGGTGGAGGGTCGGTTTTTGTCTCTG
>NW_004524621.1:3368162-3372109 GCF_000260255.1 Octodon degus | reverse complement strand
GGGCAAGGCAGATTCAGACAGGGGATAGGTTGGCGTCACCAGTAGCTGGGCAAGGTTGATAACAAGGAAGGCTGTTTACAAAGTATAGCAGTCAGGAAGCAGGAAATGGGTGTCGTCTTAATAACATGGCTTGGGCGCGGCCCCCAACACTCCACACCTTTTTCTGAAGAGCTATCTTCTTCTCTACTGAGGGGCTTTTCTGACTTTGTAAAAACCAGCTGAGATGCAAGGACCTGGGATCTGATCCCAATCATTGGGAAAGAAAGTTTGGGCAGATTCACAGAGGTCTACTTCTGTATTCTTTTTTCTACTCCATTGGTCTGTGTTATCGCTCCATCAACATCACATAGCCTTCATTATTCTAACTACACAAGAACTCTCCAAATCAGACAGCTAAGCTGGCTGCAGTGGCACACACCTATGAGTTTAGGAACTGGGAGTTTGAGGCAGGGGGATTGTCAAGTCCCACCCAAAAAATTTAGCAAAACCCTGCCTCAAAATGAATATTTAGAAGGGCTGTGGATTAGCTCAGTGTAAATGCCCTGGGTTCAACCCCCAGTACTGAAAAAATAAATCAAGTAGTCTAATTCCTCCCATTTTAAAAAATTTAGCTACTTGTATTCTATACCTTTTCATACAAAATTTAAAATTATCTTATTCCTATTTACAAAATTTTGCTCAGATTGTCTTAGGAGTTGACTTGAACACATACTTCAATTTTGAAAAATTCACCATCTTTACCATATCAAATCTCCCAATCTATGAACATGGTATGTCTCTCCATGTACTCGTCTTTGGTTGTTTGTTTGTTTTTTAATGTTATTTATTTATAAGTGTGTGTGTGTGGCCAGCTCAGCCCACCAGGGGGTGGGGCTGGCTGGCGTGTGGTGCTGGGGGATTGAACCGCGGTCCCTGTGCTTTGCTGAGCTTGTTCTACGTAGGTGCTTTAGACCACTGAGCCATCTCACCAGCCCTGTCTTTGATTTTTTATTGGTATGTTTTACTTTTCACCATGTACGGCCCACTTTTTAAATGTACATTAAGTATCTTGTTTTTCTTTTCAGTGACTGTAAATCTTATTGCACATTTAACTTTATTTATTGATTTATTTTTTAAATCTTAGACTCCTTTTTTTTTTTTTTTTTTTTTTGTGGTACCAAGGATTGAACTCAGGACCCTGTGCTTGCCAGGCAAGCACTTATTCTACTGAGCTATCTCCCCGGCTGCACATTTAACTTTAATGTCCACATATTCTTTGCTCATCTCTCAAAATATAGTTGGTTTTTATGCATTTACCTTGTATTCTGTTATCTTGCTAAACTAACTAGTGTTGTGGGAGAAATGAGATTTTTGGATTTTGTTTATCTTATGAGGGGATTTTCTATGTGGACAATCAGGTCATTGGGCAATAAGGACAGTTTTATTTTCTGACATGCATGTGTGTGCATGTGTGTATGTGTGCATGCATGTTTTATCAGGGTCTTTCTCCATTGCCTACATTCTCCCAGCTGGCACTGAACTCGCAATCTCCTGCCTCTGTCTCTGAGTGTGTGGGACTACAGCTGTGCTGTTTTCCTTCTATCACATTTCCCCACCTTCTTGCCCAGGCCAGAACTTCCAGCAGGATGCTGAATGAAAGTGGTGAGATGACTCAGTTGTGTCCCAAATTTTCTGATCAAGGAGATTATGGGGCCACAAAGGAAAGTGATCGATGATATAGAGTGTGCTTAAGGAGAGTCACATGGAGGGCAAACATTCTCTCAGGCTTTCACAAAGAGTAAACTGGCCAAGCAATGGCCGTGACTCATCCACATGGCTGGCACTGATGATCTACAAACTATGGTACAGGGTTTCAGGACAAATTCTGAGAGGATTTGACTGATCTTATCAGATACAAAAGTTACATTTCTTGTTATATAGGTCTTGCTTTATCTTGGTCTTAACCATCCAGCAGAAAAGTATAAAAACGAGGTATATAAAGTAAAGCCACATTAATATGCTGAGCAGTAAAAGGCTCAAGTCAACAACTTCTGACATTGCCAGTCTTATGGAAAACCCACTACTATTATGGACTAGTAGACTATATTGGAATATTTTGCTGAATTCATGCACCTACAATATTTAAATGACAATGGAATAGCCTTCTCTGACAAAACTAAAAAAAACAGGATACAAATGAACGACCATTTTGTATCTGTATATTCAAAATAGTTAGGATAGATATACAGTTGTATTCTAATTCAATGAAAAGAGAGATTTGTTCTAATAGTATTTGTGGACAGTATATTATGTCTGCGCCTTGTACAATGAATAACCACTAAGACAGCAATATGCAATGTATTAATTATTGAAACTGCTAGAAATCAGTTTTGAAAGTGTCTCATTGCTATTTGTTTCTCAATAAAATTTTTTTTAAAAAAGTGGTGAGAATAAAATTAAACTCTTTGTTTTAGATCTTTGGAAGAAAGAATTCAGTCTTAACATTTTGGAGGTTTTGGGGTTTTGTTCTGCAGATATTCTTTATCAATTTAGAGAATTTTCTTTCTATTCTTACTTTTCTGAGAGGGTCTTTTTTTTTAATGGTTGGGTGTTGCATTTTATCCTACGTTTGTTCTGCACCAACTGATATGTCCACAGTTTTTATTCTGTAGCTTGTTAAGGTGATGGATTAGACCTAGTGAGTCCCGAGTATGAACAGCTTTGCTTCCCAAAATAGACTGTGCTTGCTAACAGAGGTTCACTTTTTTAAATATTTTTTAATATTGTGTTAAGGCTTTTTACATGTACACTGGCAAGGGGTACTAATCTTTAGTTTTCCCCCTTTGTACCTATTTTTCTGAATTTAGTAACGGAGTAATATAAGCTTCATAAAATTGAGACGCACTCCCTTTATCCATTTCTTGGTAGAGATTGTGTAGAATTGGTGTTAATCTTTTTCCTCCAGGACTGGGGATTAAACCCACGGCTTTTAAACTGAGCAATAACATCAGCCCTTTTCACGTCTCTTTTTTTTTTTTTAACTTCCCCCTCCCCCCCCAACCAGGGATTGAACTTTGGCCGTTGCGCTTGCCAGGGAAGTGCTTATTCCACTGAGCCATCTCCCCAGCCCCAAAATGTTTGGTTTTTTGTAATATTTGTGCTACTTTTTTTTTTCTTGCGGAACTGGGGATTGAACTCAGGCCCTTGCGCTTGCCAGAGAAGCACTTATTCCACTGCGTCATCTCCTGGGCCCCCTCACGTCTCTTATTTTGCAGCAGGGTCTCTCACAGTTGTCCAAACTGGGCTTGCACTTGTGACCCTCTTGTCTCAGCCTCCCTGGTTGCTAGGGTTACAGGTAGACACAACCATGCATGTTTTAATTCCTTTTTAAATGTCAGCAATACTTCACTAAAATTATCTGAGGATAGGAATTTATTTGAAAGTGGCACGTTTTAATTATTTTTTCCCATAATTTTATTTATAAACAAATAGCAATGAGACAGTTTCAAATCAAATTGGCAGGACAGTTTCAATAATTCACACATTGCATACATTCTTCCTAGTGGTTAATTGCTGCACAAGATGTGGATTTGATATCCTATTTACAAACACCATTAGAACAAATCGCTCTATTCATTAAGAGAATGTAATTATATGTCTATCCTAACCACTTTGAATACACAGATACAAAATGGACATTCATCTGTATCCCCTTTTTTTGTTAAGTTCCGTTATTTGAATCTTATAGGTGTGTGAACTCAGCAAAATATTCTAAAAGAGTCCAGTAGTCCACAGTAGTATTGGGTCTTCTGCTTCACTGGCGATGTCAGAAATTGTTGACCTGAGTGCCCTATAGCTCAACATAACAGCATGGCTTTACTTCTTATATTTCGTTTTTATACTTTTCTGCTGGATGGTTAAGACCAAGGTAAAGCAGGACCTATGCAACAAGAGTTGTAGCTTTTGGG
>NW_004524621.1:3366728-3368062 GCF_000260255.1 Octodon degus | reverse complement strand
GTTGAAACTGTACTTCCGATTTGATTTGAAACTGTCTCATTGCTATATGTTTATCAATAAAACTGTAGGAAAAAAAAAAAAAAAACAAACCCAGGGGCTGGGGAGATGGCTCAGTGGAATAAGCGCTTCCCTAGCAAGCACAAGGGTCTGAGTTCAATCCCTGGTTCCGCCAAAAAATAAAATAAAAGCAAACCCAAACTGTACAGTGGTTAGGTTTGGGGTTTGATTGCTACTTACAAAAAATTAAAACAAGTTTGTCAAACACAATATGGATTTTTCTCATACTGTTTAAAGATGGCCAGTTGGGAGGTCAAAGGCTAAGTGAGGGCCTGGCTGTTCTCTCAGCTTCTTAGAGACCTAGGAGTCACCCGAGTAACTGAGGGAGCCCACTACTCACCTGGGCCTGACACAGTGTCATCTGACTCACATCCCAGCCAGCCCCAGCCATAGATCCGGCAGGTGGAACAAGGTTGGTTACCCTGGGAACCTGCTGGGACAGCTACACTACTTAACACAGACGGCAGATTCCTGCCAAGTCTACTGCCCTTTAGTGGCTTCCTGCAACACAAGGCACGTGCTAGTTAATGCTTATTTGGTAACACAAATTTAGGGCAGGGAGATTTTGTCTTTAATTCTGTGTCCGAGCTTTCTGTTTCACCAAAGATATAAGGCCTGCATTTTCTGCTTCTCTGATACAGGCCAACCAGATGAGAAAGGCATAGGGAATCTGAGCCTGTCACAATGACAGCACTTCATCAGTGGCAGGCAGGGGCTTCCAAACCACTTCCATCCCTGCAAATCTGACTTGAGGGAACAGGTGGACTCCTGGGCTGGTCACCATAGATAAAGTTTGATTCTGATTGTCACCATAAATAATTGTTGGTTCCCTTGCTAACAACAGGGACCAGCCAAGGAGTCATTATCCACAGCTACTTACTCGCACTCATTCTCTAAGGCATTAATCACCTTTTCCAATTGCTGACCTGGACAAACCTATTCTCTGTACAGCATCCAGTCTGAACCTCATTGTCCAACCCCTACTGAGCATCTAGCCACAATACCGTTTCGCAGTTTCTCTGTGGTCTTCTCCCTTCCCTTCTGTGTGGCTAAGTGGTCAAGTTGCTCCTACCTCATAGATTTACTAGTAACTATGTGTATTCCATCTGGGACCCCCGCCACCTGGGTTATTGCAGTTTGACAGTCTATAAAATGTCACTACAATTTTAAGCAGGGCCTAGTATAAGAACTCAAAAGAATACAAATAGAAAGGTATAATACAAGTAAAAGGAAAGCAAGAAATCGAGGACTAATTAAAGAGAGGGAAAGGAGAAGAG
>NW_004524621.1:3360345-3365655 GCF_000260255.1 Octodon degus | reverse complement strand
ATCTTCTTACTATCTGCATTTTCTTCCTTGATATTTTCTTCTGATTTAGCTTTCTGAGTAGCAGGTGGAACTTTACCCCCCATGCTCTCCACCCACTCCCTCAGGAAGCTCATTTCTTCGGTGTGCAAGACGCTCGGATCTTGCTTACACATTTTCACGAAGGCCCGAAGCTCGTTTACTTTGCGGGGATCCATGGTCGGCAGACTACGGGCGGCTGGTGACTAGGCTGCGGTCCGATCCCGGGCGCGGGCGATGGCTCCGCAGGACGTGCAGAAGGGGGCGGTTGCCGCAAGGCAGAACTGACTAGACTAGAATATATTTTAAAAATAGGCATAAAGAATTATATACTTCTTATGTTTACACATAAGTCCGTTTTAATTATTTTTATTTCCTTAATACTTCTATAGCTATTCAAGTGACCTACCTCATGAATTTGTGTTTTTTCCAATAATTGGCCTACTTCATCAAAGCTGTAAAACTTACTCATGTAGAACTGTCCCTAGCATTTTCTTAGGCTCTTCTGTGTGTCTGCAGATTCTAGCGATAGCCCTGTCATCCCTGATCCTGGTAACATGGATCTTCTCAGTCAGTCTTGCTAGAGGTTTATTTAACTTTTCAAGCTGTTCATTGATTTCCTATGTCATCTGTTCATAATTTCTTCTCTTACCTTTCTTCGTTCTTTGCTTGAGGTGTTAGGGTTCATTTTGTTCATTTTTGTTGATGTTGGAGCCTAGATTATTGACTTAAGACTCCTTTCTCTCTCCAAATGCAAGCATTTAGAGCTTTGAATTTCCTTCTGGACTCTGCTCTGGTAGCGCCTGGCCCTGCAGGGAAATTTGATGTGTTGTGCTTTCATTTTCACTCAACTCAATTCAATTTCCTTTGAGACTTCCTTCTTGACTCTTGGATCATTTAAAACTAAATTATTGGCTGGGCGCAGTGGTGCCTGACTATACTTTCAGCTGCTCTGGAGTCTGAGGCAAAAGAATGGGCGGGGTGCCACACGCCTGTAATCCCAGCATTTAGGAAGCTGAGGCAAGAGAATTACTGCAGGTCTGAGGCCAGCCTGGGCAACTCAGACCTTTCCTCAAATTAAAACTTTACAAAACTGTAGCTCGGTGGCACAGTGCATGCCTAAGATATATGAGCCTGTGGGTTCAATTGCTAGTACCTCAACAGCCAGAAACAAAATAGGTTACTGTCACCAATGGTTTAAAATTTTCCCTGCTGTCTTTTCATTCTATTAAACTAGATTCCAGTGTCAAAGAACACGTTTGGTATGATTTCAGCTCCTTTACGCTTGCTGAGGTGCATCCTACAGTTCATGATGCCATCTACGCGAGCCTGTATTCCAGGGATTCGGGAACGGTGTGGTACCTTCTGTGGATGCATGTGGCCCTGGGAGGGCCGTGTGGGCTGTTCAGTTGCAGCAGTGTTAAGGGCCACATTCTGCTCGGGTTTTTTTTTTTTGGGGGGGGGGCATTGGGTGGAGGTGGCAGGGGCAAGGGAGGGTTGGCACCAGAAATCAAACTCAGGACTTTGGGCTTGCCAGGTAGGCACTAGGTCTCTAAGCTATATCCCTGTCATCCTGCTGGTTTTCATGTGGCCATAGCTGGCTTCGGTCCTTCACAGAGGTTCTGGCTCCTGCTGGACTATCTTCTGCACACAGACCTTGCAGTCCTCGGGAGGCCACTGCTGCCTGATGCCCTCCTGCTGGAACCCTGGCTTCTCTGTCCCCACCCACAGCTCTGTGAGTAGTGTCATGATAACCTTGCCTCCCTGACCCACTTTTCCATGCCTTCTGTGTCCTGCTGTGGTCTTGTCAGATGACACGTAGCAAGTGCCTAGCAAATGCCCACCACTATCTTGGATGTGTCCAAGGACAAGGACCCCTCTGGTGCAGATGAGCACACAGCAGGCCCGTCAGCCCAGCCTTCTGGGGGCTGAGGCAGGAGGGTCAGCACGGGTTACACAGCAAGCTGAGTATGGCCTGGAACATAGTGAGGCAGACCAAAGAGAAGAAAGGGAGAAAGGGGGCGGGGGGAGTGACTCCATGACATTTGTCAAAGCACAGTAAGGAGACTTGGCTTTAGAAAGCTGGGATGGGTCCAGCTCCTGGCAGCTGAGGCTCCACAGTGTAGAGATTGGGCCTGCCTGCCATCCTCACTTTTCTGTTGCTGGGACACAAAACCAACACCCACATCCAGAGCAGAAGAAGCTCACTAGGTTCGTGTTGTAAGGGGACTCGGTGCATGGTCACTGGCTCCAGGGCAAAATCATCATGGTGGAAGGAAGAAAGGGCATGGAAGAGCAAAGCTGCTCAGCTCAGGGCAGCTAGCAGAGCCAGCAGCAGTGCCAGAGAGGGGGAGGGGCCAGACATAGGGCCCCAGGGCCACGCCTCCGTGACACACCAGATGCTCCTAAAAGTGTTTCACTAGTCTCCTCAGCTGTCCTGAAGCCAATCAAGTTGATACTACGCAGTGTCACAGGGTGAACTCCGATACAGAACAAGAAACTGGGAATCCAGAGTTACAGAAGGGCCAGGAATGAAAAAAATCCTTAAGAGGGACATGGGGGAGGGGACTCTAGCTAAAGCCACCTAACAGAGTTCCTGATACAAGCAGGATAGGGATACAGGAGGCCCTGCGGAGGCACTGCTCACCCAGAGTGACAGCAAGGGCAGGGTTTTCTTACTAAAGCTTAGCAGAATTCTTATTGAAACTGCATTTTGCAAGATGTGTATGGATGGGCCCAGGAGAGGGTCAGAACCCAAGAGAAGACAGGCAAGCCGAGGAGCTGTCACAGGTCACAGAGGAAAGAGATGGTTTGGCCAAGTGTGGAACAATTCTTTGGGCCACCAGGTTGTAGCTGGGGGCCACACTAGGGACCATGCAACTACTTGCAAACCTTGGTCCTCTATAGGCAGCTAACAAAGAAAAACTTCAGACAGCACTGGAGACAGCCCTGTGGTGCAGTGGCAGGTGAGCCAAGTGGTCAGCGCAGCTGGTGGGTGCAAGCTCCAAGCTCCAGGACCTCCAGTGCAAAAGGCACACTGTGGGAACAGGGGCAGCAGGTGTCTGTCTTCAGGGTACAGCAGAGGCCCAATTCTCAGGGAAAGGAAAGACAGCCATCTGCCCCAGGAGAGGAGAGGTTCCAGAACCTGGGCACAGGTGTTGCCCTGGAAGAACGGTGTAGCTGGTTGTGGGCCTGTATCCAGGTTGGCCACAGTACAAGGCAGAGTCAGGCTTTTGGGAAAGTGGGGACAGGACCCTGGAGCTAAGTGAGACAGGAACCAACGAAGATTTCCCATGCTACAGCCCCAAAGGCTGGAGCAGCAGAACCCTCTGCTGCACCCTGAAGCCCATGACAACCAGAACTACAGCCTGCTCCTGCCCAGTGGATGGTATCCTGCAGAGCTCCTGGGAGGACCTGATGGTTTTGGCACAGGTGTGGGACAACATGTAGGCCTTTCTTCGCCTATGTGAAGCTCTTCTGTTCAGAACACACACATTTAAGAACTTAGGACTGCCAAGAGATAAAATTACAACCAATTCAGCATAAAATAGCCAGGCATGGGGACGCATGCCTATAAACCCAGTACTTGGGAGGCTGAGGCAGGATTGCCATGAGTTCAAGGCCAGCCTGGGCTACATAGCAAGAGTAGTCCCCAAAATTAGTACAAAGATTGAACTGGATTTTTTTTTTTATTCCTTTTGCTTTTGTTCCAAGAATAAAGCCCAGGGCCTCATGCATGCTAAGCACATACTGCATCACTGAGCTACATCCTCAGCTCTGAACAGCTTTTGTGAATTGGACAACATCCTATTCGATATGAAATAAAATAAAGTTCCAGTGAGCAGAGCAGAGGAATTGGCTTTTTCTTTTATTTTGTTCTGTTGTTATATCCTTAGTTGGTTTTTGTTTTTCTTTTTGAGACAGAGTCTCACTATAAAGTTCACAGTGGCCTTGAACTTGCAGTGACCTTCCTGCCTCAGCCTCCCAAATTTTGGGATCATGATTATATACCTCTATGGCTGGCTAGCAGCTGGTTAGGGAAAGGCCATAGCAACAGGGATGCCCTCACTGCGTGAAGGCGGCTGGCCTGGAGTCTCCTGGTTTGCCCAAGAAGCTGGCCCATCTCAGAGCTGTTTGCTGGCATAGCACTTAGCACAGGTGACTCCGCTGTGGGCTGGTCCAGTCCCATGGGGCCCAGGCAAGGGCACTTATCTGAATCAGTGAAGTCCATAGATTCTGTAGAACTGGACATGCTATGCACTGAACTGGCCCCTTTCTCTTCCTGTGAGCCTGCTGATCCCCGGTAACCCTGTCCATCCTGAGCCTGGCTGCATCAGATACTAACATGTGCTCCACATGGTTTTGTGATCAGTCTAACAGTGTGTCTTCCCCCATTCTTTTATTTTTAACCTGTGTTGTCCTATTAAATTAGGCTTTTCTTTTCTTTTGTTTTTGAGAGTCACTATGTAGTTTAGGCTGACCTCAAACTCACAGCCATCTTCTTGCCTCAGGCTCTCAAGTACTGGGATTATAGGCATGTGCCACCACTCATGGCTTATTTTAGATAGTATAAAGTTTTTTTAAAAAATTTGCATCTAGCCAGGGAAATAGCTCAGTGGCATAAATGCCTGGCAAGCATAAGATCCTGAGTTCAATTCCCAGCACCTAAATAAATAAATAAATGCATCTATACAGCATGATGGAAGATGTTAATTTTTAAAAACCCAACTAAAATTAAATGTATTGATTGACACAAAATAGTACAAGAAGTGTACTGTGAACCAGATATAGCTAAAGAGAGAATACACTGGAAACTTGCTCAGTCACATAAGGAGATGAAGGTTTAAAAAATGCTAAAGAACTCTTCAATATAAGGGAGAAAAGGAAGCTCCTATTGTTGTTAATGGGTTGAGACAGGCTGGCCTTGAACTCACTATGTAGCTCAGTCTTGCCTAGAGCTTCTGGTGTTCCACTTGCCTCAGTCTCCCAAGTCCTGGGCTCCAGTATAAGTAGTTCTTATAAGGAACAATGAAAAGAAGAGATAAAGTGGGAAAGACAACATTGAGATAAGCAACATTCCCAGACTTTCTGTATTTAGTTAAAAACAAACCCAGGGGAGACCCAGTCCTAGCCCAGGTCCGGTGAGTGTGCAGAGAGTTTCCTGCTACCCTGCGCCGGCGGGACCAGTCCCAGCCCAGGCGCAGCGTGGGCCGGACCCTCTCCCAGCCCCTCGGGCCGCCCCCCACCACTCCGCAGTGCCTCCCCCACCCCGCCCGCCGAGTAGGATTTTCTGCC
>NW_004524621.1:3312643-3354205 GCF_000260255.1 Octodon degus | reverse complement strand
GGAGATTATGGGGCCAAAGAGGAACGTGATCGATGATGTAGAGTGTGCCTAAGGAGAGTCACATGGAGAGAAAACGTTCTCTCAGGCTTTCACAGAGAGCACATTGGCCAAGCAATGGCCATGACTCATCCACATGGCTGACACTGACAAAGGGTCTACAATCTGAGGTACAGAATCTCAGGATAAATCCTAAGAGGATGTCACTGACCTTATCAGACCCAAAAGCTACAACTCTTTGTTGCATAGGTCTTGCTTTATCTTGGTCTTAACCATCCAGCAGAAAAGTATAAAAACGAAATATGAGAAGTAAAGCCATGCTGTTATGTTGAGCTGTAGGGGACTCAGGTCAACAATTTCCGACATTGCCAGTGAAGCGGAAGACCCAATACTACTATGGACTACTGGACTCTTTTAGAATATTTTGCTGAGTTCACACACCTATAAGATTCAAATAATGGAACTAAACAAAACAAGGGGATACAGATAAATGTCTATTTTGTATCTGTGTATTCATAATGGTTAGAATATATAGTTACATTCTCTTAACGAATAGAGCGATTTGTTCTAATGGTGTTTGTAAATAGGATATCATGGTCGCACCCTGTACAGCAATTAACCATTAGGAAGAATGTATGCAATGTGTTAATTATTGAAACTGTCCTACCAATTTGGTTTCAAACTGTCTCATTGCTATTTGTTTCTCACTAAAATTATGGGGGAAAAATTTTTTTTTTTAAATTTTAAGCAGGGAGGGCCTTCACCAAAACCACCCTTTTCCTTAGCAAAAGGTCACTGGCTCATCCCTGTGTTGTTTCTCCTCTTCTTTGCACTGTCCCTCCATCTCTGGTTTAGCCTTCCTTTTTCTTGTCCCAATGAGCAGCCCTATTCCCCATCACTATGCCCACAGCAGCATTATGCGGTGTGCTTAGAGCACAGAGAGCTTACTGGTGAGAGGCTTGGCCGTCACTGCTCCCTGAGCCTCCTCCTGGAAGTGGAATTACGCCATGGCCAACACTGCAGTTCCACACACACAATTGCTGACCTTGTACCTGCTTATCTTTGGTACTGTGACATAGAATCCAAGAGGGGATACAGTGGGTGAGCAGCCTTGTCAGGAGTGGCCAAATTTCCCCACTAAAAGCCTGATTTCACTCCTTCCAGCAACTGAAGAGAGCGCCCATCTCTAGCCTTGCAGGTGGAGTGTACTGGTCCTTTTAGCTAAATTTTAGCAACCTGGCCAAGATCTGGTCCTTGGTCTTTAGACTTCTAAGGGCCTTTAGAAGTAAGCAACTTCACAAACAGAGTGCTGAGGTGTATGCTGCCAATATTTTCTGCCAATCTTCTTGGCTTAGTTTTATTTCCTACCATGCAATTTTTTTATCTGTATAAAGTCAAATTTGTCAATCTTTTCTCTTATTGCCCATCCATTTTGAGTTATACACTTTCCTAACATAGGAAATCATCTGTATTTTCTGCCAGTATTTGTATGCTTGCATTTTTCACCACCTGATCTGGTTGGGAGCTTGTTCTTGTACAGGGAGATGTGGATCTAATTTTATCTTTTCCCAGTGGCTGCCCAGTTGTCACAGTACTTTTTAGAAGATCCATCTCTGCCTGGTGATCTATGACACTTATCACTCATGGAGATTCCACACACACCTTGCCTCTTGATTCATTCTTGTGCTTCTAACACAGCATTCATCATGGAGGTTTGATAGTGGATGTTAATGTGACCAGGGTTAGTTCCTCTTTATAGCTTACCTGTTTTCCTGTTTTTCTTTTAGAGACAGGGTCTCACTATAGGGCCCACAATTCATGGGCTCAAGCAATCCTCCTGCTTCAGCCTTCCTAGTAACTGGACTATAGGCCCTCATTTTCTAGCTATTTTTGTATCTGTTATTCCATATAAATTTCATTGTCAGTTTGCCTACCTGTAAAATAACCTGCTGATCTGAGACTGCTTGCATGTAAAAGGCATTCAGGGAGAACTTACATGCTTATGTTTAGCTCTCCCATCAAGAGTAAGGGATGGCTTTCCACGTGTCCAACTCAATTTTTCTTTCCAACTCAATTTTTGTTATCTTTACAGATTTAAAATTTCATTGTACAGGTCTGCACATTTCTTATTAAATTTGTTGCTAAGCAATTTCCACTGCTGCTATCATAAGTGGACTTTTTCTCTATGACATTATTGTCTTGATTCTATCTCTACCTACTTCACTTAGTATCATCATAGCTCTCCAGGCGCCCACACTGGTCACCATCACATCCTCTACGAAGGTTTTCCTTGTTATGGGCTGTGCGGCTGTCTGTGTCAGCGAGGACCCCTGCTGGTACCAAAGAGGAGAGGTGGACGCCCTTGTTTTACCTAATCTTAGAAGAAATGCGGTCAGCATCTTCATGAGTGAGGCACTGGCTTCTGCACTTGGGATGTATATGCTCTACCATGTCAGGAGTATACGCTCCCCAAGCACGGTGACACACGCCTGCGCTCTCAGCACTTGGGAGGCGGATGCAAGAGGACTGCTATGGGTTGAGGCCAGCTTGGGCTACACAGTGAGTCTAAGGCTAACATGAATTACACAGTGAGGCCCTGCCTCAAAAAAAAAAAAAAAAAAAAAAAAAAGGGTATTCAACAAGTGGCTAAGGGGCCAAGGAGATAGTTCAGTACAATAAGTGCTAGCCTGGCAAGCACAGGGTCCCGAGTTCAATCCCCAGTACCACACACACACACACACACACACACACACACACAAAGTGGCTAATAGCAACCAGAGACTCTTTTGCACTTTCTCCTCTGAAAATAAGTTTATAGATTTTTCTTAATTTTGCTACACTTCAAGTTTCACCAGGTGGAGTGGTGCATGCCTGTAATCTCGGTACTTGGGAGGCTGAGGCAGAAGGCTTGCAATAGGTTTAAGGCTACCTTGGGATACAGAGTGAGTTCAAGGCCAGCCTGAAATGCACAGTGAAACCCTACCTCAAAAAGATGCCCCTCCAAAAACAAAACAAAACAAGTTTCACACTCAGAGACAAAGCTCCACCAGGAAGCTCGATGCACAGGATTCCAAAGCTGGGCTCTGGTTGCTGAGCTCACTAGGCACAGAGCATGTGGCCACCCACTATCCCTACTGTTGGGGTCACAGGAAGAAAAGTTCCAGGAATGAGGCAATGGAGTCTAAGATCTTAAGACCAGTATCTCCAAAAGACCCTGCCTCAAGACACGAAAACCACCACGACCAGGGCAGCGTCAGTCTCAGGAGTAGCATGAACAGTCATGTGTGCTGAGGCCATGTGAACAAGCACAGATGTTTGCAATGCTGTCTTTCCTGACCTGTTTCCCTGCCTATGGAGCAGAGCCCAGCTCTGGGATCCATGCAGATAGCTTCATTTGAATGTTTTCATTTCATTTCCACGGAATTGGAACCAGTAAAACCTAAAACCAAATGTAAGGCCTGCAATTTTCTGCTTCAAAAATTGGCAAAGCTTATTCTTAAGAATCCTCTAGCACCTCTGCCTCCATTTCATGGGGAAAAGATGGGCTTGAGAGGTTTGCTTTTTTTTTTTTTTTTTTTTTTAAATGTATTTAGTACAGAGTCTACAGGGTCTCATTACAGAGATCCGACTCACTGTGGTCCTCCTGATTTCAGCCTCCCAAGCACTGGGCTTACAGGTGCACGCCACCATGCCCAGTTTCATTAGCTGTCTCAGTGCACTCCAGGGGCGGGGCCAGCACAGCACACCAGCTATCTGGCTGACTCTTGAGAGAGTTTTAAACCTAACTTCCTCAGAGAAATTGGTCTTCCCAGACCTCTACCTCCTACTACCTCTGCCCGCCCCAGGGTCCTATCCACTCCAGGGGGGCTTACCACAGTCAGTTCAAGGGAGGCAGCCTCACCCAATTCAACACTGGGAAACTATAAACAAAGTGCTGACACAGGGAAGGAGATACACAGAGATCAAGCTGTGCTACGTGCATATGCCATCTCCCCAAGATGAATGTGATTATGTATTGCAAACACGAACTAATAAAAGTTTTTAAGTCTATTAATAACATAGCTGGACATGGTGCCACATGCCTCTGATTCCAGTACCGGGGAGGGTGAGGCAGGAGGATCAACCCAAGTTCAAGGTCAGACTGGGGTCAAAATACAAAGATAAAGGGCAGGCTTGATAACTCAGTGGACTAAAGCACCTGCTTAGGCAGAACACAGTGGCCGGGGTTCAATCCCCAGCGTGCTGTGCCAGCCCTGCCCCCCTGAGGTGCACTGAGAAGGTGATTGAGACTGGGCGTGGTGGCACACGCCTGTAATCCCAGTGCTTGGGAGGCTGAAAACAGGAGAATCGCTGTGAGTCCAATCTATGTAGTGAGACCCTTGATCCCCTGTACTAAATGCAAAAAGAAAAAAACATAGATAAGATCAAAATACAAATCTATTCATCACAATTAATAAACAGTGCACACAGAACTAGACAGCAGACCCAGTTCTTCCTGCACTCACAGTACCCTCCAGCCAACACACAGAGTGCACATTCATCCAATGCACACAGCAATCACTGTGCTATGTTTTGATTGTGAAACAAGCCCCTCCAGCCTAAAAGAAATGCAGTCAGCAAAATGTACTCGGAGACCACAGTGCCACTCACTAAAGTCTGGGGGAAAATCTCAGACGAGCAGAGGTCAGCCACATCGACACAAACCACAAATCAGAGAAGCCACAAAAGCCAGACAGGAAGTGGTACATGCTGACACGTATGTGGGATACAGGTAAACAGGGCCCCAGGAAGCTCTTTCCACCGGCATCCTCCTGTCTGGCCTGCTTACACGCCAACTGCTCAGCACGCTGCTCTTGAGTCTCATGACCTTGAAGCTGGCTCTGCTCAAGGTCAGAAATCCACACAAGGTTGATGTACAGAGATCAAGTTTAGGCCTGGATGCTAGGCAGCTCCACATGCCAGTGCTCAACTCCCACTCTGTGCTTTTGCAATTAAGTACAATTACTCATGGTGCAGACCTCATAAGCTGCCTGCAAACACTGCCCTCTAATTTCACATTCCGCACTCAGGATGAGCTCATAAGGCACACACATGCACATTCACAGGCCAGCAACTCCTACGTCATCCTATCGGCCTTCCCATCCATCGGCTCTGCATTCAGATTCAAGCAACATGGATCAGGACTACAGGGGAGCGGCTGTAAAGAAGCCTTCCTCCTTCACCACTGTTCAAGTGATACAGTATAAGTCTCTTATATAGCATTTACACTGCACCGGATGCTACAAGGAATGTAGATTATCACACACAAGGTGGGGGGGTAGATGCAAACATGCCATTTTCTACAAGGGGTTTATGCATCCAAAAGACTGACATCTGAGGACAGGGAGGATCTTGGGAGGCAATCTCCCCAGGACACCTATGGACAACTGTATATACTCAAAAGAAATGCTAATACAGGCAAGGCGTGGTAGCGCGTGCCTATAATCCCCGCACTCAGGAAGTTGAGGCAGGAGGATCGTTAGTTCGAGGCCAGCCTGGGCTACAAAGTGAGCTTAAGGCTAGCCTGAACTGCATAGCTAGACCCTGTCTCAAAAAGACAAAAAAAAAAAAAAAAAAAAAAAAAAAAAAAAAAAAAAAAAAAAGACATAAAAACAAATGCTAACACGTCCCAAGTGACAAGTACCACAATGTTCATGACTGTGCTGGTTTAGACCTGGGGATCCCCCAAAGCCTTGTGTTTGGAAGGTAACTGAGTTCAGCAGCCAAGTATGCTGTTAGGAGGCAAGGCCTGGCCACACAGGCAGTCACTAGAGGTGCCATCTGGAAAGGTCTTATTTCCTTCCTGGCTCCTCTTGGTTTTCTGGCTACCATGGCAGCATGGGCTATTTCTGGCCAGACCCTCCCCACTGCCGGATCTGTATTTGAGTCATTCATGGACTATAACTCCTGAAACTATAAGGCAAAACAGACCTCTCCTCTCTTAAGCATGAGTTCTGTACTGTCTCCCAGCAATGCAGTGACTAAGCTGATGACAGCCTGTCCCTGCCGGCTGAGACTGGGAAGCTATGCCAACGACCACCAGCAGACTGGATATGCTGCACATCTGCACAATGGCAGTTAGTAGAACAGCGAAGGAATGCTCCCTGGGCCAACACTCGGCATATCTCAGGGCTGAGCAAGAAGCCAAATCACAAAAGGTAAACTGAGGTCAGAACAATGGTTGGGTTGGCCATTGACTTGGGAGGGAATACAGGGATGTCTTCAGCAGGTAGTGACACTCCCAATCACACACAACACTGCAGTCCAAGGAAAAACACAGAGGCTCCAAGAGCTAACAATGATGGTCAGACTTCTTTTAATCAACGAAAGACGTTAGAATAAAACCAAGCAATGTTCTCAAAAGGAAACTATACAGAAACTAAAAGGGAACACAAAACAGGCATATAGACTGAAAAACATTTGAGGGGATAAGCAGGCTAAGCCTTCCCAAAAGACATGGAAATGGAAACCTGTGAATGAGGAAACTGCTCTGACCCAGTCTGTTGGGCAATAGCTCTGATAACAGGGCAGTGATGCAGGATTGAGGAAAGGAGAAAAACGGGGTGAGGCAATAGAGGCAGAGACTTTAAACACAAGATAGGCGGGACTCAGGTTGACCTATTGTAAGAAATTCCTGAGGGCCAGCCTGATAGCTCAGCAGACTAAAGCGCCTGCTTAGACAGGGCACAGCAGCCGGAGTTTCAATTCCTGGCGTGCTATACCGCCCCAGCCATGGGGCGCACTGAGACAGCGAATGAGACTGAGCATGGTGGCGTGAGTGTGTAATCCTAGCTCTTGGGAGGCTGAAAAAAGGAGAATTACTACAAGTCCCATCTACATAGTGAGACCCTGTAAACCCTATCTTGAATACAGAAAAAAGAAATTCCTGGATCACAAGGACATGGGCATATAGGCCACAGGCAGGAACCAAGCCTAGTCAGCTCTATGCCTAAGGACCCCAAAGAGCTGAGAGCCAAGCAGGAAGCCACACCTAACCCTGGAGCCAGTGAGCCAGACATGGCCACAGGAACACCGAAGGGAGGGCAGCCAAGAAGGTACAAGGTCCTTAGACCCCTTCTCCACTCACACTGGCTGCTGGTGCCACTATGTCCCCTGGCTCCAGTCTCCCCTTTGAGGCTCCCCTGCACTGCTGCATAGCTAGGAGCCTCCCCACTGGCTAGCTCAGCAATGCCCTGGGCTGGGCCCTGGAGCCAGATCCTCATCCTACCCAAGGGATCACAGAGGTGGTCCAGGGTGAGGGCTGGGCGCCACAGGTGTGCACTTGGCCTGGCCCAAGAAAACATATGACAAAGGACCAAGATGGAGAACTAGGGACCAACAAACAGAACAGCCTTTTCTAAAGAAGTAACCAGTACACCATTTTGGGGGGCGCAAGGTCTCACTACATGCTTTAGGCTGGTCTCAAACTTGCAGTGATCCTCCTATTTCAGGCTCGACCGAAAATCCACAATTCTAAAAAGAACTCAAGATGGACCAGGAAACTTCTCTGTGAGGGGCACACACTAAATACTGCAGGCCTGGCAGCCTCTGGGGCTTCCGATCTCATTCCTGTAGTCATAGCACAGAGCACAGCAGTTATGTCAGAAGCGTACAGTACTCCCAGACTCTGAGCTTTGAACATGATTTTCACATCATAAAACAAGCAGCACCTGCTCATATCAGGCAATGGGCAAAATCCAGCCCACAGGGCTTGGTTGCAGATCTATGCATGCTTGTGTGTAGAGCCAGGCATCAAGCAGGCCACCCCTGAGCCTCTTCCTTATCCCTGAGGAGCCCTATGTCAAATCAGGGCACCATCAGACCAGGCCTAGATTTTTTCGAAAGCCAAGAACCGATTACTAAGAACAGGTGCTATGCATATGCCACGGTCTGCGGGGTGTGGACCCCTCCACCCTGAGCCGGGAAGGGAGTGGCCTACCAGTCACCAACAGCACTGCCCCCAGATGGAATTGGGACACAAGGCACTTAAGAAATGGAGGTGTGGCGGCCTCGAATCAGGACCATTTCTGGGCAGCCATGTTGTCACTGACACAGTATTGTGCAGTACCAAGACAGGGACAGCGGGCAAAGCCTGGCTCCGGGAATCACACATCTAGCCACCAGCTGCAGCTGTGCATGCACCAAGAAGCTTAAGACCAGATACCAGCTGCATCTGAACCCCAGGACAGAGAAAGCACCTCTTTACTGCTGGATGGTTGGAACCCTGCAGTGTGCACAGAACAAAGTCACAGACCCAGAAAGCTGAGGGCAGCATCAACAACTGTCCCCACCAAGGTGCAAGATCCAGGCCGACAGCAGGGTCCCTTCCCAGCTCAAGAACAGACAAGACCTTCCTGCACAGCCCAGACAGTGGTCACCATGGAGCCAGGCATCACAGGCAGCTACTAAGCATAGGAACCATGCAGAGTCATAGAGCCACTGACGTTCACCTATACTCAAGATTCAGGGGCTGCTATGTGGAACACTGCCTGGAGGTGGCGGCAGCAACGGCCTAACAACTCAGTGGCACCCGCAGATTTCCACACAGGAAGCTGCATCTGACGAGGATGGCCAGCATGGACAGCAGCTGGGCATGGAGGGAACCTGAGCCAGTGCAAGTGTGAGCACACCAACATGAAGAGAAGTGCTCACAATGTCAGCCCACCAGAAAGGCTGGCAGAGGCAAGGGCCTGTGCAGAACCCAGAGTCCAAACAGCACAGCTGAGCCAGCAGGGGCCACCGGCTGCCCTCAGGAGCACAGAAAGCCAAGAGCTGTCCCCAGGTTGAAGGTCAGCACCCCAAGGCTGCCCGCCCAGGCCGTGTCTTCTTGGTTCGTCCTGGGGCGGCCAGTGGAGGGCTCCGCTGCCGCTTCTTTTCTTGCTGCTGATGTAGTCGTTCCTCCTTCTTCTTCAGGTAGGAGCTCATGTTGTCGAAGGTCGCCTTGTAGAGACCACAAAAGCCATCATCCACAGTGGCAGAGCCTGGGACAAGGACAAGAACAATGCAAGGTGGGACACCAACTTAGAACTTAGGACTCAGCTTCTGTCAGGGCCCCAAGCTTAGAACTTCCGCAAGGCCCTCCCAGGATAAGGAGGCAGTGTGGTGACAACCCAGCATCCTAAGTGGACTGGTAGGGGGCTCCGAGGAACACATCCAAGACACTGGCTGGACCTGGTACCTGCTATCAATTTGTGGCTGAAGGGATGGTGTGGGAGTGAGGAACCAAGAACAAAGCACAGCTGCCACCCATGGGCATCCTGATCACACTCTGTACTGCCCACCTGGCAGGGAATCCACCCAGGCTACAAATGTGCACTTCACCTGGGGACGTCTTGGAAAGCAAGGGAAGGCTCAGCAGGAGGCTGGTGCTGGGCAGGGAGAACCGCACCTAAGGGCCCAGTGGGTGGCCATGAGGCCACCTTGAAAGGGCTGCTGAATAAAGCAGATATGGATGATGCAGTGGGATGGACAGCTAGGTGCTGACTCCACTCTGCCTCCAACCACACACGAGGGAGAAGCCAGCATGTCACCCTCTACACCTCACAGAGCCATCCAGCCATCCTGGCAGACAGCTTGGAAACCAAATTTAAGTTCAAATCCCTGGCTGTTAGCTGGAGGTGAGCCTGGCTCCCCAAGGTTTCTTCCCAGCAGCAACATTTTTCCTTCAAGGAAAGCCTGGTCTGAATGGTCCTGTGGCTCTGGCTCCCGGCATGTCCTGGCTGAAGCCTCATCCTCACCCTCTGGGTCACAGAGGCCCTTCCCTTACTTCCCTCACTTCCCACTGGTCTGCTCGGTCCCACAGAGCCTCAACAGCACCCAGGGCTCCCGGTCTCACCTTCCAACACTGCCCAGCTGCCTTGGAGATAACCGCAGAGTCTCTGGGACACGGCACTGTCAGGAACAGGCTAGAGAAGGCAGGGCAGCCAGGTTAAGAGGCAATACAGACACCAATAGCACCTGCCTCAGCCTCAGCAGCCTCTCTACTCAGAGGAAGACCAAAGGGTTTAGGGGGACCAAGGCAGGCAGATAGAGGGCTCTGCTAAGGGGTGTAGAAGTTTACGCGCTTGCCTGACCGTCTGTGACCCCATAAGAAAGGTAGGAGCATTCTCGAGGTAATGAGGACTGTGTGCTCCCAGGACCCCTTGAGGCCCAAGGCCCAAGGCTGAGGCACTGAGCCTGTGTTCATGACACACCCAGTGCTACCTTATCACTAGAAAGACACGTGGAGCAGGACAAGGTGATGGATCATGGCAGGGACAGGCTGGTTGAAGCCTGGCCATCACCCCAGATCATGGGCCTGGGAGTTGACACCGTTAGGTGGGACAGGACTCAGGGAACAAGAAAATCAAAGCTGCTATCCCACCACTGGTCTAAAAAGACAGCAGGCCCCTGACACCCAAAACAACAGCCTTACCTGCCACTGGCCACCTGCAGGCCTCCAGAGTGCCAGGGGCGCCTCACGACAGTCCTGAAGGACCCACAGCCCCTGTGCCTCCTCAAACGCAATGTCCCACACATGATGCGGGAACTTCAGCTGCTGTTTGAACACCAGCTGCTGTCTGCAGGCACTGAGGTGGAACACGAAGACCACCGGAAGGCTTTCCAGGGAAGAAAGGATGATCAGCACAGCAACAGGATGCATGTTTGTCCTAGCCCTCACCAGCCCCATCCACAGGACAGCCAAGCCAGGAGCCCCAGCTGAGCCTCTCAAACCACTCAGCAAGCATCACTCAGTTGCAGCCACCCTCAAATATGACCACTGGGTGGTCCTAGCCCCATCAGTGTGCAGGGAAGACTCCAGGATGCAATGACTATGAAAAGCCAGACTGGAAAAGACCTTCACTACCGGGGGAGGCTGAGCCCACAGTACCCCACAGGCCTCTCCCCAGCAGATCCTGGTCCAGAACCATCCACCTACCGCTCCCCTCCCACAGGCTCACCAGTCACACAGAAGCGCCACACAGCTCTCCTGGCTCCAGAACACAATCCTGGACACGGCAAACCTCTGTGGGGAAAAGCAGCTGCTCACTGACACTGCCCGTGCCCACTGAGGAGGACACTTGACCCACATGCAGTAAGCAAGCAGGGTGGGGAAGGAGGGCAGTGGCTGCCACCCCATTCCCCTACCATGCCCAGAGCCTCTGAGTGACCCCAGCTGGCCTCCAGAGCCTGGCAGTGCCTTGAACTACAGAACAGGTGAAATGGCAAGAAGACAGGAGCAGAGCACACAGGACAAAAAGGGGTGATGAGACAGTCATCCATTACAAATAAAGGATCCTCAGAGGTCCCATCCCCAAAGTACTGAAAGGCCCACTGCTACTGCACTCCCTGTTGGCCCGCAGAAGGCAGAGGCCTTGCCACCCAGTGAGAACCCAAGCTAGCCTGTGGAGGATGTAAACTACCTTGTGTATGACTATCTTGTGGTACCTGGGCTCAGCTGGCTCCTGCAGTCTGTCCAGGTCACAGGCTGCCCAAGCCAGGCCATAGGACAGTGCAGGCTGAGGTGGCCCTGTGCTCACCTGCTCACAAAACATACATCTGGGTTTTGGTGGCTGCTAAACAAGCCCCACTTCTTTCTACTCCCAAGTAGAATTCAAGGATTTCCTGTAAACTATGTACAGAAATACAAATAAGGCTAGGTAAAAATTACTTATCACCTATGTGACCAGGCACCTTCCAAATATGAAAACTACTCTTCTCCCAAGCGAAAAGCCTACATCAATATCCAAGAAGTGTTTCTCATGGTTACATGGTATGCCCCACACAACCAAGCACACAAAGTGGTGCCCTGTGAGCCCCATGCCCTAAGCCCCAAGTACAGTGTGTGACTTACCTTGTGGCCCTGGGGCTCGGCTGGCTCCTGTAGACTGGCTAGGTCACAGCAATACAGCTGGCGGCCGTTCTTGTACTCCCAGAGCCTCAGGGTGCAGTCCTGCACAGACAGATGGCTTAGCACAAGGGGTCTCAGGGGCTCACCAAAGGCACAAAGGCTCCCAGACAAGAGGAACAGGACACTGATGGTAGCCACATGTGGTCAGTGGAAGTTTCCCCTGTGACAGCCACAGCTGCCACCATGAATTTAAGAATCCCATAAAGACACAAAACATCCAAAAAATAGACCATCTCAGCAAAGTATGCACAGAACCCATGACAGCCAGACTGTCACTGGCTAGGAGGTTAAAGTACACAAAGAGATGTACACACAGAGATGTACACACACTACAGTGGTCATGTATACACATGGGAGAAATGTGTAGGGCTAGTGTGTGGCATGCAAGTCATTTCTCTGTGTTAAGAACGGGTGACCATGGAAAATCCTTTGGCTAATGGCCAGAATGTCAGAGATTCAGGAAATGACCACAGGGACTAGGGCCACAGTGCACTGGACATAATTCTAAGTACAAAATAATATTCACCACAGTGCTGCTTTAGACAAGAGGACAGAGAACCTGCAAATGCACAGTGGCCATGAACGAGGCAGAACCCTGGGCATCTCTAAGGCAGAGGACGAACCATGCTAAGCGGGTGCCCCAGGCCCACAGCCACCTCCAAGACTTGCTTCTGACTGAGTCACGTGTGCCACGTGCATAGCTACATCGCTGAGGAAAATGACAGCTTCATATTTGATGCACACAAGCAAGAACACAAATGAGAAAGGTGAATGGTATGCGTCGTGTATACACACACACACACACACACACACACACACACACACACACACACACACGGTTAATGCAGATAACGAAACTCAATGACTAAAAGGAGGTGAGAGACCCCAGCAAGGGCAGCCCCAAATAAGAACCCTCTGAGCTCATAAAAGAGCACTAAAAACAGTGGCTTAAAATATTCTCAATAAAACAAAAACTTCCATAGAAGGTTGGAAGATAAAGATGAAGCAATTGCCTGCTTAGGCAGAGTGCAGCGGCCAGGGTTCGATCCCCAGCATGCCATGCTGGCCCCGCCACTGGGGCACACTGAGACAGCAATTAAGACTAGGCATGTAACCCTGTACCGCAGTAGATCCTTTGTCAGTGTCAGCCATATGGATGAGTCACAGCCACTAGGGTACTTGACTGACCTTATCAGATACAAAAGTTACATTTCTTGTTATATAGGTCTTGCTTTATCTTGGTCTTAACCATCCAGCAGAAAAGTATAAGAATAAGGTATATAAAGTAAAGCCATATTAATATGCTGAGCTGTGAAAGGCTCAAGTCAACAACTTCTGCGGATAACCCACTACTATTGTGGACTGCTGGATTGTTTTGCTGAATTTACACACCTATAGTATTTAGATGTCAATGGAATACCCATTTCTGACAGGACTAAACAAAAAAAGGGGATTCAAAGGAAGGACCATTTTGTATTCGTATATACAGAATAGTTAGGATAGATATAGTTACTTTTGCTTAATTCAATGAGAAAAAAAATTTGTACTAATAGTGTTTGGACAGGATATCCTGTCTGCATCTTGTACTATGGATAACCACTAAGAAGATAACAATGTACAATGTATTAATTATTGAAACTATCCTATTAAAAAAATATTTAAGTTAAAAAAAACAAATAAATGAATAAATTATGTATTCAAGGTTTCAAAATTGTTTTCCCAAGGAAGTTAAAAGTGATTCCTCTAGTTCTGTTTATGGTTCTAATTTTCAAAGCTCACTAAATAAAACTTTGTCAACTTTTCAAGATTTCAGTTTGAGCTGGAATTATAATATATTTAGGAAATTACAGTAAGATTAAAATGAGAAATTGGCAGAACCTGCACATTCTATAAAAAAGTTAAAGTGATAATAATAATAAAAAGACTTGGGTGTGGTGGCACCCACCTGGAATCCCAGCACTTGGGAGGCTGAAAACAGGAGAATCACTGAGTCCAATCTACGTAGTGAGACCCTATAGACCCTGGACTGAGTATAAAAAAAAAAAAAAAAAAAAAAGATGAAGCAATCTCCCAAAAAGCAGAAGAGTGAGAATACGGGTGAAATTGACCAGGAGAGAAAAATTAGAAAATTAAAGCAATTCAACAACAGGCTAATCAAGTTTAGGGGAAAAAAAAAAGTGGTAGGAGGCACAGGAAGCGAGAGAATAAAACTTTCCCAGGACAGAGGGGAGTGAGGATCAGGCACAACACACCAGCAGTACATGCAGACTGCTGTGGTCCTATCAGCTTCAACATGCAGCAGGGCTGGGGGAGAGAAGACCCCAATGTTTCCAGTTACAATCACAGACCCTACGCCAAAGAGGGCCTGAAGCAGGATGGCTTTAGACTTGGACAGGAGGTGGAGAAAGGGAGCAAATGAAAAACCAAGTAGAGCACACAGCGGGTGATGCTGTCAGGATAGAAAGAGCTCAGGATATAGTGTTTGCCCTCATGCATGAGGCCCACAAAAAACCAAACTGACACTAGCTGGATGTTGTGGCTCAGGCCTGTAATTCCAGCACTGAGGAAGCTGAGGCAGGAGGATTGCCATGAATTTGAGGTCAGCCTAAGCTACATAGTGAGTTCAGAGCCAGCCTGGACTACAGTATGAGATCCTGTTTCAAAACAAAACAAAACAGGAAAGAGAAAAGAGAAAAACAAATGACACCGAACTGACAACCTAGAATCTTCTAGGATAATGGGATTTCCAAAAAAAGAAGGCTCAAAAACATGGTATTTTGTATGCCTTGTGAAAATCTACTGTATGACACATGAGCCACCAAAACACAGCAGTCACTATGGAGAGACAGGGCCTTAGGAGAGCGCTCTGTGCACACACTGGGAGCACCCTGGGACCCTGCCACACCAGTCTCCTTCCCTCTATGTCCACATGGGGAGGGGCAGGAGGAGACTGAGCTTGAGGAAGCAGAGCAGATGCCAGGGCCGGAGCCCAGTGAGGCACAGGGGGTGCAGCTCAGCAGTGGCACCTGCAGGGGCAGTCACTCCATGCCACAGAAAACAAGTGGTGTGGGGCCCAGCTTTGTGAAAAAGGGAGAGCATTCCAGAGAAGCCCCCTCAGAATGAAATCTCTGACACTGGTGCTGAAGCCTCCAGATCAACTTTGGTGGTCGGGAAGTTTTCTTATTCAAATGGCATGTGGCAGAGGCCCAGCAAGAGACCCACAGGTCCTCTGCACAGCACCATCTGCCAGACAAGGGGGCCAGACCCCAGGAGACCCCAGGAGTCAGGAGGGGCCTCCCTGCCAGCTATTTATGAGACCCTTACATGGTCACCTGTCCCCTGTGTCAGGGCAGATGCCTTCCACATTCTTACAGAGATGGGCACACAGGATACTACACATACCCCACATGCTCACACACACCACACTCAGCCATACAAACACCCACCAACACCACACACTATGCATACCCATACATAACACATTCACACCACACCCCAGCCTTACACTAACATAGACAGCCACCCTATGTATCTATACGTAGACACCCCCTATGCACTACACCATACACACCCCTATACCACACACAATACACAAACACACACTATCCACATCCTGTTTCCTCACAAGCCTGACTGGCTGTGGCCAAGCAGTGAGCCAGAAGCAGCTTTAAGAATCAGGAAACAGGTACCATCTACTGAATGAACTCTACTGACCGAAGGGATGAATGGGCCCAGCAACAACACTGCCAGACACCAGGGTGGCTCACTGTGGGTTTCACCATGTCCACAAAGGAAACTCACCCCAGAAGAGGACAGCAGCAGCTCCGGATGGCCAGGCACCACCAAGATGCGGCTCACAAACCTAAAGGGTAAGAGGCAAGGGTGAGCCCAGGCTCTGGGGTGCAGTGACCACCTAGGAAGGAACCTCTCCACTGGCTCCCACCATCAGCCAGGACTGGGGAGAGCCTCTGGAGTGACAACACGTGGCAAGGTACCCAACAAGGACATACTTCTCACCAAGGGCAGGGCTGATGCACTCCCAGGGCACTTGTGGGGAGCCCGAGAGCGTGCTGCCCTCCACTCCTTCAGTCCTTGCACAGAAGGCAGGTGACAATAGATAAGCTGTGGGGCAGAGCACAGGAGGGAGCAGCCCCACCAACAGGCAGTCAGATCAGCTCACAGCTAGGGCCAGAGCCTGTACAACCAAGGGACTTGTCTACCCTGAACCTAGCTTGCCCATGCTCAGGCTGTAGCAGCACGGTACAGAACACTGCAGCCACCAGGAGTGATCCCCAGGAGACCTCAAGGATCCCCAAGTTGCCTCCAGCAGCTTCCAGGCCCGAGCCCCCTGCTAACCCAATTTCAACACAGCCTCAAGTGATTGTTAATGTACAGCTCCCACACAGGCTGGCCTGGGCACCCTTAGTCCCCACTAGTCATGGCTCCCCAGCCTCTGAAGCAAAGACCCTGGCACCTCCACAGGTTGCCTCCTGCAGGGAGTGGGCTCCAAACCTCAGGTTCTCAGGAGGGAAGACAAACCTTGTCCAGGACAGGAGAAGCCTGCACTCATGCCAGGGGCACTAGAAGCCTCCAGGAAGCCACAGAAAACAGCAGAAAGCAGTCTCCAAGCGTTTGAAACAAAACAATCAATTGCTGCAAAGTAGACCTATCCAGCAGCAAGCTCTGACCAGATCCACGGCAAAGTGCTCTTAGAACCACTGAGTGCTGGGGACAGTATGAATGGATGTCCACATACTGTCACCAGCTCAAGGGGACATCAGCCCCAAGCGTGACCCACAGAGCTCCAGGTAGGCTAGATACCTCACATAAAAACCAGAGGAACAGGCAAAAATGAACTAGGACTATCATGGGCAGGTGGAGTTCAGAGATAGCATGTGTCTTGCAAACAGGAGTTCTTGGGTTCTATACACACACACACACACACACACACACACAAGAGTAACAAATTTTGACAATTTTTACTTAAGTTAGTATATCCATGTTACAATACCAAGTGTGGTTGTGCACCCTTGTAATCCCAGCACTCAGGAGATTAAGGAGGATAGCATGAACTATAAGGAGAGACCCTAATTTTAAAAAAGATGTATCAGGGCCAGCAGGATAGCTAAGTGGACTAAGCGCCTGCTTAAGCAAGTACAGGGACTGGGATTTGATCCCTGCTTGATCCACATGCCATGGCGGCCCCACCCCCCAGACTCACTGAGCCAGTGACTGAGTCCAGGCGTGATGGCACATGCCTGTAATCCCAATGCTGGGGAGGCTGAACACAGGAGGATCACCAAGTCTGAGCTGCATAGTAGGTCCCTATACCAAATAAATACATGAACTTTAACAAAAAAAGGTATATTCAGAATATTTCCCTGAAGGACTGGCTGGGAACGCCCAAGAGAACAGGTAGCATCAGACAGAAGCTGAGGAGGTGAGGGCAGTGTCTCAGGAAGAGCATTTGTGGGCTGAAGCAGCACATGAAAAGGCCACAGAGGGTCCTGGCTGAAGGCCTTCAGGTCATGGGCTCCGGAGCTGGTTAGTAACAATTGACAAACAGCTAAATCAGTATCAAAGGCAATCACAAGGCACAGATAGAGCAACAGCACCTTGCTAAAGGAGGCTTCTGTATCCCACTCAATCCAGGAAACAGCAGCAAGCTCAGAGCTGAATGAACTCTCTGGTCACTTCCACTGCTTTAAAGAAAGTGCTTTGCACGCTTCCGACAATTACACTAGTGCTGTGCCCTCTGCGTACTCTGAGAGTACACTCTTTAGAAGTTCCTGGACTCTGTACTCACTCTGTGTGCCCCAGGCAAAAGGACTCGATGCAGTGTGGTGCCTCGGCCCAGCTGACGCGGATCTTCTCATCCCGGTCGGCAGTGAGCACGAAGCGGTCATCAGGACTCAGGGCCTGTGAAAGCAGGGGACAGAAAAGAACAAGGTGATTGGAGGCTTATCCCAGATATCAGAAACCCCACACTCCTCCAAGCAGATGGGCCGCGGGACTCCTTCCATGTAGACCTCTCTGGGTGGCTCCAACCCTGCACCATGACATACGTGGACCAACTCCTATTCCACTCCACCCCACGGGGTCACTGTCTCATGAGCCCTATGTCTAGGCAGTCACTGAGTTCTGCTGAGTGTTCATCCACACCCCACCCCACTATTCATGCCAGGGTCTTCCCAGGTCTTGGGCCTCACTGGGCTGCAGGGTGCTCCAGATACCTGTGAGATCCCAGAAGGGGTAGGCACAGGCAGGAGTGACAAGAGCAGCCACGGCACATGACAGCACTGACAGAGGAAGACAGGTTCACGGCTCCTACCTCCTCTCCAGCATGTCTGAGTTAAGGTCCCTGCCCTGATAAAAGCTGTCTAGCAGTTACAGAACCACAAGACCACCTCCTAACTCCCCTCCCACAACCTGCCTGCTTCCTCCCTCACCTCAGTTCCATCCCAAGCTCTCCTGCTCCCAAAGAGCCCCCTGCCCAGGCCTTGGATGGAGCAGTGACACAAGATGTCCTCCACATACCACGTCCAGGAGCATGGACAGGTGACCGAGCTCAAGCCTGCCACACTCATGTGGCTCCAGCACCGAGAAGGAGTAGACATCACCAGACTTGTCAGCCACCAAGACCCTCTGCTCAGATGCTGTGAAGGTCAGGGCTGTGCACCGCCTTACCACGGACCTGCAAGGCCAGAGAAACACCCCTGTCACTGTCAGACTGACATGGGATCCTCCACAGCCTTTAAGCCACAGGTAGCTCTGCTTCAAATGGCTCAATGTTGACGCACATCGTGCCAGGCAGGCACACCAACCACTCTCATTTCAGTACAGAATGCAGCAGGCTACATGGGACAGTCCACACCACACCATGAAACAGGTTCTGTGTGAGCTCTGTCTAGCACGATGGAGATAGATGAGGCCAAGCTGGGAGGCTCTGTGCGCAGATTTGGTGCAGGTCAGCACCTCTCTTCCAGCTACAGATAACAGCATCAATGATGATGATTGCGACGTGGTGCCAATGTGGTACTCATCATTAACTGGTGCCAGGAGTAAGAAATTGTTTCAGGGGGCCTGCCCATTAGTTCAGGTGTTTAAGTGCCTGCTGAAACAAAGCAGTCAGGCTCAGGATGCTGTGGCTCGATCCCCTCATCCTCAAGCCAAACCAGACCTGCCCTAAAGGCATCCTTCAGGAAAAAGAAAAAAAAAAAAAATTCCTTAAGAAATTGTTTCAGCTGGGAAAGGGCATAAGGCAATGGATACTGACAAATTCTAGCTTCCACATCAAGTAACAGTAATTACTGGGACACAAAATGTTGGTCGACCAGATAGCTCAGCAGACTAAAGCACCTGCTTAGGCAGATTGCAGCAGCCAAAGTTCAATCCCCAGCATGCCGTGTGGACCCTGCCTCCACGGGCACGCTGAGACAGCAATTGAGACTGGACATGGTGGAGTATGCCTGTAATCCCAATGCTTGGGAGGCTGAAAACAGGAGGATCACAAGTCCAATCTGTGTGGTGAGACCTTGTAGACCCTATACTAAATACATAATAATAATAATAGTAGTAGTAATAATAATAATAAATGCTTACATCAAAATGCATCCAGTATGAGAAGCATAGAATTCTTTATCCTATTTTTTAAAATATAATCTAATTTTTAAATGTTTTTTTATCATATTATGTAGGGACTTAAAGTTCAACATATCAATACTTGATGAAAAATACCTGTTCCTTATTATGCCTATGATGTTTGAAATGCAGTGAGATAGTGAGGTTAAGATTGATAGCCCAAATCGTTTGATAATAACAATAAGCTTTTCTTCTGGATGGTTAACAACCTAAGTTTGCAGACCAAATTAGAGAAAAAGGAAGGATACAAGGAAAGCCAACATTTTGGCCCTAACCTTCTAAGGTCAATTAAGACTCAGGACATATGAGAACTTGTACTGTAACGTCATGTACCTCGGTAGTGTCCCAAATTTTCTGATCAAGAAGATTATGGGGCCAAAGAGGAAAGTGATCGATGACGTAGAGTGTGCCTAAGGAGAGTCACATGGGGAGAAGACACTCTCTCAGGCTTTCACAGAGAGCACATTGGCCAAGCAATGGCCGTGACTCATCCACATGGCTGCACTGATGAAGGTTCTACAATCTGAGGTACAGGATCTCAAGATAAATCCTGAGGACATTTTACTGACCTTCTCAGACCAAAAAGCTACAACTCTTGTTGCATAGGTCCTGCTTTACCTTGGTCTTAACCATCCAGTAGAAAAGTATGAAGTCGAAATATAAGAAATAAAGCCATGCTGTTGGGTTGAGCTGTGGGGGACTCAGGTCAATAATTTCTGACATTGCCAGTTAAACAGAAGACCCAATGCTATTATGGGCTACTGGACTCTTTTAGAATATTTTGCTGAGTTTACACACCTATAATATTCAATAACGGAACTTAGAAAAAATGGGATATACTGATGAATGTCCATTTTGTATCTGTGTATTCAAAGAGGTTGGGATAGATATATAGTTGCATTCTCTTAATGAATAGAATGATTTGTTCTAATGGTGTTTGTAAATGGGATCACAAGTCCGCATCTTGTACAGCAATTAACCACTAAGAAGAATATATGCAGTGTATTATTTGTTGAAACTGTCCTTCCGATATGATTTGAAACTGTCTCATTGCTATCTGTTTGTCAATAAAACTTTGAAAAAAAAAAAATGCATCCAGTATCCAATTCCTAGAGTTTCAAAGCAGTCAAGTAGCAAGGGCTACCTATGTGTGAATATCTGATATATATCTACTGGCTGTGTCGTACGTCTGGAACCCATTTATCATGACATGTGGGGACCCCAGAAGCTCTGAAGCTCTTCTGGGAATCTGAGAGACAAGGGACACTGCACATTGAACTGCCCTCAGGGACAAAAAGCACAAGCCACCACCTATTCTGATTCTCTAGCCACCTCTGCCAGCGGCATCATGTGGCACTGGAATCCCACAGAAAGTGCCAGATGGTCCTGCCCCTGTGCCTACTAGGAATGGCAAAGCCAGTAGGGACTGTCACTTTCACCAAATCCCTGATCTGGAGTCCAAGACCTGTCACATCTGCCCACTGGCTCAGTAAACAATGAAGCCACAGCACCCATTCTGTCACAAGCCAGGGCGTCTGCCCCCTCTTGGTCACGGTTCAGAGTGCAGGATGCTACTCTGTCCACAGGCAAGCTTAACACCTGCATGTGTCATTTTATGCAAATATACCTCCCAATATTGCTTTATGCACACACTTAAGACACTCGTCTGCAGGTCACAACAAAGTAGCTGTCCTTGTTTCCTCTGTACCCAAGGACAGGCAGTGGCCACTCTTGACAAAGAGCTGAAAGTGAACAGCTCACAGTCCAAGATGGAGCAGGGCTGGAAGAACAGCATTACCAGCACAGGACCCACACAGGACAAAGGACAGCAGAAGAGAGGAAAGGCCTGGTACAGCCACTTCACAACCTGTCACAGAAGCCACATTGCAAGGACCATTCCTCCTCCTCCTCTTCCTGCTCCAGAACAGGCAGGAGAGTCATGGGGAGACAGTGACAACAGAAAGACAACTGGGCTCTGGGGCAGGGCTAATCAGGATGCACAAGAAACCACACAGGTGCTACCCATGCACAATGGGCCACCATCTGCCCCTGGCTCTGCAGGGCCAACGTACTCATTTCATGCTCTGCCCCAGACCACTAGGAAGAGACCAGCTGATTCTCAGGGTAAAATCTTCCCAGCCAGAAGCTGTGGTGCAGCAGATGTAGGAATCAGAACATAAGGGAGTTGGGTGCAGAGTGAGGAGTCAGGTGCAGAGTGAACAGGTCAATAGTAGTGTGCAGGCTGAAAGCTCCCACTCAAGCTCTCTCTTCCTTCCACTGAGTCCTAGTTTCAGAGCCCTGCCTTCAGGGCAGAAGAAGCAAGTGCTGTTTCCCACCTGTCCTGCCTCCCAGTCAACCAGAGGGCCAAGTTGTGGCCCGCCATGCCTCTGTGAAGCCATGCCAGGGTACTGGGGGTACTGGGTGCCACTCGTACACTGACCCTTCCTAACTCCTGTACCTAGCAGCTAGACACATAGCCAATCCAGCTCTGACTTCTTGAGCTCTATCCTTAGGTGCCCTGCTGCTCTCCTAGGAAGGAGCCACTGCACAGTTAAGATCACTTACCCATAAGAATGCAAAACTTACAGTGTCACTCACCACCCTGTCTGGGAACCCTGATCTCAGTTCCAAGGCAGGCCAGGGTCTCCCACCGCCCTGACCCTCTATCACTCTAAACTGCCACCTGGAAAACAACTGTCACCCACAACTTATTTGGCTGTGCCTTAGGATACCCAAAGTTAGGACAGAAAAGTGGCAGCATATTACAAACAGCACCGGTCAGCGCTGGGTTCTGGTCCCAGAGCTGGGCTCAAGTGAGTCCCATGGCAGCACAAAGGCCTGGGCCTTCAGCCAACATAAACCATGAGAATATGGAACCCCTAAAATGGAGCTTTATGGTAGAGGGGCCCTGTGGGGGGCCCAATTAGATCGCTGAAGGATCTCAACCTTTAGCAGGCAAAGGACAATCAGATGAGGCACACAGCAGCCCCATGGTGAACTGACTGGCCTGTGCCAGCACCTGCCAACATAAACCATGAGAACCTGTGGTCTTTCTACTCCCACCCACCTGACCGTCCCACAAGCAGTGCCCACATCCCAATCAAACCGCCTCCCCTCTCTTCTGCACCCTCTTTCTGCTAGGCCCCCCAGGCCAACCCTGATGAGACTTCCCACAAGAGAGAAGGACTGTACTCTACCCACAATAATTTTTTTTTTTTTTTTTTTTTTTTTTTTGCTGAATGCCTTCAAGGCATGACTGGCTGTCTTGTGTTGTGGGGATCGAACCACAGCAACCTGAGCCTGACTGCTTTGTTGAAGCAGCCACTTAAAGAACTGAGCTAAGGGGCAGACCCCCTACAATAAATTTTAAGTAGATGGAAAAGGAGGACTGAGGAATCTGCCAAAAGCCTGAGGGATAAAGGTGCCAGCATGCATGCCTACTGTCCTGGAATTTTAATCCAGAGGATGACAAGGTGGTGACATGCCTGTTGCTGAGCTCAGGGAAACCCCTGAGGCAGAGGGGACCCCAAGTCCTCGATCCAATAGCCCAAAAGTCGCCAAACTGCAGCACAGTAAGGTAGGTCTCGCGGGCTCCCACAGACAATGGTAGCTCTCACACCCACCAGAGCTTGGATTCTGTACTCAGATTTCCTGGCTGCACCCAGTCACATCCTGTGCTCCAGAGTCTGAGATGAAAATCTCCCAGTTATCTTGCTGGTGTGAATTTAAAACAAATCCAGTAGTAAGAGCTGGAGATGCAGCTCTGTGGTAGAATGTATCCTAGGATATGTATGGGCCTGGGTTCAATCCCTAGAACTGCCAAGTAAAAATAGACAAAAATTCAAAACAAGAGCAAACAGCTAAATGGAAAAACTGACACCAACGCTACTCTGCCACCTTTCACTCTGCCCACCCCAAGTTTCACTGCCACATGCTGCTTTCAAAATACACAACACTGCTTAAACTGGCACCCTGCACAGGATGAGGATAGATGGGTCGGATTAACACACAGCTCCTGGGGTCTGCACACCCCTGCAGGCCTGTGTGGTACCCACGGAGCCCTGTCCCTAAGTGATGTCATCTGACAAGCCTGACAGTCCCATGGAGCCACTGGAGGTCAAGAGCCTTCTTGTCCTGCATCATCAGACCATGCTGGACTCGGAAGCACAGACCAGATCCCTTGGTGAGCAATCAGAGCCCAGGGGAGTGCAGGATGCTGGCTGCCTCAAGGTGCAGGAGCTGTAGTGGTTGCTCACACACCTGACTCCCAAGTTCAAAGTAAGCACCATGCCCAAACTGACAAATAGTGACACTGTACTGCAAGCTTACAACTCCCATGACACTGTTCACAATGAAGAATTCATGACCACAGTCTACCTAAAGAGCAAGTGCAAATGTGGCCCTTTCGCAAAGCTACCATAGGTCTGGTCACACAGTCTGGGCAGCTCCCCCACACCTCAGCCACAAGGGTCTAAGGCCTCGGCACAGGGGACACCTCCACATGGCAATTCAGGAACCTTGCCTTTGGCCTCTTCTCCTAGGACCGAACACTAGAAAAAGTGGGGGCCCTGCCTCCCATGATCTAACATGGTGATTTGGAACCTGGAATACTCCTGGACAATGCCTAGGCAGTTCCTTCCCAGGGGACAGATGTGCATCCCTTAACCATTCTCTGTGACCTCAGGACAACAGCTCTAGGTGAGTTTTGCAATTCCATCTTATGAATGAGTAGACCAAAGGGGGCCCAGGGAGTCCAAACATGCAGGTGGAGTCAGGTGGTCTTGAGCACTACTGTTACCAGCAATCCCTCCTGTGGCAAATTGTCCAGGAGTGAGGAGACAGGAGACAAACTGGTGCACACAGGGCAACCCCCACACGCAAGATGCTGCAGGGAAACCTGGAGGGTATACCCAGTACTCATGAACAGGATCACTGGGTGGGGAAATCCAGGGTACATTTTTGGATCTCACCTTATATTCTTCCATGATTTTCAATTTTTTGTATTAAGCAAAATCAAAGGAGAAAAATGGAAAAATCAGTGTGGTAGGTCATCTACCTATTCTCCAGGGGGACCCACGCAGATTTGAGGAATTGTTAACTTCCATGACCTAACTTACTAACTAACCAAAGCTCAGAGAGAACCTTGAATGGAAGGTCCCACAAGAAGCCTGAATCTTGTCAGTATGTGAATCACAGATTTGTCCCATTCTGGGTCATAAATATCCCCGCAGACCACACTGAGAAGGTCTGGTTCCCAGCCTGTGTTGCTGCAGGGTCATGGCAGAATCCTTAGTGGGTGGAGTGCAACAGGGTAATCAGATCAGGAGTGCCCTTGAAGGGGACCCTGCAGGCCTGGTTCCTCTCTCTGCTTCCTGGCTGCCATACAGTAAGAGGCCAAGCTCTGCCACACACGCCTCTGTGGAATACCACCTGAGCAGCTCTTCTTGAAAGAAGAGTGACTGTCTCCATTTTGACTGAGCCTGACCCTATTTCCTATGTACAGACCTGGATAGGACTTCTGTTTATCAATTGGCCTTAGGTAAATGTAGGCCACCCACCTAGCTCAGCTCACAATGATCACCTATTTCCCACAATTCTCAGTCAATCCTCAAGCCACTCCCCCACTGAATAAAAACAGGGTGAGGCCCTGGGTCGCTCTCTTGGTTCCGGAAAGCCATCTTCGTGGCTGGACTTAGAGCCCCTTGACTCCCCGATGATTGAAAATATAATTTAGTGTCTTTACTTTCGCCGTGGGTAGCATTCTAAGTGGTAGATTGGAATCAACTTGATGGGATTCCAATAACGTAACTTTGGGATTATAAATATTGGCTTCTTGGACTGAGACGAGGTCCAGGAAGTGTCTCCTACACTCCTCCCAAGAGGTTCTGCTTCAGCACTGATCCAAAAGTAATAGTGCCAGGTGACCAGCGACCTCTGAAACTGTGAGCCAAGATAAGCCTTCCTTGTTGAGGGTGCTTATCTAACAGTTACAGTGATAGAAAACTGAGAAATTAGCTAACACACAGAGGGTCCCTAAAATCAGTAAAAAAGGTACCACTCCCAAATAAAAAATGTAATGAAAGCTCACGAAGTACACACAATTCTTAGTTCTACAGAAAGGCTGGCCAACCTCATTCTTAAAAAGTCAAGTAGAAGGTATCACTTTTCTTCTATCAACTGCCTAAAACTGTATGATTTGATAAGGTTTTGATTAGGTGGTCCATGAGGAGAAAAATGCATTTTCTAACTTTATTTCTGTCATGTTTGCAGCACTGAGAACTGAATCCAGGGTCTTATACATGTAGGGCAAGCACTATCTCTGATCCACATCTCACCCCCAAGAGGCAGTTTTACACTCTGGAAGGATAGGTATTACTCCTCAGAAATTACCTGTCTAGACAGATAAAACCAACATTTGCTTACCCATGAACCAATTAACTTCAACACACATTGGAGTTTTTTCCAGTTTTGGGTTACTACAAATAAAGCTTTTAGGAATATTAGTGTCCAAGAAAAAAAAATTATCTAAATTACAAATGTGACCTTGCAATTCATCTGCAAAGATTTCTCCTACAGGGTTAGGAGAAATGGGAAATATCACATCCATGTGGTATCTGGAAACAGCAGAACAAGAAGAATATAGGAGAAAGTCCATCAACAGAGGGATGAACAAAGTCACATGGCCACTGCAGATCCCTGGCCCTTCAGTCTGCAGCCTGTGTTGGATTGCATTAACCCATCAGCGCGGAAAGCAACCTTTGGTCCAGGCAGACACCAGGCCTCCTTTTGCCCAGGATCACTGCCCACACCCAACTGGCAATGGCAGCATCTGCGGCACATTCACAGTGCCAAGAGGAAGGCTTGAGTGCAGCCATGTCTTGCTGCTCCAAACACAGCTCCAAGTCTGGCAGCACTTCAGTTACCCAGAATGCAACACAATAAAACGACAAATTGTAAGTAGGGGTGGAGCTCTACAGTGGAATCCATTTGCAGCAAGTATGAGGCTCTGGATTCAATAAACTACATATCACCCACTCCAGCCCACATTGCATGAATAAACCTACACTTTCATAAGATGACTAGGGGCTCCTGTGCACAGATCCGTGGCACAGCTCAGCCACTTCAGCAAACAAATTCACATCAGATTCTTTCAGATCATCTGACTTTCATCTTTTTGGGCCCAAAGCACCTCCTCAGAATCAGACGCAGCCCTGCATGCTCTCCACACATAAACTGAGCAACCAGTGTCAGGAAGACAGGATTTTAACTCGTACGAGCTAACTGTACCCTTCTGCCTCCCTAAAATTCAGTTTCAATCCCTGATCTTGTCAGGGAGATGGCTCAGTAAAATAAGCATTTGCCTGGCAAGTGCAAGATCCTGAGTTCAATCCCCAGTACCACAAAAAAATTTAAAAAAATCCCTGATCTACCCTGCAGAGTAAGACTATGCTTAGGGAGGGCCTTTACAAAGGTGATAGATACAAAAGCGTCAGGGTCCAATCTGACTAAGTGCTTTTGAAAACAGGAGAACAAGCAGAATATAGGAGAGAATTCATCAACAGAGGGTTGGTGAACAAAGTCATATGGTTTCAGCAAGAAAGAGAAAACCAGGACACACTGCAGCACCTGATCTCAGATATCCAGCCTGGAGGGGTCCCATTGGGGGGACTCAGGTTGTAAACCTTAAGGACACATTGCCAGATTCATCTCTAGCCCAAATGTATTTTACCTGGTTATATCCCACATGATTCACTAGTACATCAGCTACTCTGGCCAAGAAGACACGTGCTAGGCCTTTCAACATCAAGATGATGGCCACGCCAGCCCAGCCTCCAGGCACGCTGAACACTGAGACTGGGTGTGGTGGTGCACACCTGTAATCCTAGCACAGGGGAGGCTGAGACAGAAGGGTCACTGAGTCCAAGTTGCCACAGTGAGACTCTGTACCAAATAAATAAAAAGATTAAAACAAAAAAATCAGGATGATATAGGCAAGCTGTGACAGGTGATGTAGCAATTTAACATCAAACACATGGTCACACATCTTAAAAGCCATTTTCTTACTAGTAAACTGTCAGGGTGCATATCTTTGATTTGTTGTGTGCTAAGTTTCTCATCTGTATCTTTTACCTATCTAATACCAAAAACATACTTATGCTAAAGATGAAGCAATACTGTAAGGCTTTACTCTGAATGTGAATAGAAGAAAGCGCACTGTGAGTCCTCTTGCTTCTAATGCCACATGAGATTTGGCTGTTTATTCTCTTAGAAAACAAGATGAGGGCCTGAGGGCCGGAGAGATGGCTCAGTAGAATAAGCGCTTCCCTGGCAAGCTCAAGGGCCTGAGTTCAATCCCCGGTTCCACAAAAAAATTAAATTAAAGAGAAGAGGACGAAATAACAAGACTACAAAGCTCAGCTGAATCCAACATGGTATGAGCCAGTTGCAAAGAAAAACTGCTTAACCTCAGTAGTTCAAGCATTGTGACTGCTATGTTTATCACTGATTGTCAAGAAATAGCTAAGCTTCAGGGAGGAGAGATGACGGTCCTCAACAGGATCTTTTTTTTTTTTCCCTCCCCAACAGAATCTTGCTGTGTATCTACTTCAATATCACAAAACAATCAGACCCCCATGATGGGGGTTGGGAATGTAGCTCAGCAGCATAACACCTGCCTGCAAGTGCAAGGTCATGTGTTCAAGTCCCAATACCAAAAAGAAAACAACTCCATGACTCATATCACTAACACATGTATAAGATTATCAAAGCCAACAAAAATGCAAATCTGGATAGGCGTGAGGTTTCAAACCTATAATCCCAGCTACTCTGGAAGCAGGTTTATAGTATAAGAACAGCCTGAGGCACCAGTATGGTGGTGTATGCTTGTAATTCTCACACCCAGGAGGCTGAGGCAGGATGATCACTAGGAGCTCGAAAGCAGCTTGGGCTAAGTAAGCTTAGGGCCAGCCTGAACTACATGGCAAAAACCTGTCTCAAAAAGACCAGGGGGGAAAAAAAAAGCCGGGAGGGTGTGGGGGAGCCAGTCTGGTCAACTTCACATGAACTTGTCACAAAATAAAAAATAAAGAAGGGTTAGGGATATAGCTCAGCACAGGGACCCAAGTCCAACCCCTGGGAGGAAGGAGGGGAGGGCAGGGGAGGAGAAAAAGGAAACAGGGAGCAGAACATTTATAAGACAGCACTGGGTAAGGGGAACACAGGCCCAGAGCACTGCTGCTACTGTCTATATTACCAACCTCCCCTTGACACCCGGCTCCCGTTCTCTGCAAGCACACAGAAAGAAGTGTGCACAGCTCTGCCACTCTTAAGCAGACTGGCCTGAGCCAGACACTGCCCCCAAACGTGGGCAAAAACAAGGCCCTGCCACCCTCACTGGCTGGTAGGAGCACTCAATTAGTTAATACACATACAGTGCTGGAATCTATTTCCAATACCTAGCTGGGACTTATGTTAGTTGCTTATCACTATGGCTGCTGTCACTATTGCTACTGACATGCAAGCACAAGGTGTGCACAGGACATCTTAATGATTCAGTGTTAGCATTTCATACCTGACACTCAGACATTGCCATGGTTTTGTACTGAAAAGAATCAGACGCTTACTGTCATCAGTTAAAGCAAAATAGCTGCCAGACTTGGAGAAGGTGGACGCCAGAATCGTGTCACTCCCCTGGTCAATGGGCTGTCCGTCCTCCCTAGGAAAGAGAGAGGGGGAATAATGAGGCCTCACTTGAGGAAGAATGGCTTTGTTCCTCAATGACTAGCCTTGTCAGTGCAGTGAGTAAAAGCGGAAAAGAGGTAAGCAGTCCATGTAAGCCAGAATATAAAGACATTAGATGCTAGGTTAACAAAGCTCTGATGGCCGGCGAGACAGCAGACTAAGTGCCTGCTTAGGCAAGTGCAGGGACCAGGTTTCGATCCCTGGCATCACATGTCGTGCTGGCCCCGCCCGTGGGCACACTGAGCCAGCCACTGAGACTGCCCTAATCCCAGCACTAGAGAGGATGAAAACAAGAGGATCACTGAGTCTGAGCTGCGTAGTGAGACCCTGTAAAAAATACATAAAAAAAAAAAAATTTTTTTAAAGTAGCTCTGGCCGGGGAGATAGCTCAGCAGCATAAGTACTTGCCTGGCAAGCACAAGGTCCTACATCCAATCCCCAGTACCAAAAAAAAGTAGCTCTAACTTCATAAAGGTAAAACCTAACTAAACAGAGGATGCCACCAAACACACAGGAATCCAATGCACTATACAGAGACCTGAAAGATCATACAGCCCACCCATCATGGAAATAACTAATCCAAGATCATAGGCAGGGATCAAATCATATCAGAGATAAAAATGGGACAGAGCCAAAAGACCAAATATACTAAAGAAAGCCAACATATGAAATCCCCACATTTTGCTTTTATCTTTCAATTATCTAAAGTTACACCTAGGGGCTGGTCAGATAGCTCAGCAGACTAAAGCGCCTGCTTAGGCAGGCACAAAGACTGGGGTTCGATCCCCCGCGTGCCCTGCCAGTCCCACCCCTGAGTGCACTGAGAGAGCAACTGAGACTGGGCATGGTGGCGCGCGCCTGTAATCCCAGTGGTTGGGAGGCTGAAAACAGGAGGATCACTATGAGTCCCATCTATGTAATGAGACTCTGTAGACTCTGTACTAAAATACATATAAATAAATAAATAAAAGTTACACCTAACTTTAATGTACCATAAATGTTCACTATTACCTCAAGAAGCCAAGGATGGTGGCTGGGGAGCTGGCTCGGTAGTATAAGCGCTTGCCTGGCAAGCGCAAGGGTTTGAGTTCAATCCCCAGTTCCGCCAAAAAAACAAACAAACAAACAAACAAAAAAAAAAACCAAAGATGGTTACTGACAGAAACTAAATGATATGGAAATGTGCTAAATATTCTCAGTCCCTAACTTGAAGGCTACCGTACTTTCATGTTTCTTTCCTGAGGTAGATTTTAGTTATCCTCACCATGGGTGACAGAAATTAAGAATTCATCAAAGCAATTATTTCCTCTATCCACCACCACCCCAATCCCATCGCTCAAACCCTGAGGCCCCCGTTGGTGCCTCCTGCAGTCTCACCCTTTATTCTCTTGCACCTTCTTTTCTGCAGCACTGCAATCATATGTGAAGAGGCTGCCATCATCACTAAAAGGGAAACAACAAAATGAACACTTTATTAACAAAAACACTGGTTTCTTTTTTCCTTGGAACAAAACATCTATATACTTGTTAAAATTACTGGTGTTACCCATGACAAAAAAGAAACCTGAGTACAGTATTTTAGAAAAGAGTTAATGACCTTTATTCACTAAACTATTTGGATACAATCAGCATGGTTCTCTCCAAAGAAAATCAGTTCAGCCAGGCATAGTGGCACATGCCTGTAACCCCAGCACAAGAGGCTGAGACAGGAGGGTTACTGAGAGTTTGAGGCTAGCCTACACTACATAGTAAGACATTGTCTTAAAAAAGAAAGAAAGAAAGAAAGAAAACCTGTTCAATAAAACAAAATACTTAAATAGAATTAATTCTTTCAAGTACTAAAAACAAATACATCATGGTTATAAGACAATATGTCAATACTGTTGAGTTTTCTATAGATTCTGCATTCAAAATTTTTTTTTTTTTTTTTTTTTTTTTTTTTTTTTTGAGACAGGGTCTCATTTCTGGCTGGTCTTAAACTCATTATGTAGCCCAGGCTTGCCTCAAACTCCCAGAAATCCTCCTACCTCAGCCTCCCAAGAGTGCTGGAATAACAGGCAAAAGTCACTACACCCAGCTCTGCATCCCAATTTAACACCATTACTGGTTCAGAAAGATGCCCTATCTACCTGAAAAAGCTCCAGCGACCATTTTCTCTGTAAGAACCCAAACCAGCGATGGCGAACTTCTTAGATTATTCAATGACACAACCTGCTGCAGCACACATGACATAGGTTTGCCACCTAAGACACTGCGCCCTAAGATATCCTGTTTATCGTACCCCCTAGGCACATGGAAGCTATCTTGTACATATCAGTGGTGGGGAGCCGATGGCACATGTGTGGAAGTCAGTTGTTTCTATCAATGAAAGCTCTAAAAGGTTTGTCCATCATTGGTTGCTGTTGGCTTTAAAAGTGATTACACCTAAAAGGCTTTTCACTGGGATCGCTGAAATTGTGGAGAGAGAGAGAAGTCTTTGCTAGCCCAGTTACGACAAAAACAGACTGAGGCAAGCAGATGGTGTCTCAATGTACCCAACTGGTTCACTGCGACATGTACTGGGGGCTACTGAGGGCTTTATGTCTCTAAAACAAAGCAATCTAGTATATGTGACAGGTTAGTAAATTGTGAGATCCGTACTTAACATCCGACAAATTGTACGGTGTACGTTTATCCGTTTAACACACGTTTTCCACTTAGAATCAAAACTACCCTGGGGAAGAAAAAAAAACTACCCTGGAAAAGTAAACACAAGCGGCAGAAACTGGCTACCACTAATTGCCCCCGCATCCAGGTTCGTTAATCAAGCGTACTCGATTAATAAATACTAATTTAAGAACCCGGGGTGCTGTCCAAGCCCTGGGGATACACTTAGACAAGAAAGTGAAATTATAGAAAGCGAAGACAGCGTCGAGTGTACTAGGGAGGCAAGCGTCGCGGTCCCAGAGCGCATCTTAAGCACGGAATCCTCTTACTACACCAGCGCTAGAACCGTGTGGGTGGAGGGGCAAACGCCACCAGAAGAACAAAGAGGACGCGGGGGAGCAGGCTGACAGTAAGCTCGTCTCCTCCGCGACGCCCGAAGCTGGGCTGACCAATCACCCCTGGTAACCCGGCGGCCCACACGGTCGCCGCGCAGCCACTGCAGAGCCCGGAAGTCCACAAAGGTCCCGTCACTGTCGTAGCGAGAGGGCCGCAGGCTTGCAGTTCAAGGAAAGAGCAGCCTCACCTCGATGCGGGGCCAGAGCGGGTGGCGAACTGACTGCTGATTTCCCGGAGCACCCTGGCAGTGCGGAAGCGGGGTCTACGGGGCCGACGCGCCCTGCAACTCCCAGCCCTGGGCCCCCTCACCTGCTCGCAGTGGACGTGGCCAGGAATCGGCTGCCGCCCCGCACAACCAGCGCCTGCCCGCACAACGCCAGACCCACGGAACTAGCCATGAACCCTCCCTCAGTTACACCATCCACGTGCACTGCTCCGCGCCTCTTCAGAACGGCACACGTTACTGACGTCACGCGCAGACGATGCGAGGTGACGTACTTAAATCCGACGTGCGCACGCGCAGAAGGTGCGGTCTCCGCGCTCTGGGAGATAGTCCGGGTCTGGGAGGTTTGCGTGGGATATACGTCACACGAAATGGGCTGCCTGTGTTCCTCCTCCTTTCAAGACTGGGCAGCGCCATCTCTGGGACTTCGTTCTAGACAGAGCCTCTCGTACCCACTTGGTATTGACAAATACCTTCAAGAAGTGGTTCTCGGCGCCAAGCGTGGTAGTACACGCCTGTAATCTCAGCACTCGGGAGGCTGAAGCGGATGGTTTGCGAGTTCGAGATCAGCCTGGGCTACAAAATGAGAGCGGGGCCAGCCTGAACTACATAGCAAAACCCTGTCTCAAAAAAAAAAAGAAGAAGAAGAGGAAGAGGAGGAGGAAGAGGAGGAGGAGGAGGAGGAGGAAGAGGAGGAGGAAGAGGAAAAGCCATTTTTGGCATGAACTAGGACTCTTCACGCAGGATTATGGATGTCCAAAAAGTTATTAAAAGCAAAACAAAGCCTGATTTTAATTTTGCATCCTTTGTTGCTGCAAGTTTTGGGTCAGACCTCTTCTCACCTCCCCATAGAAGAATGTTAATTTAGGGAGTCTGTGTGTAGGAGCTGGCCTGACAGGGTTGATTTGTCCTGAATTTACAGGATCTCATTCCCTTTCCAGACTGTAGCACAAGATGTTTCTAAGAACATTCAGCTACTGGATTCCAGGAAAGGTAGGGCCCCACAGGACAAAGCACTACAGAGACTTCCCTGGAAACGATCCTTCACTCACCACCTAAATCCTTGAAAACTGGCCTATTACCTTTAGGGTTGGGCTAGGCTGAGCCCCTGTATCAGTGTCTCCTCTCCAGCAGGGAGTCCTTTCCTGACTTCCTTCCAAATTTCCATTTAAGGCATTTTTTCCAAAAATGTGTGCGTTAGTTTTAATTTATATTTCTACTAAAGCAAGGACCCAAGAGAGATGATGACAGTTCTCCCAAGAGCCTGTCTCAATTCCACATTGAGCTGAAAGTCTAGGATCACATGGTCTCTTCCAAAGTTGGGTGTGGTTCTTCTGAAGCTGCTCCTCCTGGTCCAGAGACCTACATACTAAAAAGATAGATTGTCCAACACACCTGACCTATCATGGTGAAGGCTAACCACAGTAAATACTAACATGAAGAGGGCTGAATAATGATAAAGGGTCCCTGACCTATACCAGTTCTAACGTCCCTTGGGAAGAGTTTTTGCAACCTACAAGAATGAGGCAAAGTGTACCTTGATTGATCTAGATGTGCTCATTGGGAACAAGCTACATCCAGTTTGGACTCTTGCTGTGTTCTCTTAAGTGTCACTCTAAACACTGCTTGAAAACTCGCCAAGCTTTTTTTTTTAGCTCATCCTTTTTCCTGTAGTGCCTTTACATGTTGAAGTAAAAGAAACAGGATGTGGACTGGGAATATAGCTCTGTAGTATAGTGCCTGCCAGGCAAGCTCAAGGTCCTGAGTTCAATTCCTAGCACCAAAAAAAGAAAAAAATAGGATAATTTTGCATTTTGCTATACCGGGGGTTCAAATCAAGTACCTCATACATTCTAGGAAAATGCTATGGCACTGAGCTAATACCCAGCCGTGAATAATTTCACTGTTATGATGTGAGACGATTTTGTTCAAGTCTACAAATCAGTGGGTGTTTTTTTTTTTTTTTTTTCTGACATTACTGAGAGTGATTGTTTTCCCAATGGACACAGTTTGTCTACCTCTATACTTTCCTCACTATGGTTTCAGTCTGTGCTGCCAATTTGTTCATGACTTTTCCAGGCCTTTTAATGGCAAATGTTTTAGTTTACTTTATAGTAGTAATTGTACCTACACATACAGTGTCCGTCTGTAGGATACATACTTTTACTGTTGTACTACAGAAAGTTCCACAATCTCCTGGAAATTATGGCTACTTTTGTGATTGTTCTACCACAAATACCTAAAGAGATTATAGACCTTTCATTTTCCGTTAATAACTCATGAACTATTTTCCATGTTGTTTCTCCCATAGCCCATGAGGTGTTAGGAAGCTAAGAATCCTTTAAAACAATAAGACAAGGCGTACAAATGCAGAGTTTAAATTTTATATGCACTGGCACCACAGAAATATACACAATATTAGGGTGCTGGGATTTAAAACAAAATTATAAGCCAGGTAATGTGCTGCACACCTGTAATCCCAGCAGTTAGGAGACTGAGCAGGAGGATCATTGTGAGTTTGAGACCATCCTGAGCTACAAAGTAAGCTCAAGGCCACCTGAGCTGCATAGGGAGAGTCAGTCTCAAAAAAAAAAAAAGCAAAATCAGACCTGCATCAGTTTCATGGTAGTTGTCCTACATTGAACAATGGTCCTCAAAAAGATAAATCTACCTGCCAGATGACCAGTGAGTCCTGGTACTCTCAGAACACAAGGTGAGGATCTGACCAGATGCCATAGCTGTGGCTACAGAAAGAAGCTGGGCATGTAGTGTGGACCAAAGATATTGTTCCAACAAGTTTGAAAACCCTCAACACTCAGAAAAGCATTAAGTAGGGCCAGAAACGTTAAGGGCATGATTTATAGGGCTGTGGCTCTCGGGGAGATTTCCAAATTAAGGTTGAAAGGCTAAAGATAGCAAAGAGAGGTGTCCCAGTCGAAGTTCTAATCTGTCCTCCAAGACACAGAGAGGAGAGAGCCACTGCCAACAACCACGTGGGATGGAAAAGTACAGTGAGTGCTTAAAAGAAAAAAGACAGTGCCATGAATCCCCCTCAAAACACTCTTCTTCAAACTCCCATCCCGCATCCTTGCCACTTGCCCTGAAGTCTTACTTCCTAGGTATCTTTATAAATTGCACTGTCCTGGCTGCCTGGATGTCCTAAATTGACTCAAAATGTTTTCCTCTTGGTTCTTTTGACTCTGGGAAGAGCCAGAAGTCACATGGTGGCAGATCCATTGAACGAGGCCCCAGTGTCACATTCTTAGGAGCCTGCCTTTTTGTTTGACAGCGCTGGGCAGCAAGTTTTTTATACCACACCTTGTAAAAATACCCAGGAAAGAGGACTTAACAGCTGATGCAGAAAGGGGCCAGGACCACGGGATGAGTGTGTTCCAAGGGCCATGTGTGGGAGCGCACACCAGTAATCCCAATGCTCAAGAGCAGTCTGGAATATATACTAAGACCCTATCTCAGAAATCTAAACAAAAGAAGCAAGTTCGAAGCAAGGGCAACGATTTTAAGGGGGATTCATGGCAGGCAGTGTGTCTTTTACTGTGGGTTTTTTTTTTTTTTCAATTTAAACACCGTACATTGTGACTTCCCCATTGACTCCAGACCTCTGGTGGCCCTAACAGCACCTCCCAAGGTCAGAATGGGCGGGAGGAGGGGCTTAGCGCTGCAGCCGGGGGTGAGACGCGTCCGCTCGGGGGCGTGGCTTCAGGGCAGCGCGCAGGCCCTTCGGCTCCGCCCCGCCCCTGACAGCCTCTGATTGGTGTACACTGCTGCAGGGGCGGGTCCCCGGGCGTCGGCAATAAGGGCCTTTCCGCCAAGCGACATTGGCTCGTCCTCGTCTGCGCCATGGCGTCTGGCCTTCTACTGTGGCGGGGACGAGCTGGGGCGCTGAAGGTAAAGAAGGAGCCGGCTGGAGCCCGAAGGGTCCTGAGGGAGGAGGGCTCTGTGAGGCCAGCGCGGGCCAGAGAGCGCCCGCCTCCTGCCCGGGAGAGGCGGCCTGTGCGGCGGAACGTGCCGGCTGGCGCTTGTCAGTGCAGCTTCCTGCAGGACGTGGTCGTGTCCTCAGCGGGCACGCTGGTTCCCCCAGACACGTTCTGCTGCTTTTCAGCTGCACATGCAGCTAACGAAATGGAAGGGCTTTACAGACCTGGGCTGAGCTGGTAACCAGCCGGACGTGGGGAGGCGGGGCGTGGTTTCTCTACTTCAAAAACCTGGGGCCACCTCGCTAATTTAACATTCTGAAAAATGGTTCTTGTTACAGAAGCCAAAAACTATTTGGCTTCTTTTCCTTTTTTTAGTTTTCTATTGATTGAACCCAGGTCCTTACGTGCATTCTGCCAATGAGCTACAAACTCAAAACACACCTCTAAAAGCAGTAGTTCACTGCATCTTAATTCAAAGTGTAGATAAAAGAAGGAACCAATTGTCAGATATCCATTCTTTATTCCTTTTTTTTTTTACAACTTTACGTGTTTATGAGTTATTTTCATATTCTTATTCTGTGTAGCACCAAGAGCGTTGTACTACTTTATCTAGCAGGAATGAGGCTTTGGTGATTGTCAGCTGAGTGGATCAACATAATATGAGATGTCTTTCACTTAATCACTTCAGAAGCATTTATTTGTATTATTTTTATTTTTTATTTGTATTACTTTTAATGGCAGAGTATTTCTGTTACTAAAAGAAATACATGTAGTATTTTGTAATTTGAAAGGAGGCTGAAAAACATGTATAGAAATCTCTCATTAACACACATGTTCACAACAATTCTCCTTGAACCTGGGTCTTTTTGCAACTTTTGTATTTTGCAAAATTTCCATAATATGTATATGTTATGAAAATTGAAATAGTCTCTGTGCCATGTGAGCATTCATAGATGGTATTTGTATGTAGTAGTAGCTGTTATAAATGGTGCCACTCTAAACACCCACATTTGTTGACTCTTGTCAGACTGTGCTCCTGGAAGTGCCAGTGTTTCGAGGACCTGCTTCTACAGTTTCTCTCTCTGCACAATTGGGGAAGAATGAAAAGGACCTACCACCAAATCCCAAGAAACAAAGCCCACCAAAAAGTAAGATTTCAGTGGTGGTCATGCGAGACAGAGGATGCAAAGTAAAGGAGTTTAACCTCCCAAGCATGAAAATAGGTTTTGCCAACTAGCTAATGTCTGGTTCTTTATCTTTGCAGGATTCTAGTGAGATGTAAGTATCAGGATTCTAATGAGATGTAAGATTGGTGGCAGATTTTAAGCCAAACATAATAGAAATGTTCTAGTCTCTGACTCATGTTAGTCCTGAACTGGTTCTTTTAGTATTGTCTAGGTGCCAGGCTAACATGGAGCAAGTGATCCTCAGTGAGTGGTCTGTGTATATTCTTGGCCCTCCCAGACCCCTTGCTAGTGTGAGGCAGTGGAACCACTCCAGTACTGGCCTTTCTCCTCTCTTTGAGCTCAACTTGTGGTCTGCCTGGCTTTCCTCCACCAGCTCAAGATTCTAGGCATTGTTTTAGAACTGTGGAGTTAAAAGCAAACGATTTTCCACTGTGACTCATTTTGCTGATGCATGCTGGCGGATCTGTTTCCAGCTCTTTACACAATCATTTTGACTTTTATCACTAGTTTTTTACTTTTTTCTCCTCCCTGATTATGAGACTAATGTGTCCTCAGTGCAGAAACAGTACATGGGACAGAGTATTTTAAATGCTTCTCTCCTGGGAGTAGTTTTATTTTCTATTCTTTGCTCATTACTGAGCATTGATTGTGTTCTAGGCTCATTGCAACTGTGTAGTTCTGTAATGGTTGATACATTGTGTTCACTTGAGAAGTTTAGAAGTTTAATGAAGTGATTCAGCAGGGAGTCAGGGTCTTCACTTTGTAAATATCCTCATCCTGTCCAAGAGGAGCACACAGAAATGATATAAGTGTTGTATTTGCCCTGGGGGTTGGGGTAGCCTGCTTACAGTATAGGGGAGGGAAACAGACTTGCTGTCTCTTTTGCTCTTTTTGCTTTTGCTGTCTTCTGCCACCTTGAAGTGTTGCCCCTGTGCCATGCCACTGTGCGTTGGAGCCAGCTGATTATGGACTGATCCTTCACAAACTGGAAGCTAAATAAACCTTTCCTTCCTTGATTTTGGGTATCAGGCATTTTGTCTCACCAATGAGAGAAAACTAAGACAAGTACTTAATACTGTATGAAAACTAGTGTTTTGCATACCTGTCCTAAGCTGTGAACTGACTGATTTCTGTGCAGCTCTTTAACGTGTGTTGAGAAGCCAAAGTTAATTTTCCAATGTGAGAAATTTCTGGAAACAGAAATTGGCCATGTTTCGTAACAGCTACTGCACTAGGTGTTGTGTGAACATTTCCCTGTGTGTTATCTTCCTCTGTAGACCAAGACCAAGCCTGTGAGTGGGCTTTGTTCTTATCCCTTTGGTATAAACTGAGTTGTCCTGGGCTGGCTAGATAGCTCAGCAGACTAAAGCGCCTGCTTTGGCAGGCGCAGGGTCCAGGGTTCCATCCCCGGTGTGCTATGCCATTCCTGCCCCCAGGGCATGCTGAGCCGGCAATTGAGACTGGGCATGGTGGTGCACACCTGTATTCCCAGGGCTTGGGAGGCTGAAAACAGATAAATCACTACAAGTCAGATCTATATAGCAAGACCCTGTACACCTTGTACTAAATACATTAAAAAAAAATAATAGGGCCAGGGAGAGGGCTCAGTGGAATAAGTGCTTCCCTGGCAAGCACAAGGGTCTGAGTTCAATCCCCGGTTCCACAAAAATAATAATAATATAATAATAATAATAAACTGAGGTGTCCCACCAATGGCAGCAGGGAGTCTTGTAGGGATCTGTTGGTCTCAGTGTGATCTGTTGTACTCAGGGAGAAGTGAGGCAGGAATGAGGAAAAGATAGACAAGAAGGCAAGAGCTGGGTTAGGTGGTAGGTCCTCTACCTGGTTGGTGAGACCCCAGAACAACAGTAAGGGCCTTTATTTATATCTTACAAAGTTGCAAGACACAAGGTTGCCTAGCGACAGCCCACAATGTCCAGGCAGGGTTGAGGTAGCTTGACTGCTTTAGGCTTTAGGCAGAGTAGTCAGTGAGGTTGACTGCTTTCAACCTTATCCTGCCCTCCCACCTATGACAAATTTCAGCTTCAGCACTGGCAACAGTCTGGCTTTCAACCCAAGCATTTCAGCCCCAGTCCATATTTAAGTCACTATACCATCTTGCTTCTGAAAAATCGCAGTTCTTGTGCATTCATTTAAAAAAAAAAATAGTCAAGCACCATATACTCTGTAAAATATGAGTATCTTTACTCATTGTGTCTTTGTGCTTTGATCCCCAGATTAGTTTTGTGATATAACCAAGGTAAAGAAGTATTTTAAGGTTGCTAGTTCATTTCAACCATGGAAATAATTTTTTACTCCTGCCAAAAATTTGAAGATCATGCAAAAGCCAAGCCAGAAAGAGAATCAAGAAATGCAAGTTCTGCTTTGAGTGGAGTTGGGGGCAGTAAGGAAACCTCATATTCAGAGATCTTTCTTTTTACATAGGCAGTGTGGACACAGGCAAAGGACTAGGACCCCTGAAAGTTGGTCACTCCAGCGAGGGAGGCCTGCATTGTAACATGTATGATTATGACCCGAGGTGTGCTGTTGCCTTGTCTCTCAAAGAAAGTGTCAAGCTATTATAAAATTTGCTATATTACAAAATATAGAATATTGCATTGTGGGCTGGGTGTGGTGGCACCCTCCTGTAATCTGGGCACTGGGGAGGCTGAGGCAGGGAGGATCTTTGTGTGTTTGAGAGCAGCATGCGCTACAAAGTGAACTCAAGGGCAGCCTGAACTGCATTGATTGCATCCAGTTCTAGAGCTGGATGAGAACCAGTGGTTAGGTGATATGCTTGCACTCAGAGGGAAGACAGTTTTTCCTTTAATGTGGTATTACTTTCTGGGCACCATCACTTCTATATTGTTGAGTGCAGACTTGGTGTGGACACTGCTTTTGGTAATTGTTGAAGGTAGCAGCTGCAGATCAGCCTAGCAGGCTTGTTTTTGAGCCATTAAAGGGGCAGAAGAGCAGAAGTATGTTTGCTCTCAGCTGTTAGGCCTTCCCTGGGATTCTTCTAGTACCTAGCATAAACAAAAGAAACTAAAGGCTTCTTATTTATATGATATATACTTTCCTTTGCAAACAAAATTTGTGACTACATCATTGCCAATCACCGGCTGTAATGTTCAGATGTTCTTTCCGTTTTTCATACCTAGCACTGCAAAAATAATAATTAAAAACTCAACAGATTTTGGAAGTTTCAGTTCTTATCATTTTCTACCCAAAGTAGGCCCTGTAAGAAAGCCTTATTCTATTTTATTTTTCTGTATTTAGGACAGGGTCTACGGGGTCTCACTACATAGATCGGACTCATAGTGATTCGGTTTTCAGCCTCCCAAGTGCTGGGATTACAGATAACACACCACCATGCCCAGTCTCCGTTGCTTCTCAGCACACCCTGTGGGCAGGGCCAGCACAGCAGGCCCGGGGATAGAACCACCACGCACTGCCTAAACAGGTGCTTTAGTCTGCTGAGCTATCAGGCTGACCCTATAGCCTTATTTTAAAGTGAAGTTTTTCATCTTGACAGATCTGTCCTCAAAATAAAGGCTGATCATTGATATGTGGACTGGCAGGGTTTCAAGGCCAGTGAATCCACTGGCTGTTAGACATTTCTGAGCCGTGTGGGTGCTGGTCAAGGGTGGAGACCAGGGCACAAGGCCCCTTGTGCCCTGTTTTGCGTGCACTGTGCCTGGGAATTGCAAGCACACATCAGCCCCTGCCCCTGGCGATCAAGTGCAGGCTCCAGGCAGAGCTTCAGCCATAGTGTGGTTGGAAGGGCAGTTTCCACAGTCACCTGCTGCTGAGGTTCCTTGGCCTTTGCTTCTTCTTCTTTTTTTTTAAATTATTTATTTATTTTTA
>NW_004524621.1:3294777-3312371 GCF_000260255.1 Octodon degus | reverse complement strand
TGGCATGTGGTGCTGGGGGATTGAACCGCGGTCCCTGTGCTTTGCTAAGCTTGTTCTAAGTAGGTGCTTTAGACCACTGAGCCATCTCTCCAGCCCCTGGCCTTTGCTTCTTGCAGTGTGTTTCCCTGCCTCAGGTGCTTCCGATGAGCTGTTGCTGCTCACTTTTCTTCAGCTGTGTCCTTTCAGTCTGTCATCATGAGTTCTAGCCTCAGAAAACACCTAGGATTCTGTGTGGTGCTGTGGGATGGGGAGTGGGAAGACAAGTTTTACTTTGGGCCAGGAGAATGAGATGTTCTGTGTAGCATCTGTTTATCTGTTACATTTTTCAACTTTTTGCTTTAGATTTGAAATGTTGAATTTATTTAAGAAAAAGCACTTATTTAAAAAAAAAAAAAACAAAAAACTTGACCTATTTTTCTCCTAATGTTGGAAAAGATTTATTAATACCTAAGGAAATGTAATGAAATTTAGCTCTGAGCAGTATGTTATTTGAAGCTGGACATGGTGGCATAAGCCTATAATCCTGCACTCAGGAGGCCGAGGCAAGAGGATCATTGTGCGTTCAAGACCAGCCTGAGCTACAGAGTGAGCTCAAGACCAGCTTGAACTGCATAGGGAGACCTTTGATTTCATTTTTTTCATAAGTGATTATGGGATATTAAGATGGACCAAGCATGGTGTCTCACGCCTGTAATCCCACTACTTGGGAGGCTGAGCCAGGAGACTTGCTATGAGTTTAAGGCTATCCTGGGCTACATAGTGAGTTCAAAGCCTACATAGTGACAGTAGCACTTTTTTTCTTTTTTTCAGTTTAAGGTCTGTTTCCAGTAATATGTATGATATTAAACTATTTTGGACCTTTTTGATAAGTACTTTTGTTTAATTGGCTGAAGAAATCACCAAATGAGCTGTGAGATTTTGAAAGACTTTTCTTCCTTTTATAGGAACTGCATTACCCTGTCTCTCTGTTGCACACACACCTACCCTAAGCCCAATCCAGGTTATTGGTGGTCTACCAGGCAAGCCCTAAACCTTTTGAATAGCTATGGGGGCCAAGAATATAGCTTAGTGGCCCAGTGCCTGCCTGGCAAGGGCAAGGTCCTGAGCTCAATTCCTGGCACCCTCAAAAAACTTGGGCCACACTGTCTCCCCCACCCCCCCGTACTGAGACTGTAAATGAGTCCAGGCGTGGCAGCACATGCCTATAAGCCCAATGCTGGGGAGGCTTAAAACAGGAGGATCACTAAGAGTCCAAGCTGCATAGTGAGACCTTGTACCAAATACATAAAAAAATAAAATAAAAATAAAAACTTGAAAAGCACCAAATAGTTTGGTGATTTTAGGAATTCAGTAAATTGTATGACTTAAGTATTTACTATAAAATATCTGTTACAGTTTATCTTTTTTTTTTTTTTTTTTTTTGCAGAACCAGGGATTGAACTCAGACCCTTGCGCTTGCCAGGGAAGCACTTATTCTACTGAGCCATCTCCTCGGCCTCAGTTTATCTTGAATTTGGTGAAGTAGTTTTAAAAAGTTATTATCAATGAAACCATCAGTATAAAAACTGGAGGAAATGTGTTCCTTCTAGTTTCTTTTTGTTTTTTAGAGAGGGTCTTGCTAGGTAGGCTTTGAACTCAAGATTATCATCCTGCCTTGGCCTCCCAAGTGCTAGGCTGCTGTTGGTTATTTAAAAAAAACTTTCGGGGTTGGGGAGATGGCTCAGTAGAATAAGCACTTCCCTGGTAAGTGCAAGGGTCTGAGTTCAATCCCCGGTTCCACAAAAATAAATAAATAAATCAAATAATAATAATTAAAAAAAAACTTTCCATCTTTAAAATTTTCAGCTACTTCTGGGTGTGGTGGCATATACCTGTAATCCCAGCACTCAGGAGGCTGAGACAGGAGGATTGTTACGAGTTCAAGATCAGCCTGGGCTACAAAGTAAGCTCACAGCCAACCTGAACTGTATAGCAAGACCCTGGCTCAAAAACATAAAACAAAAATTTCAGCTACAAAGGAAAGCATTGCCACTTCTCACTATCAGCCCACCCAAGTGGCTTGGCCTTCACTTGGGAAGTTTTCCTGGAACTGGGCTTAGGGTTCTTACTTTGATGTCATTAAATAATGCATTGGTATGCAATGCAGTGTCCATAAGATGTCTAATGGTTTAAAGTTGTTTTATGAAGTATTGCAAATAATGTTCCTCTTTATGCCATTTCCCAGATGTAGAGGAACCAAAGGAGAGGGGCAAGCTACTAACCACCCACCCTGCAGCTGTGGTGCCCCCCAGCTCTCCTCCACCAGCTTCTTCCTCAGCAGCTGGGAGCAGAGGCGGGGTGGTAGCTGGTGCTCAGCCCAGTGGCCGCAAGCTGCTCACGAAGGAAGGGCTCCCAAAAGCACTGGCAAGAAAGACTTTGGTAGCGTTTCCTGACAAGGCTCCAGCTCCATTCAGAGTGCAGGGTGAGGGCGCAGCAGCTCATCAGGATGCCCCCAAGGTGACAGATGATTCATCCACATCCTCATCCTCATCTTCCTCCTCATCCAGCTCCTCAGACTCTGAGTCTGATGAGGAAAGTGGCATCCCAGAAGCTGGTCCCCAAGTGGGGAGCAAAGGCCAGGGAAGATCTCCAAGCCCAGAGGCCATCCAGCCCTCTGAGAACAGAACCCCTAGAGTCCCAGCATCTGCAAAAGAAAAGAATGAGGTACAGAAACCACACACAGATGTTACCTACCCAGAAAGGGCCTCTCAGCCGAAGAAGAAAAGAAGCCCCACCAAGCCTTTAGAGGGCAGAGGAGAGGTCACAACAGAACGTACAATGCCCAGATCCCAAGCCAAGGGAGAGGTTTTGAAGCAGAGTATGAAGGAAGAGCAGTCACAGAAAACTCACAGGCCGAATGAACTGGCAAAAGGGAGCTGGAAGCCCCTGGGAGTGGAAGGAATCTCACCTGACTCTGCAGAGGCCAAGCTGTCCACGTGGCCAGGAGATGGTTCATCCCCCATGCTGGGGACCCAGGAGGCTACATGCCCTGGTCCCCAAGGTCCAGAGCCTGGCGGAAAGCTGGCTTCTCCCTGGGTCCAAGAAAAAATGGTTGGGAAACAGATAGGAGGAGAACACTCAGAGGCCCAGAAGGAGATCGTGGAAAATCAGGGGACCACAAGAAGCTGGAGTCCAGTCCCTGTACAGGAGGAAGAGGTGCAGCCAGCAGGCCTGAAGCCCAAGGAGGATGCAGCCCCACCCCTCCAGGCCCTGGGTGACACACAGGGTACATCTTGCCTTGGTTCCACTCCTCCTGTCCTGGGGTGGCAGCTAGATCCTAAGAACCTTTGAATTTCTGTGTACATAGAAGGAAGCATAGCCATAACCAGGCTGTGCACTGGAAATGTCTTCTAAGGCTGTCCCAGCTGAATAGGGTATACTTGCTATGACAGGACACATCTACCTGCAAAACCCTAAAACATTCTCAGCTTTCTTTTGGAATGAAAGCTTCTGCCCTTGATCATGCACTTCACCGCTCTTAACCAGTATATTCTCAGGTGTTTTTGTTTGTTTTGGTTTTTTGGGACAGGGTCTCGCTATGTAGTTCAAGCTAATCTAAAACTCACTGTGTAGCCCAGGTTGGCCTTGAACGCAAAGCGATCCTCCTGCTTCAGCCTCCTGAGTGCTGGGGTTAAGGCATGTGCCAGCATGCCGGGCTTAGTATCATTTTTGGAACCTGGCAGTTTAACATCACCACTCTGCAATGCACCACCTTAGCTGCCCATGCCTTTTTTTTTTTTTTTTTTTTGCGGAACCAGGGATTGAACTCAGGCCATTGTGCTTGCCAGGGAAGCACTTATTCCACTGAGCCATCTCCCTGGCCTGCCCATGCTTTTTCAGAGGAGGGGAAGGGGGAAGTCCCTGTTTAGCTACAAGAGGCAAAGCCCAGCCCAGAAGGGTGACACTTGGGTGACCCCTTGTAGCATCTTTGTCAAGGAGAGAAAGTCCATGGGGGGTGCTGACGCAGTGAGTGCCTCACAGAGGTAGCCAACATTTCTTTACCTGGAAGACAGTGGGCAGCTGTATTTTTCAAGAGTGATGTCCTCAACTGGCCTTTTAAGGAAACTGAATTCCTATCCTGATACATTTTCTCAAGTGCTCTAGATAGGTCACAGCAAAACATAAATGGGAAGTCTTTAATTTTAGAATTTGTAGCTCCTCCATATCTCTTTACAATATATCCTCACTAACAAAGCCTCCTCCCTGTGCCTGCTCTTCATTCTTTTGTTTGTCCTTTTTAGAAATGAAGCCTTGCTCTATCCTAGGCTGGGGCCTCCTGCTTCCACGTCCTAAGTGCTGGGAGATGGGGTCTGCCACTACACCTGGCTTCTTTGTTCTTTCTAAAGCCTCCCCCCGCCCCCCCAACCAGGGATTGAACTCAGACCCTTGCGCTTGCCAGGCAAGCACTTATTCTACTGAGCCATCTCCCCGGGCCCCTAAAGCCTCTTTTTGCCCTAATTTGTATTATCTGATGCAGGGTTGTTACCAGTTACGTGATATCAACAGAATTTATGTGCTTGCTTCTCTTGCCATTTGCTCCTTCTTTCATTAATATGCAAAACTGCCAGACTCCTCCGGACCTGTCCTTCATGCTGCCGTTTTCTGCCCTTCTCTCAAGTGAACAGGCCTGCCAGAACCCTCAGAATAGAAATACAGGTCTTGAGACTTGGATCGCAGGCCTTTCTGAAGAAACAAATGCTCACAGCTGGGGAGGAGCTGAGCGTAAGCAGGGTCCTGGGTTCCATCTCAGTACCACAAAAGAAAGCAACCACCCTGCTTTTTTTTTTCAAGCGCTGGTTTTGCCTTAGAAGGCTTGTGAAGACCCAAGCCCATCTGCCTCGGTTCCCACCTTTCCTGTGCCAGCTGTGGGTACACAGCCCACTCTGAAGGTGCCCTTACCACGTTGAGGTGTTGAGCTTGATAGGGTTGGCAAGAGGTTTTCAGGTTTCTGTTTAACATGGCGAAAGAATAAAAACAGCTTTTAGTGTTGATCCGGAGGGTGGGAATGTGCTGAAGTTGTTTCTGTGAAGGATCAGTAGACAATGAGACAGCTCGTAGGACCCATGTTCAAGAGTTTGGGGTCATAGGGACCTGACCAGCCTGCACCTCGCATGCTTTCCTTGCAGCCTCTGTCATCAGGTGGCACACACCACACAGCAGTGTTCCTTTGGCTTGTACCCACACTTGCTTTAAATCTACCAAGGGCTTGGGTATATGGCTTTTAATTTTTTTGCATTGAAAGAAAAACTAAATATCTTTGTCTATGAATCTGAAGGTAGCAACGTTTTTTCAAAAATTTTAAAAAAAAAAAAAAAAGTTCAACCAAAACCATACATGTCATTTCTAGTTCCCCTTAACTGTTGTTACCACAGTCAGGGATTTGTCTACTTCTCTTGTGTTGGAGACTTAAGAGGCATGCTTGGCTCCTGCTTTTAAAAATGCTCTTCTGTACATGGCTTATTTCTGGCATAGACACGTCAGCAGTCCTTCTACCTGTGAATCTCTCTGTGGCCTGAAAGACCTTCCATGACAGGTCTAAGTATTTTTAAACTGTCCAGGATGGGATGTGAGGATGTTCGTGTTTCATTACCAGAACGCAGTAGAACTTCAGGGTCCGCCTCCAGTAGGAGCTGTGTAACCTCCAGACCTCTCAGGGCCAGAGTTAGGGCCAGGAGAACATTCCGCAGAGTCCCAGATAGCTTTGTTGTAGGTGGTCATGTAGTAACTTCATCTAAGGCCATAGGTTTAGAGTAGCTTTTCAGCTAATGCCTTTGTTTAGCTCTGGCAGCGATGGCGACCTTCCTGGGCTTTCCTTCCTAGTTAGGTGGGCTGGAGGTAGCAGGTAGGGTTTGGGGACTGTTGGGACAGGGCTGGGTGTGCATAGGTCTGAAAAAGCTCTCTGTTCTCCCCTCTGCAGAGTCTGCCCCGGCCCCCATTCCCACTGAGCCATTTGATAATACCACTTACAAGAACCTGCAGCACCACGACTACAGCACATACACCTTCCTGGACCTGAACCTGGACCTCTCGAAGTTCAGGCTGCCGCAGCCCTCATCTGGACGGGAGTCCCCACGGCACTAAACTTCCTCAGCTTCTCTCCACCCTGTTCCTGCTTGCAAACTGCTCCAAGCTGGGTGTGGTGACGCACTCTTATAATCCCAATACTCGGGAGGCTGAGGCAGGAGGATCACCCTGAGTTCCAGGTCAACGTAGTAATTTCAAGACCAGATTGAACTATATAATGTGACCTTGTCTCGAACCAAAAAAAAATAAAATAACATTACTCCAGAGTCAGTGTCCAACCTGTGTCATTGGCTTCCCTCACACTCTTCTGGCAAGTGGTACATTCATAACTCTGCTGAGCCCTTGTTCATACATAGTGTACACTGAGGACACCTGTGTGTACAAGAATCCACCTTTGATCAAGGTGGCCGGCAGGGTGAGTCCTTGACTCTAGTGCTGTGTGAAGAGCTCTAGTGGGGGCAGTCTTCCATGGCACAGTGAGAACAGATGACTGTTTTGTACCTTGCGGGACTGCTGTGTCCTCGGGGCTTGGGCTGGCCTGTGGCTGGCCAAGGAGCTCACCCCCGGCAGGAACCTGGCCATGCTCACAGGGCCATGGGTGCACCTGTGTCACCCAGAGCCTTGGTAGCCATCACCTGTGAGGAGCGGTATGGGCAAGGACTAAGAGACATGTCCCTGTCACCAGGCGCAGCGAGCCAGGGCCTGGAGTCTGCCCCATGTTTTGCTTTGTTTTCCTTCACAACTTTGGGGCTTCTCCAGGTTTCTTTCCTTTACATTCTGGTCTTTGGCCTCCATTCTGCCCCCAGCCAACTCAATACAGCACATTAGTGAGTTTGGATTTGATTTTCTATAGTCCTACATTTCTAAGGCTTAGCCTGAGAATACCAGATGAAAAATAATGCAGTGATAGCCTCAATTCAGTAACCACCCAAGAGGCTTAGCAGCTCAGCAAGACCCTTCTAATCACATCTTTTAGTATGAAAGCAATTTAGTGTGAAACCACATTACCAAAAATGAAGTGGAGTAGAGGTTACGAAAAGCTACACTGGCCATGGGTCTACAACGCTGCCCACCTCTCCCGGCAGCAGCAGTGGGTGGATGTGACATGTGCTGCAGGTGGTGCACATCCAGCACAGCTGATCACAATTCCTTTGCTTTCCATAGCTGGCTTCTGATACCTGGGGAGTCCTCATGGCAGCTGCAGGATTGAGACGAGTAGGAATCGATTTGTACAGGTTAGGCTAGGCCTGGTGGCACACACCTGTAATCCCACTACTCAGTAGGAGGCAGGAGGATCGTTGCAAGTTTTAGACCATCCTGGGCTGCAAAGTAAGCTCATTACCAACCTGAGGTGCATAGTGAGACCCTGTCTTAAAAAGAAAGGAAAAAAAAAAAAAATATATATATATATATATATATATATATTCACACAGGGTTTAGAGATGAGGCCTGAGACCTGAACTCTTCCTCAGAATGAACGGGCCTAGGCCTCCAGATGTTGGCTTGCTCTCCTGTGCCTTGTAAAGGCTGAGAGATAGGAAGCTCTGCCAGGCCCTGCTGCATCTCCTATGCCTCCTGGGTGCCATCTGCTGGCTGGTGACCTTGGTGTCTGGGATCTGTTTATTGTAAAGAGTGCAACCAGATGCAGCTGTGTGACCATAATTACCTTGTGTTTTGTTTCATTTCCTTAAGATGGATTTCTGAAACTGATGCAGCAAATCACAGTATGAATATTGGCATTGCTTTTGTCCTAGGTTTTTAAACCAGTGTGCCACACATAACAGTAGGTCATTGTTTTACCTCCTTGTATCATTTTTCTGTCACCTGAACCTGGGCATTTTTAGGCATTGGCCCTCATCCCTAATACCAATCTTGGACAAGAGCAGGTTGTTGCTGCAGCCTGTGCCTCAGATGGGATCCCCCCGATGTGTCCAGGTGGCTAGAAAATAAGTGGGCAGGCAGCCTTTCAAATTCTTCAGCGAGCATGGACTCTGTGTTTTTTGTTTTGTTTGCTTGTTTGTTTTTGAGACAGGGTCTTGCTGTGTAGTTGAGACAGGCCTGGAATCCACTGTGTAGCCCAAGCTCGCCTCAGATTCACAGTGATCCTCCTGCCTCAGCCCCAAAGTGCTGGGATTAGAGATGTATGCCACATGCCTGGAAGCTTTGTGTTCACTGATGTGTGGTCTTCATCTATCTCCTTTTCCAAAGCTAGACAAGAGTGCAATCCCAGTGCCTCCAAGGAGTCCAGCACAGGGCAGCAAGTGTGCGAGATGCATTTGTGCTGCAGAGCCTGCACCTACCCCCAACTGAAGTGAGTGAGGAAGAGATGGTGCTGGAGTGATGAGGCCTGACAGAGCAGGGGCACTGTCTGCTCCAGGCTGCATAGGAAGTGTTCAGCCCTGCAACCCCTGAGCACTCTTCTCTCTTCATACCCCTTTCAAAGCATGAGAGCATCCTCAGCCTGCATAAAGGGAGCACATGTGCGGCTTGTGTGAGGCTGGAGTTTGGGTCAGAAGAGCTGCCTGGGCATGCGGGGTAGGCACTGCGCCTGCGCCTGCAGTTAGCAGCCCTCCCTCCTGGGCTCCCCACCCTTGCTGCTCTCATTTTTATTCCACAAAGGCTCAGAAAGTCTGGAAGAGGCCCTTCTATCAAATGCCTTCTATCTGTTAGATACTATGGCCAAGGGTTTAAAGGTGATCAGGGCACTTACAGAATGGGAACATAATTTGCCAGCTACTCCTCAGACCAAGGATTAGTGTCTAGAATATATAAAACTTTCAAAAATTAGACTGGGCATGGTGGCACGTGCCTGTAATCACAGCAATTGGAAGGCTGAAAACAGGAGGATCACTATGAGTCTGATCTACGTAGTGAGACCCTGTCGACCCAATAGTTAAAAAAAAAACTTTCAAAAATTTAGATCCTCCCATGGTAAAAAGGCTAGTGAAAACATGGGCAAAATGAACAGAGACTTTTCAGAAGAACTAATGTCTGTATTCTGTCTCAAAAAACAAAAACACAGATGAATGGATACAGAATGGTCTACAGTGGAGCTCCACTCTGCCCTGAAAATAAACTCGAGTCCTTTGTGGGAAAATGAGTGCACCTGGGACCATAATGTTGTGTGAAATAAATCAGACTCATAAGCTTAAATATCACATGGTTTCTTTTATCTGAGAAACCCAAAGTACAAATGAAAAGCAAAATAAAAGATAAGAGAAAGTAGGAAGCTCAATCTTTTGCAAAAGGGAAGAGGACCAAGAGATGGAGAAAGGAGAAGGGATGGAAAGGGAACATAAACAGGATTAAGATGTGTTATGCACACACAGCAGCTTCCCACAATACATGTAAACATGGACTACAAACATTGACTCATAAAAATTAAAATTTAAGGCTGGGGAGATAGCTCAGCGGTGTAAGTACCTGCCTATCAAGCACAAGGACACAGGTTTTGATCCCCGGTATTGCATACCATACTGGCCCCAGAACCCTGTGCATGCCGTGCTGGCCACAAAAACTGGGTGTGGTGGTGCACACCTGTATCTCAGCACTGGAGAGGCTGAGACAGGAGGATCACTATGAGTCTGAGCTGTGTAGCAAGACCCTGTAGCCCCCACTCCAAAAAAAAAAAAAATTTAAACTTAAAAAACAAAGATAGTTATAGGATAGTACACCTGGTTAAGTATGTGTCCCAGAGGGGAGGTCCAGGAAAGCCACAATACAGCAACCAGCAAGATGACAGGAGTCCAAACTGGGAAAGGCAAACTGTGGCGAGATGAGCCTGAAGCTAGGACGGTGCAGGGGCCTCAGGAGCCCTGCGCAGTGGCCCTCCCAGCCTGTGGTGTGCAAAGCCACTCAGATACCAGTGCTGAAGCCAAAGGAAGGGGGTGAAGGGCTCTAAATGTGGCAGGGCAGCATAATTTAAGAGGCACTGAGGTTGAGGCAAGGCCATGAGAACTTGGCTACGACGGTGGAGTGTCTGTGTTGGTTTTTACGGCCCTGGTTATTGAACCCAAAGCCTTGACACAAGTTGCATCCCAAGCCTCTTTTCTTTTTTCTTTTTTTTTATTTTCTTCTGTATTTTAGGGACTGGTTACAGGGTGTTCAGGGGCTCACTACTAAATCAGACTCATAGTAATTCTTCTGTTTACAGCCACCCAAGTGCTGGGATTACAGGCACGCGCTATCACACCCAGTCTCAATCACCATCTCAGCAAGCCCTGGGGGTGGGGCCGGCACAGCAGGCCTGGGGATCGAACCCCCAGCCCCTGCACCTACATGCAGGTGCTTTAATCTGCTGAGCAATTTGGCCTGCTCTCCAAGTCTCTTTAAAAAAAAAAAAAATTATATTTTGAGACAGGTGGTCACTAAGTCATCCAGGATAGGCCTGAATTTGCAGACCTGCTGCCTTAACCTTACACACAGCTGGAATTGCAGGTGTGCACCACCACACACAGCTGTTCCTTGGTTGTTTGAAAGATGGCACAGCAGAGCTGAAAAGAGAATGGAAAATAATGCTTGAAGTCAGCCATGGGCACGGGGAGGGGGCGAGGACCCGACACTGTGGCTCTGCCCTCTCTTTCATGGTGAAAATAACTCTAACAGCTCTCTCGTCACAGAGATGGGATGGGAAAGGAGAAGTTTGAGCCCAAGTAGAGCAGCACCGCACTGTGCCCCAAGGAGCAGGTGTAGAGGTACCGGCTCAGGCTGCCTGCCAGGGCCTGGAGCCAATTGTGGCCACAGCCCAAACAAAAGGCCAGTCCAGCCTGTGATGTTCCTGCCTCCCTGCCCTGCAGATAGTGGACAGCATCAGCCTCTTCTGCATGTTCATCTGGTTGGTGATCCTCCTGCCTCAGCTTCCTGAGTGCACTACCATGCCCAGCTCCAGAGCTCATCTGATAAGTCCCTTTTATCTTGCTGCTGCCCACATTAATAATAACCATAACTCTCAGGTTGTTCTTTTATGTGCTCTTGAAGTCATTTGCTGTAACTCTGCATGTGGAGCTAACTTTCTTAGGGTAGATCTCCAAACATGATTCTTTATTTCCTTTTTACCTGCTGGGATTTCTTTTCCCTAATCTTTTCTTGTTTGGTACAGGGTCTTGCTACGTAGCTTGGACTCATAGTGATCTTCCTGTCTGAGCCCCTCATCACTGGGATTACAGGTGTGCACCACCACACCTAGTTTCAATGGCCAGCACAGTGTGCCCGGGGTTCCAGGGCTGGCATGGTATGTGGTACTGGGAATCAAATCCGGGTCCTTGTGCTTGCCAGGTAGACATTTAGACCACTTGAACTAGCTCCCCAGTCGGCTGTGGCACTTCTTTGGAAGTAGAATTCAGACAGCAGTGAAGAAAGCAGTGGCATAGAGGCAGCCATGGACATGTGCAGAGCTCAGTGTCCCCGTTGCTGGAGTGAGCCAGGGGTCAGAAAACAGTAGCTCAGTGATTTTCCTGCCTCCTGAAACCTATTTCTTAACCTTAGAGAAATTCATTACAAATTCAAGTATCACTTGAAAAAATTTATCTGAGGTGTAGGGATACTTTTACTTCCATGACTTCTTGATTAAATGTAATAGTTTAATATTTAATCCTTTAACAACTAACTAATTGGTTATATGTATGTAAATACGCATTTTTCAGCCCTGGGAATTGAACCCAGGGCCTTAAAGAAAGCTGGGAAGGTTTTCGACACTGAGCTATTCCCCTACTTCCATTTATGTATTTGTTTGTTTTTTGGTGTTTATGTTTTGTTGTTTTTTTTTTTTTGAGAAAGTATCTCAAAAAAATCTCAGGATTTCAAGATCTCAGGATCTCAGGATCAGGTAGTTAAGGCTGGCCTTGAACTCACTAAGTTGCACAGGTTGGACTAAAACTTGTGATCCTTTGCTTCAGCCTACCAATCCCAGAACTGCAGAGGCTGAGGCAGGAAGATCAAGGTGAGTTGGAGGCCAGCCTGGGCTACATAGTGAGACTCTGTCTCATTTTAAAAAAATAAATAAATAAAGGAAGGGGCCAGGGATATAGCTTAATGGCACAATGTCTGCCTGGCAAGCATGAGGTCATGAGTTTAATTCCCAGTACAAAAAAAGAAAGAAAGCAAGCCAGAAAGCAAGCAAGCAGGGTCAACCCTCTGAGGGCTGAAGCCCCACCTTTCCAGCTCCACCCTTCCTAGTCTCTTTTTCCTCCTTTCTTTTTTTTTATTCTTTCTAGAACTGTCTTTGAAATTGGCAAATCCTAAGCCATGAGAGCCCAGGTTAAGGAGCACACTTCACAGCCACACTAGCCAAGCCTGGGCTATCATTATTTCCTTCTGCAAGGCTTCAAGGTAAATTCTACTGCCAAGCTGTGCCCTTAACCCAGGGGGTTATTTTTATTTATTTTCCTTTGTGATACTCAGGTTGGATCTAGGAAACTCCACTACTGGCTATTTCTCAGCCTTTTCTTTTAAATATTTTCTTGAGACAAGGTTTCAGCCTTTCCCCCTGAGACATGGGTTCAGTCTTCAAGCCAAGGTTGTCTTGGAATATGCAATCCTCTCAGCCTCCACAATATCCAAGATTACATCCAGCCCAGTTGTTCTGTTTAAATATAGAACTTAACGTATATTATCTTTAGGTCCGAGCCAGCCAGGGGAAGCCAAACAAACATGCCGGCTTTCCTAGAACTGCAGAACATTGCTGCTGCCGAAACCAAGGAGATGTTCTAGAAAGAACGCCGTGGTACCGTGGGGGAAAAAAAAAAAAAAATCACTCCACCAACTCGACTGGCACAACCCAGGGTGTGGCCCAGAGCACAGCAGGTGCTCAGGGCCCCCAAGGCCCTAGGTCCATCCCCAGCACAGAAGACGAAACCAAGGGAACAAAAGAAAAAGCACAAAGTAAGATCTTTTCAGGGATAGGATTATTAAACTATGGCATTCACAGAAAAAGAAAGGAAGGAAGGAAGGAAGGAAGGAAGGAAGGAAGGAAGGAAGGAAGGAAGGAAGGATCGTCTGGTGGCTGCCCCTCCTGCCTTCGCCTGCTACTGCAGCCTGGAAAGCTCCTGATGATCTCACCAGATGCACAGTTGTACACTAAGGTCTCAAGCAGCAGGAAGTACACTCCTGAGCTCATGGTTTATTTATATCAGCATCTTGTGATGGTCCCTGTAGTGTAAATCTTTCAGTTATTTGATCTAAAGTGCATAATTCTTTTTCCATGCTTTTAGCTTTCTGAGAGTCTCACTTCTTTTTCCCCTTGCAGAGAATGCTATATTTTATTATTGCTATTGTTAAAGATTTGACAATAGAATAGGAGATTTCATGTGGTGCTCCTATAACATTCAGAGGTTTAAATTTTCTAATTTATTATAGGGTTAGCCTGTCTTTAGAAAAACTACAATGAAAAGGGGGGTGTTGGCAGTGCTGCTGTGGAGGCATTTGCTTAATCTATAATGCACAAGCTCGAGTAACAGGGAGTTTTCATTCATCATAAATTTGCAAATGACTCACAGATGCATGGCCCTCACAGCTGTTCCCGCCTGACCCATGGCTCTGACTCAGAGAGGAATTTTGTGCCAAAGAGTCCTGGCAGCAGTTCCACTTCTCATGATATCTCCAACCAGGGAGTTCTTGTCAGCAGGGTGATGGTGACAAACCAATGAAGGGCCAGGTCTGGTTGGCTGGTGGGGAAGGAGCCTGCGCCAGGCCTCACCTGAGGGCCAATTTCTGATCCACTTTCATGGACAAGATATATGGGCCTCAGAATTCCTACCAGTGTTTACTTGAGTGGGTTTCTGCTTACAAAGTGGTCATTCTTTTTTCCTTTTATGTTTTTTTTTGTTTCCCCAGGACAAATCCGCTGGCTTTGAAGAAAGCTGGAACACAGAACTACAGTTCGAAACACCGGGCCTCCAGTTGGCTGTGCACTAGGCCTCTCCCAGCTACTATAGCAAGTGTGAGTTTGGGAACCTCCTGGCCTGCAGGGCGCCCTTTTCCAGGAGGACATGTGACTTCGGGGCTGGGTCCTGGTTCCAAAGGCCTGGAGCTGAAAGCTGAGGTTCAGGTATGGCTCAGTGATAAAGGGTGTGCTCAGCCTGCACAAGGCCTGACCCCACAAAGCCAGGCATTAACGACATCGACCCCTTGGGCTTTAGCCAAGCCACAGGCCCCAGGGTAGATAGATATCAGTGCTCTCTGCAGTGTTCCGTTTTGTTTTGCCTTGGTCTTGTACAGAGAGTGACTTACAGCTGCAGGTGGGTTACCATCAAGGGAGGCCTTGGTCCCTCCCTGAAATGTATGTCTCTTAGTTGAGTTAGTTTCAGGGGAATAAACAATTCTTGTATGTCAGTGTGTTGAGGCAGAGTCTTGCTCAATACACAGTGTTGCCCAGGCTAGCTCAAGTGGTCCTCCTGTCTCAGCCATCAGAGTGACTGGGACTACAGGTGTGTGTTACTGTGCCCAGCCTGAGGACAAACAATTCTAATTCCACTGACCATCCAGGAGACACTGCTCAGGAGGCTACAGGGCCTAGGTGGGTCTGCCTTGTTGCAGTGCCCATATGTGAGCTGTGTGGGAAAGGGTGGCACCTAGAGGGTGGGGGCCTTGGAGTGGCTTTGTCCTGGGCACAGGCATATTGCATTATTGGCAGTGCCAGGAATCACTAGACGCAGGGCCACAGTGCATAATGAAGTCTGTTTCAGCACTGATTTCAGCCTTTCCCCCTGAGACATGGGTTCAGTCTTTCCCCATGAGTGATGCTTCAGTGAGAAGCCTTCAGGATATAGTGTTCTGCTTTGGGCAGGTCTGTCAGGTGGACAGGGGACTTTGCAAAAGGTCTGTCCTGTGCCAGGAGGGGACATAGCAGGAGAGTGCCACCTGCCCTGAATCCTGAGCCATAACATGGCTATAGCAGAGCTTTCCATGATGCATGTTATTGAATAAGAAAACAAAAAGAACCATCTTAAAACATGGATCAAGGCCACATGTGGCGGTGCATGCCGGTAATCTCTGCACTGGAAAAGCTGAGACAGGAAGATCTTGAGAGTTCGAGATCAACCTGGGCCATAAAGTAAGCTCAAGGCCAGCCTGAGCTGTGTAGCGAGACCCTGTCTCAAAAAGACTAAATAAATAAATAAATGAACAAATAAAACGGATCAATAAAAGTAGTGATGTAGAGAGAACTGCTAGAGCTGGCAACTCAACCCTTGGTTCAGCAAGAGCCCTCTACCCCTGTGACCCCAGAATGGGAGCACAGGACTCTGTGCCACCTGTGTGACCAAGGGGAGGACAGTGCTTGTCCCTGGAATGCTAGGATGGGAGCTGGTGTGGTGGCAGGAATGAGAGTGACCAGGTATACATGGGAGATGTTTACCAGACAGGAAGCTCACCTGCCAGCCACAGTCTTTATGGGGAGAACCTCAAGGCATGACAGAGCAAGCTACCCAAGGAGAAGGGCCTCGGAGTCCCCACCTTCCTGCAACATGGCTAAAAGTCAGGTTCTACCATGTCTGCTCTGAGGGCCACTGTGACTGGCACAACACTCCATCCATTCCTCAAAAAGCTCCAGTGACACAGGAGCTCCTTCCCAGGAACAGGGATAACAGTCTGCTCTGGCATGGCCTGGAGGACCAAAGATGACCCCGAAATGACCATCCTGAGAGCCACACCCTCACAAGACTCCCTGTGTGGCCCTGTCTGCAGTGTCTCCAACACTCAAAGCGTACGAAGGAAAAAACCCAGACTGCAAAGGCAACTTGTCGGGTGACAGTGTTCACTAAAAATTCCCCTCTCAGGGCTGTGGAGCTAGCTCAGCGATCTAAGCGCCTGCCTGGCAAGTGTAAGGACCTGGGTTTGATCCCTGGTACTGCATGCAGTGCTGGCCCTGAAACCATGTGTGGTGGTACATGCCTGTAGTCTCAGTGCTGGGGAGGCTGAGACAGGAGAATCACTACAAGTCAGAACTGTGTATCAAGATTCTGTAAAAGTAAAATTAAAAAATATATATCTTAAAATTCCTCTTTCAGGATCTCATATCACCAAGTGCCATGTTGACACACACACACCAGTGAAAAGAGCTTCAAAAGTATCCTCAAGATAGATATACAGCTCCATTCTCTTAATTCAATGAATAGAGAGGTTTGTTCTAATAGTGTTTGAGACAGGATATCAGGTCTGCATCTTGTACAATGAATAACCACTAAGACAACAGTATGCAATGTATTAATTATTGAAAATATGATAGCAATCAGTTGTGAAACTATCTCATTGCTATTTGTTTGTCAATAAAAATATTTAAAAAATAAAGAGGAGGGGCCGAGGAGATGGCTCAGTAGGCTAAGCACTTGACTGGCAAACGCAAGGATCTGAGTTCAATCCCCGGTTACGCCAAAAAAATAAAATAAAATAAAATAAAAAATAAAAATAAAGAAGAGGGTGAAGGAAACAAACAAACAAACAAAAAAGTATCCTCAAGCTGGGCATGGTGGCACATGCCTATAATCCCAGCACTCAGGAGGCTGAGGCAGAAGGATCATTGCCAGTTCCAGACCAGCCTGGGCTACAAAATGAGCTAGCCTAATTACAGAGAGAGACCCTGTCTCAGAAAGATAAAACAAACAAAAAGTATCCTGATAACCACTAGGAAGAATGTATGCAATGTGTTAATTATTGAAACTGTCCTATCAATTTGGTTTGAAACTGTCTCATTGCTATTTGTTTCTCAATAAAATTATGGAAAAAAAAAAAGTATCCTGAGTCCTGCCTGATCAAAGGAGCAGTTTTCTCTATTAGAGAGTAAATTCTTTACTTAAACATCTATGGACTGCAATAAATGAATCTGTTTAGCTATCACTGCCACAGCTGAAGTCCTGCTGTAGGTAATGGGCTTGTGTATGGGGCTTGTGTATGCCGTGGTTATGGGCTGATCTAGGATGTCCCCTGGAGGCGCAGGCATGGGGGTGTGGCTCCCAGAACCACCATGCTGAGAAAGAAGTGATTGGGTCACAAGGGAGCCCACCTCGTCAATGGATTCTTGGTCAATAATGGGAGCTTTAGGAGGTGGGACTGACATGGGGGACAGGTCACTGGGGCTGTGCCCTGGGTGTGTCTTACCCTTGGCCCTCCCCACCCCCAACTTCCCGGCCACCCTGAGATGAGCAGCTCTTTTCCACCACAAAGTTCTGCCTCACCACTGACCACCACAGCAGGGCCACACAGCTGGGGACAGAAGCCTCAGAAGCTGTGAGCCAAAGTCAGTCTTCTACTCTTTAAGTTACTGTTCTCAGATATTTTGTCATAGCACCACAGTGACAGAAAGCTAACTAATGCAGAGATCAAGTAACTAAGTCATACAAATGGCTAAGTCAAGGCTGGGAATAATAGCTCATAGAGCTCAGTGGCACAGCGCCTGCTTGGCAAGTGTGAGGTCCTGAGTTTGATGCATATATATATGGTTTCTTCCCTCCCTCTCTCCTTTCCTTCCTCCTTCCTTTCCTTTCCTTCCTTTCCCCTTCCCCTTCTCCCTTTTCTTCCTCTTCTTTTCCCCTCCCCTT
>NW_004524621.1:3291760-3294425 GCF_000260255.1 Octodon degus | reverse complement strand
CTTCTCCTCCCCTCTCTTCCCCTCCCCTTTCCCATCCCTGTTCCCCCTCACCTCCCCACTCCCTTTCCCTCCCCACCCTGCTCTCTTCCCTTTCCTTCCCTTCCTTTGTTCTTTTTTCTCTTCTCAGTGCTGGGGACAGAACCCAAGATGTTTGGTGAGCCAGGCAAATGCTCTGTCTAAGCCACATTCCACCCTAGGAGCAGTTTCTCCAGATCTTGGGAGCACCATGTTAGATGGACAAAAATCTACTGTTAGCTTTTCAATTTTCACATGCTCTGTGTGTCACTTAGGGTGAAGTTCTTAATTTTTTAATGCCTCCATTTTCCTATAAAATAGAATTGATAATACTTGCCTCTGTGGCAACAAAATAATGTAGTATCTGGGAATTGCCTTCAAATCCCCAAGAGAAAAGAGTTGGGGTGGAGCTGGTAGTGGAGCCCTTGCCTAGTGGGGGTATGGGGGGGGGTAGTAGGAAGCCCTAGGCAAAGGGAAATAAATAAGATCAACAGGATGTTTGTTTTGTTTTGTTTTGGTGCTAGGGATTGAACCCAAGGCCTCACACACACGAAAAGAGTGTTCTACCTCTGAGCTGCACCCCCAGACCCTATATTTGTAACTGGGCACAAAAGTTCACTATGTTTCTCTCTGTACTTTCATGCACGTGGGAAAAAATTTTTTTTTTCCTTCCCATTCCATGACTGCTTGACTGTTTACAAATTTAGTCAGGACTATACACCTCTTTCCAAAGCAGTCAATTGGAACTTTTTTAGTGGGGAAGGCTATCAGGAATCAAACTTAGGACCTTGTGCTTGCTAGGCAGGCACTGTGCCACTAAGGTATGTCCCCTATATCCCTGGCCCTGAAAACTTTCAAAATAAAAGTTAAGAAAATAGTAACACCTAGTCTCGCCCAACACCCAAGAACTGAGGCGCTGTCCTTAGGGAGGGTGGTAGCATCAGTGTAACAGACACCAAGTTATTATCCTCTGGCCCCCAAAAGATTGCACTACACCTCTTAAGAAGGGGACAGAAAAGCAATGAGGCAGAGATAAAGCTTCCAAGCGCTGGAAGCTGTGTGGAGGACCCAGTTTCAGCATGGAAAATGGGAATCCACCTGGGCCAACTGGAGATAAATTCTCAATATATCAAAAATGTGTTGCCCAGCAGCTTACAGTTTGCTTCTGGAGTTCCATATGTAGAACATTTCCAGTCTCACAAATGATAAATAATAAATTTTTATTTCTCAGTCACTAGTTCCCAGAGGCAGATGAACATGCAGATTGAAAAGGGGCTGCTGCAGAAGCCAGATGGGCCCCCAACCTGGCTTCCCAGGACAAGCTCAGGGTCCAGGGATCAGGGGGCAATCCAGCAATTGGAGGCTAATGCCCATTAAGCACAGAGTCTGCCTTTTGGAAAGTGGAGTGAGAAAACCCTGACATCTGCTTTTCTATCATGTATCCATTATTACAAATCTTTGACAACAGCCTTGTCCCTACTTGGGAGGAAGCGTGGCTGAGAACTAATGATCACTGGCTTTTGTGAACCCTGAAAGCTTTCTGTAATAGGATGAAGAGAATGACCTCATGGCTCATCCTAAATCTGCTGTAAAATACTCGCGAGGTAAAGGCACTCTTGGTTCTGTCCAAAGCTCTGGATGGCACAATAGGATGTGAAGTCACTGTCCCCCAGGCCAGGAACTCAGGACAGTGCTGAGAGGACACTTGGGAAGACCAGCCCCATCCAGGTGGTTCAGGTGAAGAAAACGACCCCTGAGGGGACCAAGACATAGTGGTGGAAGGTGCAGGGAAAGGAAGGGAGTGGAAAAATAATGAAGATATGTTGATGATAATTTTGTTTTGTTTTTTGGTTTGGCTTAGCTTGGCCAAACCTATGAGACACTATGTAGCCCAGGCTGTCTTTGAACTTGTTGGAGTCCTGCCTCAGCCTCCTGAATGCTGGGATTACAGGTGTGCACTGTCACACCCAGAAAGATGTGTTCTAGGCACGTACCAACTCCCCATGATGAATGTGATCATATGTATTGCAAACATGCACTCATTACATTTTTTAAAGCACTCCAAATCATTCCATAGCTCTGTGACCTAGGCAATGAAATCCCTGCTTGGGGACAAAGCCGGTCAGGACCATCGGGAGCTAAAGTGGAAGACTAGTACTTCAAGTCAGGAAGCGCTGGGGTTACTCTGCCAAGCAGTGTTCCCTCTCATAAGGAAATCAAGAATGTTTCGGGGGGGCTGGTGAGATGGCTCAGTGGTCTAAAGCACCTACTTAGAACAAGCTTAACAAAGCAGAGGGACCGCGGTTCAATCCCCCAGCACCACATGCCAGCCAGCCTTGCCTCCTGGTGGGCCGAGCTGGCCATAAATAAATAAATTAAAAAAAAAAAGAATGTTTCGGGGGAAGATCCCCCCCAGGCAGGATGGACACATCCCTGAGCATGCTCACTTCCAGGTCATAAGTGAAACAACGAAACATGGTGGACACATTTCTGGGCCTGGGGATAGTAAGGTGAGGGGCTGGGGAGATGGCTCAGTAGAATAAGCACTTTGCCTGGCAAGTGCAAGGACCTGAGTTCAACCCCCAGTTCTGAAAAAAAAAAAAATCTTGCTGGGAAGATAGCTCAGTAGAATAAGCACTTGCCTGGCAAG
>NW_004524621.1:3282947-3291660 GCF_000260255.1 Octodon degus | reverse complement strand
AAAAAAAAGTTTCATTTAAGGTGAACTGCCCAAATTCAACCTTTTTTAAATTTAGTTCCTATTGACCAGAACTTTCAGTGCCCAGCTCCTGCCCAATGGCAGGTAAGGGGTTCTGAGAAAGCCTTGAATGCACTGAGCAGTGGCTGTAGTGCGGGTGGCTGCACAGGCATTCAGCACAAACAGGTGGGCACATTGTCTCCTCTGCTGTGAGTTCCTCTTTCCTGGCAGGTGAGAATCCCCGGTGGGAGCCCAACCCAGTGTGCTCTTTAGGAAGAACTATCTTCTGTCTGTGAAGGGACTCAGAGGTGACCCCTGCCCAAACTCCAGGGCCTGGGGAGAAAGGGAAGGTTAGGGAACCCTGGATCTTAAGGCAGCAGCTGCCTCCTCCTCCCCTCCCATTCTTTTGCCTTTTTTCTTTTTTAAATGTATTTGGTACAGGGTCTCACTATGCAGCTTGGACTTGTAGTGATCTTCCTGTTTCAGTCTCCCCAGCGCCACCACTCTTGGTGGCCTGCATGGTGTGCCTGGTGAGGTACCTGGGACGGGGATAACGTGTGGTACAGGGGATGGAACCTGGGTGCTTGTGCTTGCCTACACAGGTGCTTAGACTGCTGAGCTACCTCTGTGGCCCTTTTCCTTTTGTTTTGAGATAGGGTCTTGCTATGTAGCCCAGGCTGGCCTTGAATGCACTACAATCCTCCTACCTCAGCCTCCAGACTGCTGGGATTACAGGTGTGCACTACCACACCCAACGATGTTTCACTTGTCTACTCACCAGACTGCTCTTGGAATTCTTTTCCCACATTCTTTGGTAGACATTGTTCTTCCTGTGTTGTAACTGATCATTTATCAATTCCAGTCCTAATCCTTTAGGGAAGTTTCTCTGTATTTTGCTCTTGTTATTTTCTTTCTAAACTATAAAGCCATTTATGCCTGACAAGTTCAGGATCTAGTAAAATACAACCACTGGCCGATGCATTATGGTTCAAGTGACATCATAGTTGCTGCATAACTTGTCAACAACATGTACTGTGCCTTTCCTCTTGTTGTAAAATGTGACCATTTCTGGCTTCCCTTGTGTTGAGAATTCATTATCAATCTTTGTTTGTCTTGAGGCAGGGTGTTACTATGCAGTCCTGACCTTGAGTTTACAGGATTCTCCTACCTCAGCCTTCTGAGTGCTGGGACTACCTGCACTATCAATCATATCACCACCAGTGTCATGTTGACAGTGTCAATATTACTTTTTTTTCTTGGCCAATTAGAAGGTCAATATTATATCTTTCTGAAATCTAAAGATTGTACTATACATTTTTCTGTTGTGAAGTTGATACATTTTTCAAGAATCTCAATTTTATTCCTGTTTTAGAATTGGTCAACCGATTTTTTTTAGCAACTAGTGAACCAATAGTCAAACATGATAATTGGGTTACTTTTTGAAATAGGAGCAACAAGTCTGTTCATAATATCATATGGATTATTACTGCACAACTAAAGATCTAGTGGCTAAGTTCCAGCATGAATTTCTAAATTCAAGGTGTAAAATGTCTTCAAATCTACCAGGGGATATATTTTTGTACCACATTTAGAAGGTTTACTTGGCATATAGACCAACAGCTTCAGCAATCACAAAATGATGCAAGTTGTTCATCAATTGTCATGTATTTAAACAGTGTATACACTGCTTGTCAGTTCAGAACAAAGCTTTCAATAAATGAGCCAATAATAGCCAAATTGTTGGATTTTTTTCTTTCTTGGTGAGTCTGTCGTCAAAAACATAGGCAATTTTGAAGTAAACCAAATCTTTTTTTTTAAAACCCAATCTCTTGAGCATCATTCTTGTTCTAAAAATCTCAGTGCCACATCTGTCAGTTCTCCTTAAATCCTTTAGAGTCTAATGATTAGAATGATAAAGTACTGCTATGAAGGCTTTTAGTTCAAATAGTGAGGTGTCATGAAAAATATTTTTTTGATATTGCTATTGATACACATAGAATGTGTTACTGGTATTTCATAACATCTCGTAGCATATCGTCCAAATAATTTCCAATATTGAATCACAGGGTTGACATTCCATCCAGCAGGTTTCACCCCTGGCAAGAATCTAATAACGTCTTCCAACCTAGTTCTAACATTGGATCATTCAGGAATATCAGACAGTTTTACAGCATTTTGATTTGTCAAATATTTATTTTTATTTTTGGGGGGCATTATTTTTTTCCATAATTTTATTGAGAAACAAATAGCAATGAGACAGTTTCAAACCAAATTGGTAGGACAGTTTCTTTTCTTTTCTCTTTTTTTTTTTTTTACAGTTTCAATAACACATTGCATACATTCTTCCTAGTGGTTAATTGCTATACAAGATGTGGACATGATATCCTATTTACAAACACTATTAGAGGGGGGCCTGGCCATAGCTCAGTTCTTTAAGTGCCTGCTTCCACAAAGCTGTTAGCCTCAGGTTGCTGTAGTTCGATTCCCACAACACTCCAGCCAGCCAAACCACGCCTGAGGGCATTCAGAGAAAAAAAAAACCAAAAAACAAAAAACAAACAAACAAACAAAAAAAACCAAACACTATTAGAACAAATCCCTCTATTCATTAAGAGAATGTAACTATATATCTATCTTAACCACTTTGAATACACAGATACAAAATGGACATTCATCTGTATCCTCTTTTTTTGTTGAGTTTCGTTATTTGAATATTATAGGTGTGGAAACTCAGCAAAATATTCTAAAAGAGTCCAGTAGTCCATAATAGTATTGGGTCTTCCGCTTCACTGGTAATGTCAGAAATTGTTGACCTGAGTCCCCTACAGCTCAACATAACAGCATGGCTTTACTTCTTATATTTCATTTTTATACTTTTCTGCTGGATGGTTAAGACCAAGGTAAAGCAGGACCTATGCAACAAGAGTTGTAGCTTTTGGGTCTGATAAGGTCAGTGAAATCCCCTCAGGATTTATCCTGAGATCCTGTACCTCAGATTGTAGATCCTTTGTCAGTGTCAGCCATGTGGATGATTCACAGCCATTGCTTGTCCAATGTGCTCTCTGTGAAAGCCTGAGAGAATGTTTTCTCTCCATGTGACTCTCCTTAGGCACACTCTACATCATCGATCACTTTCCTCTTTGGCTCCATAATCTCCTTGATCAGAAAATTTGGGACACCACTGATTTACATGACATTACAGTACAAGTTCTCATATGTCCTGAGTCTTAATTGACCTTGGAAGGCTAGGGCCAAAACGTTGGCTTTCCTTGTGGCCCTCCTTTTTCTCTAATTTTGGTCTGCAAACTTAGGTTGTTAACCATCCAGAAGACAAGCTTATTGTTATTACCATCCAACCTAGGCTGTTAAGCTTAACCTCACTATCTGAGTATCAAACATCTTAGACATAACATGGAACAGGTATTTTTCATCAAGTATTGATATGTTGAACTTTAAGTCCCTACAGAATATGATGAGAAAACATTTTAAAATTAGAATATATTTTAAAAATAGGCATAAAGAATTATATACTTCTTATGTTTACACATAAGTCCAAAAATCTAACCATATACAACCTTGAAGCAGAACAGTCCCACAATATTCCTTTTCCTGTCTCTTGCTTTCATTCACCACCCCCTTCTTTTTGAACAACCATCTACCCAAGAGACAGCACAGCAGCAACTGGCATGTCATGACAAGCAGCCCATATTCAGAAGACAAGAATGACAGGCACTCCAAGCATGAAACTACTATTACAGATTACCATCTTCAGTGCAGTTGCTTAGTTCACAGGTATCAGTATATATAGCTAGTCAGGGTGAGAATCTTTCCAATTAACTGCTAGATTCAAAAATCTTCTGGAGAGTCTCAGTTGTCAAATATTTATTTACATTGCTGTTTTCCTCCACACCTGAATCAGGGTCTGCATTCTGTCCCCTACCAGTCTTGCTCACTTCTTTGACTCACATGATCCAAGTTAGCCACAGCAGCTGTGTCACCTGAGGACTCACTTCCAACCTCATCCCAAAGTTGTACAAGCAGGTTTTCACACAACATTGTACTGAATTGGGCTAATTCTACAAGAAAAATCAAAAGAAAATGTTAAAAATCATAATACACAAAAATGTAACATGGTGGGGCCAGTGAGAGAGCTCAGTGGACTAAGCACCTGCTCTGGTAAGCACAGGGACCAGGGTTCCATCCCAGGTGTGGTGGTGCATGCCTTTAATCCCAGTGCTGGGGAGGCTGAAACAGGAGAATCACTATGAGTCTGAACTGCATAGTGAGACCCTATGCCAAATCCATAAATGGGAGGGGGGGGAATGAAAGTAAAAATGTAACATGATGCATTATATGGGTAAAATTCACCTATTTATACTTCAGCATACATGTGTACACCTTGCTATTCATTGTACTAACTGGGTAAACACAAAGATTGCTTCCAGTATTCTCCTAGCAGAGCTATAGAGTTGCTAATACTACACTAAGTACATATTTTCATTAGAAAAACATGGTATATATCCTGAGTGAGAAACCACTCAGGATAAAATGTTCACCTCATCCAGCCAGGAATGGTAATGCATACCTGTGACCCCATTACTGGGGAGACAGAAGCAAGAGGATCGCTGCCAGTTCAAGGCAAGCGAGCGAGCGAGAGAGAGAGATCCTGTTCAGAAAAAAAGCAACAAATTCATCTAAAAACACAGCTGAAGACTAAAGGCACAGCTAGTCTGCTCTCTGCCACTCAGCTGGGCACCACAGCCTCCAGCAGATGGATGACATGGTCCAGGCTGAGGGCCAGTCCTACCCAGCTGACCTCCAATTCTCCTGCCCACCCTCTCAGATGCAGCCCACTGCAGCGATACCCCAGCACCAGCATCCTTGGTTCTCTGGTGTCTTGTAAGGAACAGCTATTTATTCTCCATGGTTCTGGAGGCTGGAAGTCTGACATCAGGGTGAGGGCCCCTCCCACTGAATCACAGATGCTGGCCTTAAGTTATGTTCTCACCTGGCAGAGAGCGCTTCGGTCCTTTCCTCCCCACATGACACCACCAGCCCCATCCTGGGCCCAACCTAGTGACCTCCTCTAAACCAAATCCCTCCGAAGGGAGCGTCCTTCAATAGCATCACATTGGAGAGACATATAGCAGATACTGTAATTAAATAGGTGCAAACAGGGAAGGTGCATCCCCTGGAACTGGGCACCACAGCACCTGTCTGGTAAGTGCAAGTTCCTGAGTTCAATTCCCAGTACCAAATAAAATAAAATAAGGAGGATGCACAAGGCAAAATTAGAGAAGACAGACTACAGTTTAAAGAGAGCAATGATAAGGTTGTTTATGTCTAAATGATGACACATTTTCAGACTTTGTGAGAAATATAAGTGGTGAATTTAAGTCCCAAGATCATTTCTTTAACTCTGCAAGCTGTACCCTGCGCAACTGGCAATCAGAAGGAATTCTGCTTGTGTATCTGTATTTTTTTTTTTTTACTGTTTAATAGTTTTTAATTGGCAGCATTTTTATGACACATAAAAAGAATGGTATATAAAATAATGGAAGCTTCGAGGTGCTGAAGTGTAGTACAGCACTTGTGAGTGTATGATGCGGCTGCGTTATGACATGTGAGAGAGTAATGTATATTAACTTGAGATCAGTGGTTACTTCTTGGGAGTCATTTGTGTGCATCTGTATTAAGAATTACTGTAAGCTGGGCATGATGGTGCATGCCTATAATTTCAGCACTCGGAGGGTAAGGTAGAATTGATGTGTTGGGGGCCAGCCTGAGTTACACAGTGAGTTCAAGGCCAACCTGAACTGCATAGTGAAACCCTGTCTCAAAAAGACAAAAAAAAAAAAAAAAAAAGAAAAAAGAAAAAAAAAACTAAACAAATGGATTACTTTATATATGTGCCTTTTTATTTCATATATCTAAACATGATTCTTGAGAAAATAAGAGATCTTAATTTTTTATTAGTTTTAAAATATTTTTTATTGAGAAATAAATATGAATGAGACAGTTTCACAGCTGATTAATAGGATAGTTTTGATAGTCAATACACTGTACATTGTTATCTTCTTAGTGGTTATCCATAGTACAAGAAGCAGACAGAATATTCTGTCCAAACACTGTTAGTAGATCTTTAGAAAACATATTGGGACTAGAGTAGACAGAATAGCTGGTTATTTGAATTAAAATGTACTTAAGAAAGCCAGTGAAAACTTTGCCCCTTCCAAACTCCAAGCCCAAGTTTGAAGTATGTGTCAGAGGGTGGATCTCCTAATTACCAGTGATTACAGATGGGGAATTCTCTATTTCCTGAGACAGTGCCAAAAAGGAAGAGCAAAGGAGCAGATAGACCCGGGCTGATGGACGGTCACCTCCCTGGGCTACATGGTGGATGGGCAGTGGTGGCCTCCATTGCTCCCTCAGGGCAGTAGTTTGTATCAGATTCTGGGTGACCACACACCTGGGTCCTCTGGCCACACCTTTGCCATTTCACAGGCTGGCTGGGCCCAAAGCAAAAGGTTAAGATAGTGGTCAGGACTAGGTGAGGCCCATGAGGTCAGGGCTCAGGATGGTCATATTAGAGACAGCTAAGTTAGATAGAAATATACTGTATCATCAGAAAGAGATGGGACCAGGGAGATAGCTCAGCAGCACACACACCTGCCTGGAAAGCACAAGGTGCTACGTTAGATCCCTGGTACCAAAAAAGAGAGAAAGGAATTGGGCCTTCAGGAAAGTCAGCACAAACAAATACCAACATCAGAATTTTTGAGATTATACCATAATAGCAGCTGTTTGAGATTATACCATAATTAGCATTACTTGGTCCTGGGGATCCAGATAGGTATCACAGATGAGTGACCAGAAAGGATAGCTGGACTCACCCCCCCAAAAAAAAAAGTCTTTGTTCTTTCCATGTAGCCCTGCTATGTGGCTCCTTTCCCTAATGGATCAATCATAGCTAAATTGATTGCTTGTAATCCCATACGTTGTCGTAGTTTGACCCACATTGTGCCCAGTATTTTGCTGAATAAATTTTCCCGGACAAAGGGCCTCAGAAGCCATCTACTCAGAACCCCCTCCTGGGACTCCAGGAGCTACTCTTCTATCTATGGCCAATGCAAGTCTAACTTCCACCTTTGGTTCCTAACTTCATTCCTCAATGTTCTAAGACCATAAACTCAGCAAATTTGACATCTAGTAGGTTTGGTTTGGAGTTACATTTTTTCTATATCAGTCACACAACACACTGCTTAGAACATTTTATTTTATTTATTATTTATTTTGGCGGAACTGGGGATTAAACTCAGGACCTTGCGCTTGCCAGGGAAGCGCTTGTTCTACTGCGCCATCTCCCTGGCCCTAGAACACTTTAATCGCTGTTACCTTCCTGTGCTCCTGTTTTGAAGTGCTTCATAATTCTGAACATAGGACTCTACATTTCCATTTGCACTAGGCCCTGTAAATTGTGTAGCAGTCTTGATTACAGAGCTTTTTGTGTCCCTGAGAATTTCTTAGCTCAAGCCCTCCCTGGCCTCCTCCACTTGTGCCCACTACAGCCTTCTTTCTCAACATGCGCTGGACAGCTCCACGGGGCACTCTGCCCTTGACTTTCTAGTGCCCTCGGGGCGGCCCAGGCCTGAACTGAGTTCAGGCACCACCTGTCGTCAGCGGTTGTCCTAGGCCAGCACAGCTGATGATGCCTGGGAAGGCACTGGACATAAATCAGTGCGTCTGCACCAGGCCAGCCAGCCCAGTGCCTCCCTCGTGTGGCCACCAGTGGGACCTGAGGGCACGCTGTGTCGGTTGGCTGCCTGTGGACTGTCCTTGCCTTGTCTGGACCTGGAGCTCGCCTGGGTCAGATGGCTGGCAGAAGCGAGATGGCTGGCAGGCGCGTTCGAAGTCTGCAGGCCAGGGCCAGCCGTAGCAGCCCCGTGTAGACGCAAGTCGTGGCGCGGGGCCTGAGATTCCAGGCAGAGACCTCAGGCATCCACGGTTGGGATACACGTGTGCATTTACTGCGCTGCCCAGGCACACACCCACTCAGGGCCCGGAGCCGGGTCAGAAGGGCGGCCGCAAACCTACAACTATAGGGGGTGCGACCTAGCGTAAACGAGGCTGCTGGGAGACCAGTGCAGCTGGGACCTCCGATGGTAGAGCCCGCTCCCCTCGCGCCCGAGCTGCACATGGTTCCGCCCGGCTCTGCAAGCTACTGAGAGGCGGGAAAACTCCGCCTTTGAGGCGGGGCTTTCCGTTCGTGCCAGGGCGCGGCCTGCTGGGCGGGGCCTGGCGGCGGGCGCTAGGCGGGGTGGGGGGCTGGCCACCGCCCGCCCGGCTCCGCCCCTACTCAGACCCCGCCCCACGCCCGACGGAGCTCTGAGCGGAGGCGTGGCCCGTCCCCTGCAGGCCCCGCCCCCGCGGTGAATATTGATGCGGCGCGCGTCGGCGTCGCCCTCCTCCCATTGAGCGAGGCTGTGTCGCGTGGCCCGGCGTCGGCGTGACGGTTGGACGCGGGCGCGGCACTGCGGGTCCCGATTGCTGCAGCCGCTTGTCAGTGTGATGAAGATTGGCACCCAGGTAAGCTGTCACTCAACCGCTCCGCCGCCGCCACCGCCGCTCTCGCAGCCGCCGTCCCTATCAATCACGCCGGCCGCGGCCGCCGCTGCCGCCGCCCCGGGGCCGGGCGTGCGGGGTGTAGGGTGCGGCG
>NW_004524621.1:3252459-3282618 GCF_000260255.1 Octodon degus | reverse complement strand
CCACCTCGGGGCGCGGGGACGGCGGCACACACTGCGGAGCGCCCCGACGCGTGTGCGGACCGGGCCTGCGTCGCGGCTGTGGGGTCCTCGGCATTAGTTACGACGCCTTATTTATATGAAAGAGCTCGTTTAAATAGCTACTCAGCAAGAGTTCGGCGCGATGTGCCCGCTCCCTGGGTTTTCACGCTGCTTTGGAGAGAAATTGTGCCACTTAAAAAAGAAAAAAAAAAAAAAAAAATTGAAAAAAAGGAAACTGCCGTATTTCCTCGTAGTGCCCCTGAAATGCCTCGCTTTGGGCCCTGCCTGAGACTTGCCCGCTGGGCTCTGCTTCGGATGTTTGAGCCTACCTGTGCTGCTAGTATTTGAGAGCAGGTGTGCGTGTGTTTGCCGAATTTGAGCGCAGGCCGGCAGCAGCAGTTTAGGATAGACTTCACCTGGGTAAGGGGTTCTGGCTAACAGATGATGTAGATTTAGCTTCTTAAGAAAGTAACGCGTTTCCCGAAGACGTGGGCACTTCGCAGGAAAGAGTGGAAAAAATCGTCAGATCTAATTGGGCCTTATTTCTTGATATATATGTATATAAAACCTTTCTTTTAATTAAGTATTACTGTTGTTGGAGTGCTGAGTGTTGAACCTAGGACCTGGCAGATTGTAGGCGAGCGCACTGGTCACAGAGCTGTGTCTCCAGCCTTTCCTTAAATTTATAAGGATGGATTTAAGGAAAATTTGAACTGCTGTTATAGATGATACACTGCAGTGTGGTTGGCTTGGAAGGTGGCAAACTGACTCACATCGGCCTTACATCACACTTGCCTTTATTAGTGGGGAGAATGATGTGTGATCATCTAGTTAGAACAGTTTGTTGAGTCTGAACTGCCCTGCTGTGCTATGTACACTAAACCAACATGCAGGCAATTCCTGCTGACATGGCACTTTCTTAGCTGGGGCAGCCTGGAGTTGAAGCCTTAGAGATACAAGCCTGCTTTAGAATCCCGAAACATGGCAGGTGATGAGAGCCTTGTTTGTGTGCAAGTTGTGTGGTTGATGATCCCAGATTCCTGGGCTCTGGGTTACATTTGGTCATATACTTGTGCCAGGGCATCTAATTTTTGCAAAGTCCTTGTAAATAAAAGTACAACATTCCTGTTCAAGTAACATCACCAACGTTCACTTTTGTTGCAAATTGTTCACCTGGCCAGGGATACAGCTCAGTGACACGGTGCCTGCCAGGCAAGCACAACATCTTGAGATCGATTCCTGGTACCACAAACAAAACAAAAAGCAAATTGTTCATCTGTTTGAAACTGTAGAAAAAAAGTCTGAAACTGCTAAAATGTAGGGTCCTTAAGTTTTTCATGCTTGCTTGGCCAAAATGAAATAGGACAAGAAGAGAACCAATGATACTAAATACAGTCATCAGGATATTGCGTCAGATTGGCAAGAGAACCTGTCTGAGTCCTGTGTTGTCTCACCATGTAACGAGGCCCAGCAGTGAGTGGCTCTGGGAGTCCTTGGGGAGGAGGGATGAGATTCCGATGACAGCTGGAATTCTTTGTGAACATACTTGTCACTGGTGATGGAGAAGACCCAGTGCTCATTGTCTGCTGTCGACATTGAAGGCGTGCTATATTTCAGCTGGAAGTGATTGTGGATAAAGAGCTTTTTCTCATTTAGGTTCAAATACCAACTCAAGAACTTCAGTCCTAGTCTCTTCTCAGCCTATCCCGTGGTAGGAATAGGAATGGATGTGTCTTTTGTCTTCCTGACATTTTATTGGTGGCAGAGGTGACAAAAAAAAGATTCAAATAGCACAGCTGGGGAAACCCAGATCCTTCTAGTGTGGGTCACTCATGGGGTGAGATGAGGGAAGTGGTTGCACTGTTCAGCCAGGCAGTCTGTTCTGCACCCTGTGCTGGCTCCAAGTATTACTTGCCGGTTCTAGCTGGTGCAAGCTGTGAACCAGACATTAGAGAGAGAGTGCAGCAAATTGGAGGGCTGGGAACAGTGACTTGGTGGGGTGCACCTGCAGGCCTGGCTGCTGAACATTGAGAGTGGGCACCAGTACCCAGCCTGCTGCCCGTTCTCTATCGGTGACGATGATGGCAGCCCCTTCTTTCAGTTTGATAACCCCTGCAGACTTATTGTTCCTGGAGGAGCTGCACAGAAGGTGGTATGCTGTTACAGCAAGTGTCTTGTTTGACCTGTGGTTTAAAACTCCTGCCTCTCTAAAGCTCAGCGTTCTGAAGACTTGTGTCAGGGACTTGGGAAGAGTTGGTGGGGAGGATAAAGGTCTACCGTTTTGCAAAATCTAGAAAACTGCTTCTTTGTCCAGGTGAGGGACTAAGGGTCTCTGAGTGAGGATTTGGATTCAGGGGGCTAGGGATGTGTCTAGTGGGTACAGTGTTGCTTAGCCATGTTGGCATATGTCAGATCCCAGAATCAATGTGCTGCATGCACACCACCTGCCTCCATTTGGATTCATTTGTCTTGGGCCTTTCTCTAAACTGCTATGCAATCACCTGGACAGATCAAGCCACTAGGTCCTTCTCCCTTGGGGGAAGCTATTCTGTATAGTTTATTAGTACCTTGTCTTGAAGTTCTTTCTGCTCAGGCTGTTGCTGTCACCCAGAAGGCCTGCATTTGGCCTCCCTTCTGGCTGAGGGAAGCCATCTCCAGGTGTGGCTGCAGAGGGCATCTGCAGGGATTCCCCAGGAATAAGCACAGCTGACATCTAGTGGGATTCCTGCATTCTTTTTGCTGTGGTGGTATATAACCAACTGACAGGATCTTGCTCTTATCCATAAAGTCAAGTAGGGCTCTTGTTCTCAGCTGTCTGCTCCCTTGTTCTTCGGCTGCCCCCACAGATGGGCTCACACTTTGACCGTTTTCTCTTCCCAGCACACACCTCAGAGGGAGGCTGCGTGGTTCTCTTCCTTCATCGCTGGGCGCTTTACGCCTTTGGGCTCTTGAGGGTCTGGTGCTGGGAGAGAGGGTCCAGGAGGTTGGCAGTCTGAAGTCTGCATGGTGGGTGCAGTTGTCAGCGGGGCCTGCCCTTGGGTTCAGTCCCTGGGCTGTGGCTTGACAGGTACTATGATTAGCAATTTTATTTATTTATTTATTAACATTTTAAAAATTAATTTTAGGGCTGGTGAGATGGCTCAGTGGTCTAAAGCACCTACTTAGAACAAATTTAGCAAAGCACAGGGACCGCGGTTCAATCCCCCAGCACCACATGCCAGCCAGCACTGCCCCCTGGTGGGCTGAGCTGGCCACACACACACACACACACACACACAAATAAATAAAATTAAAAAAAAAATTAATTTTATTGAGAAACAAATAGGAATGAGATAGCTTCAAAACAGGTTAGTAGGACAGTTACAATAATTAATACATTTCATATTGTTGTCTTTGATTACCAATTTTAGAACTCTCTGATCAAACTTCTACAAAGCCTTCCTGAGAACCCCGTTTGTTTATATATTATCTGAGATGTTTTGTGAAGGTTTGCCTTATTGTTTATGCATTAGAAGAATTTACAGGAAAGTAATCAGTGTTGTATATTTTTGGTTTTTTTTGTTGTTTTTTTGGTGGAACCAGGGACTGAACTCAGACCCTTGCACTTGCCGAGGAAGCACTTATTCTACTGAACCATCTCCCCGGCCCCAGTAATCAGTGTTAAATTGCTAAACCTTACATTCTGTTAAAGTCAGTTTTGTGTTTTATGCTTAACTTTTTCCCCCAATTTCTCATTGTGGCAAGACATATATATATATATATATATATATATCATATATATCATATATATCATATATATATATATTTTTTAATGTATTTAGTACAGAGTCTACAGGGTCTCTACGTAGATCGGACGCATAGTGATCCTACTGTTTTCAGCCTCCCAAGTGCTGGGATTACAGGCATGCGCCACCATGCCCAGTCTCAATTGCCATCTCAGCACACCCCTGGGGCCGGACTTGGTAGGGCGTGCTAGGCATTGAACCCTGGCAGCTAGGCTCTGTCTAAGCAGGTACTTTAGTCTGCTGAGCTATCTGGCTGGCCCTGTGGTAAAATATATAATAACAAAGTTTGTTTTAACGTTTTTTGAGACGGGGTCTCACTAAGTAGTGCAGGCTGGCCTTGAACTTAGTGATCCTCCTGCTTCAGCCTCCCAGATAGTAAGATTATAGATGCATACCACCATGCCCAGCTTGTTTTATCTTGTCTTCCCCTCCCCCTAACAGAGATTGAACTCAGGACCTTGTGCTTGCCAGGCAAGCACTTACTCTACGGAGCTATCTCCCTGGCTCATTTTATCCTATTTTAAGTGAATAGTTCTGTGTTATGGAGTTCATTGTTATTGTACAATCATCAGAACATCACCACCATTCAGCTCCAGGACTGTTTTCATTCTGTAAAATGAAACTATATGCTCATTGAATAAACTCCATTCTCCCTCTACCTAGACTTGGTAGCAGCCTCTGTTCTGCTTCCTGTTTCTCTGCCTGTTTATTCTAAGTACCTCAGGCCATTTGAATAGTGCCTGCATACTTGGCTTTTTTTTTTTTTTTCTCTTTTATTTATTTATTTAAGTTTTTTTCCTTGAATTTTTTTATTGGTACATTATGTATACATAGTGATAGCGTTCATCATAGGGGAATTGTACCTTGCTTCAAACAATAGTTTCAAGCATTTTTTTTTAAGATTTAAAATTTCTGAATTTAGTTCAACTTATAATACCACATTTCCAAGAAAAATGAACCTTTTGCAAAGACATTTAAATAAAATCATACCAAGATGCACAAAAATGAAATAGTCCAAAACTTCTTGTAAAGAAAAAAATCATTGAAGCATATACATAAAAATATTAGCTATGGAAGAACAAAATTAAATAGCATCTTATTCCACATTAGAAAGAAAAAAAAGGACCAAGGGTATAAGAAACTAGATTAATTAAAGGACTTAAAGAAAAGATCTGTTCTCTTTGAATTTTATACTTAGCAAACATACCTTTGAAAACTAAAAGTAAGATTTTCTAGTTATACAAACTTGAAATATTTTAATACCTCCAGGAGTAGCATATAGGAAATAACAAAGAGCATAATTCAAAAGACAAGAGAAGTTGCAGTATGCTCCTGGATGAACAATAAAGAGCTCTCAATATGATAGTTACGCAGGACTATGTAAAAGTATATTGGATGAACCCTTATTTAAAGGTCATTGCAGATTTCTTTGAAACAGTACCAATCTTATGTTGGGTTATACACATATTTTTTTTCCGTGTGTGTGTGTGTGTGTGTGTGTGTGTGTGTGTATATATATATATATATATATGACAGGGAAGAAGTAAGATAAAGTCAACAGAAAATGGAAATATACTTTTTAAAGTTTCTAATAGTAGAAGATATCATATAGTGTCTTTTAAATAAATGTAAGTCAAAGATACAAATCTTAGAACAAAAATTAAGATTAAGCAATATTCAGAAAATTGGATACTAATTAATTAAAAATTCAGTGTTTCAAAACAATTGAACTAAGAAAAAGTTTTCATGATAGCAAAGAAGTACCAAGAGTAAAACATAAGATAAATACTGGAATGGCAAGTAAATGACCAGCACTTCTAACAGTTTGAGGATAGGATATCGCACAAAGTTCTAGTGTGTTATGGACATGCATAATGACTGTGACAGTTACTGGTGGCTAGGCATCACTTGTGGAACTGAGCTACAGCTATTTCTTTGAAATCCACCCTGTAGACTCAGGTGGAATCATGACCCATAGGGTGGAAGAGAAGTCCATTTGTAGAGTGTGCTGATGGATCTTGCTGCTGAACACAAAAGAATAACTGAAAGACTACTATTGTATACCTCTTATTCTCCTGTGTTGAATTGTTTGCCCTATTTGGTGGGTTCTTTCCATTCTCATTCATGGGGCTATGATCAATTTGCTCCCCCTCTAGAACATCATTTAGTAGTCTGTGTAGGCTTGGTTTTGTCATGAAATTCTTTAGTTGTTCTTTGTCATGGAAGTATTTCACTTCTCCATTATACTTGAGAGTTTTGCAGGGTATATCAGTCTGGGTCGGAATTTGTTTTCTTGTAAGACTTGTAGTACTTTGCTCCATGTTCTTCTTGACTTGATGGTTTGTGAAGAGAAATCTGCTGTTATTCTAATGGGTTTTCCTTTAAATGTGATCTGTTTCTTTTCTTTAGCAGCTTTTAGTATACTGTTCCTATGCTGAATTTCTGGGATCTTGATTATTATATGTCTGGGTGTAGTTTTCATTGGGTTGATGTTATTTGGAGTTCTGTATGCTTCAGTTACGTGAATGTCAGATTGTTGCCCCATATTTGGGAAGTTTTCTGCTATTACTTCTGCCCATATTCTTTTTATATCATTTGTATTGACTCCTTCCTTCTCATTGATGCCTATTAGTCTCACATTGTTCATCTTTGCATCGTCTTGCAGGTATTGAATTGTCTTTTCCTGCATCCTACTTGTTTTAAAGAGATCTTTTCTAACTTTTTCACGAGCTGCAATGGTGTCTTTCAGGTCAGAAAGTCTATTTTCACTTTCCCTCAAAACGGTTTTGCCAGCTTGTGATTGAGGTTTTAATTTCCTGCATATCACTTTGAACCTGTTTCATAGATTCTATTTCTTTCCTAAATTGTTTATTCAGGGGTTCCATCATTTTTATATTCTGCTCTATTTTTTTTATCAGTGTATTCTTTAGAAGCACTTAGTACTTCTTTGATTATAGTTACCACAAAATTTTTTAGTTCAGAAATTATTTCTGATCTGATTTCTTCTATACCTTTCTGCAGTTGTTTCTTTACTTCCAACGCTTTTATTTCAGAGATAGCTGGTGTGTGATTTCCAGTTTTCTCTGTGCTAGTGTCTTCTGCATTTGTACTGGGTGGACTCGGGGCCTGAGACTGCATTTTGTTCCTTCTCTTTGTCATTTTGTATGCCACTGTCTTCTGACCTTTGGTGTAGAGCTTAGACAGAGTTATTACCTTAGCACCAGGTCCAGATCTATGATGTGCAGATTCCTCCTGGTGGGTGTTGTTTGGATCTGGCTGCTGTGCTCTTCTTTCTGCTGCAGCTGTTAGAGTTGAATTTTGTGTCTCTCTGGCAAGATGTTCTGCTCCTGAATCAGCTGGGTGGGTCTTGCCTCTAGTCTCTTTGCAGGGAGTTCTGCTGAAAGGTTCCTCGCTGGGCCTGCACTCTGGGTTGAATGAAGATCCGCGGGCCCTGGGTGGTCTCACTCACATGCCGGGCCTGCACTCTGGGTCTATTCAGTATCTGGCAGGCCCCGGGTCGTCTCACTCACTCGCCGGGCCTGTGCTTTGGGTCTATTCAGGATCCGCGGGCCTTCGGTCATCTCACTCGTCGGGCCTGTGCTCTGGGTCTATACTTGGCTTTTGTGACTGACTTCACTTAGCATAATATCTTCATTTCCCACAGTAATTGTTTGTGCATATGTATTTTTACATGTGTCAGAATTTCCATATTTTTAAAGGCTGACTAGTATTCCATTGCATGTACGTACCACCCGTCTGTCCACAGACATTTAAGCCACAAATAATGTGGCTGCAAGCATGAGTGTGTAATCTTTCTTTTTGAGATGTACTTTCAGTTCTTTGGTGCATATGCTGAGGTGGAATCTTTTTATGTATTTAGTACAGAATCTACAGGGTATCACTCTACAGATCAGACTCATAGTGAGCCTCTTGTTTTCAGCCTCCCAGGTGCTGGGATAACAGGCATGTGCTGGGGGCACACTATGGATTGAACCCCTGTCCCTGTGTCTGGCTAAGCAGGTGCTTTAATCTACTGAGCTATCTGGCCAGCCCTTGAGGTGGAATCTTATGGAAGTACTGTGCTTGTGAGGAGTCACCATGGCTTCCTGCCTGCTGTGTAATTGCTCTACCCCGAGTTGCAGCCCTGGCCCAAGTTTGTTTTTTGTAGTAGTCAACCTAATGAGTTTGAGATGACATCCACTGTACTTTTGATTTGCATTTCCTTAATACTAGTGATGTTGAATATCTTTTCATGTACTTACTGGCTATTTTTATATTTGCTTTGAAGAAATGTCTATTCAGGCCAGGTGTGTTGGCCAGCACCTGTAATCCCAGCACTCAGGAAGCTGAGACAGGAGAATTATTGTGAGTTTGAGATCAGCCTGGATTACAAAATAAGCTTAAGGCCAGCCTGAACTGCATAGCAAAACCCTGTCTCAAAAAGACAAAAAAAAAAAAAAAAAAGTCAAGTCCTTTGTCCATGTTTGGGTCAGGTTGTTCACATGCATACATTTTACATGGTAATGTTTTGAGCTACTATGGGTTATGTTTTTAGTTTGACCTGTATTTTTGTGAATTTACATGTTTCTCATTTTAAAAGTTTTAAATTTTAATTGTTTTTTTTTTTTTGACTGTCTTTGGCACAGGGTCTCACTCCACAGCTCAGACTCTTAGTGATGCTCCTGTTTTCAGCCACCCAAGCACTGGGATTACAGGATTGTGCCACCATGCTGGGATTTGGTCGCTCAGCATGCCCTGGGAGCAGGGGCAGGAACGGGGATCAAACTGTGGTGGTCCCTGTGCTTACCAAAGCAGACACTTGATCTGCTACGTTATCTTGCTGGCCCCTAAATTTTTTTTTTTTTTTTTGTGGTGGAACTGGGGATTGAACTCAGGCAAGCGCTTATTCTATTTTTTATATCTTTTGGTTACGTTCTCTGTATCAGCAGCATATGGTTTGGATGTGTGTTTCCTGTGTTTTGTCACGTGAAAGCTGGCTTCCTGTGACCCACCAAGCAGAGGGTGGGCTGAAGATCATCATTCAGGTGTGCTGGGCACAGGCAGCACCATATAGAGGACTGGCTTTGGGGAGATGGCCTTGCCTCAGAGGGTTGGACTGCCTTCTGTCCTGCTCTGGTGCTGGGACTTGAACCCAGTGCCTTGTGCATGCTGAGCCTGTGCTCTGCCACTGAGCTACACCAACCCTGTTTCACATAAAACACATTTATTGAACCTTAGTAGCAAAGACATTGTGAACATTCTTCATGTCAGTTTATAATGATCCCAGATAGTCATGGTCTTAAAGCTTTAGGTGCAGGTTTAAATTTATTAGCTAACAGACCATCCAGCTCAGAATCTATTAAATTCTGAAGGCATGCTACCTTTATTATTTGAATTTTGTTTTGTCTTTAGGGGACAAACATGGATGTTTGAGTTGGAATTACTTTTCTTGTATAAGTTTTTTGGCTGGCTCAGTCCACCTGGAGGGTGGGGCTGGCATGCCAAGTGGTGCTGGGGATTGAGCCGTGATCACCTGTGCCTGTCTAAGCTTGCCTAAGCAGGCACTTTAGACTGCTGAGCTATCTTGCCAGCCCCCAGGTTTTTTTTAATAGGATTTAGCATCTGTGATTTTATTTGGATGTTAAACTTTAGGAGCCTCCCCCCAGCCTTGTTTGAAAAATAAAGTGATTTCTTGACAGATGTTTTCCTCTGAACGAGTTATTTATTGACTGAAAATAGCCCTGGAACAGAGGCAGAAGGACAGGGTAGCAGAAACATGAGCTGCTTGTTTCAAAGTCCCTGCTGCATAAAACTCAGAACAAAAGCAACTTACTGAAGTGTGGTAAAGTACAGCTAGTGTTCTAGGGTACTTTGAAAAGGTGTCTTTTTTTTCTGTACTGGGTTTATTTTATTTTATTTTATTTTTGGCAGAACCAGGGATTGAACTCAGGCCCTTGCGCTTGCCAGGCCAGTGCTTATTCTACTGAGCCATCTCCCCGGCCCCTCCACACTGGGTCTAAACCCATGGCTTTAACACTAAACCCAGATATCCAAGCACAGTTTTACATTTTGACAGAAGGTCTCACCAAGTCACTAAGTTGCCTAGGCTGTTTGAACTTGTAAGCCTCCTGCCTCTGCCTCCCAGAGCATTAGGATTACATGTCTGTACCACTACATCTGGCTAAGATGCCTTTTTTTTTTTGCTTTGTTTTTTTGAGACAGGGTCTTGCTATGCAGTTCAGGCTGCCTTGAGCTTACTTTGTATCCCAGGCTGGTCTCGAACTTGCAGTGATTCTCTTGCCTCAGCCTCTTAAGTGCTGGAATTACAGACATGTGCCACCACTCCCCTCTTAAATTGCTTTTTTTAAATGTAGAATTTTAAGTTTTTGTAAATCTCTTGACCAATTCATAGGTAAGTTAATAAACAGGTTTATCTTGGGAAAGCATCTTGAAGCATTTGTTCAGAAAATTTATTAACACAAGAATAATCTGTAATCAGCCCGGAGGCTCTCACTGTCCTGCAGTCCTGTGGCTTCCTGTCTGTGAGGTCTTTGCAGTCTACAGGTGCTGGACCCTAACCTTTCAGTCTTCTTTGTTGGGGCTGTGTGCAGCCCTGACAGCAGGTGGGAAGGACGCTGATGGGGAGGGAGGTCGGGCCAGGTGGGAAGCCATACAGGGCAGCAGGTTGTGGGCAAGTCCTAGTGCAGCCATTAGACTTGGCAGCAGACTGAGCTAGGGGATGCGTCTCCAGTGGCTTACAGGAGTATGGATAAGCTTGTGAAGAAGTGGGACATATCTCTGGACAGTTGTGCTTTAGGCTGGGGGTTGGCACAGCAGAGGCCTAATGGTCATATCCCAGAGTGGTCTGTTTTGTGTGGCTGAACAGCTAAAAATGTTTCATACATTTCCAGAGAACTAGAAAGAAAAGAGACCATGTTGTGGAAACCGCTAGTCTCAAAGTTGGTGTGGTACTAGTGGAATCAAATTGTGTAACTTTTTGGGGAATATTCATGAATATCAAGGGAGAATAGGTGACACAGTTTCCATCAGTGGATCTTGGTGGGATGGGAATGCATTGTTGTCTTTGTAAAATACAGTCTAAAGAAACAGCTCTTAGCCAGGTGTGATGACACATGCCTGTAATCTCAAAACTGGGAGGCTGATGCAGGAGTATTGCCTCAAAGGCCAGCCTGAAATATATATGGTGAGACCCTGTCTTAAAAAAAAATAAACAACAGAGCAAGGTTAAAAAAGAAAAAAAAAAAAAAAAAAAAAAAAAAAAAAAAAAAAAAAAAGAATCAGCTCTTAAATCACAATCAGTGCTAACCCTAACGCTAGAGCCCTTTTGCCTTGGTAGCCCTGTCCCCTTATGCAAGGGTGACTCTTTCCTGCAGTTCTATCCTCCCAGCTGCGCTGAGGCTGCAGAAAGCCAGAGGCCTCCAGCCCAGAGATATGGGCTAATTGTTGCATCACCCAGCTGCCTCGAGCCTGGGCTTGCAGAGAGAAGAGCTGTGGGGTCCCCCTTGGGCTCTTCAGGGCTGCTTTCTAGAATGACCCCACATTTTTGTTTATCTGCAGAATCTTTCAGCATTTCTTCTGTGAAACAAACAGAAAAAGGAGACTTTTCTTACAGACCTTGGACTGGTCAGAATGATGTTTAGCTAATATGCCTGAGGATGTGCTTTAAGTGTTGGTTTTCACTCAATTTAATGTGTGTTTAATAAATTCAAAGAACAAAATCTATAACTGTTTTTGGTGCCAGCAGTCCAGCCCAAGGCATTGTACATGCTCAGCAAGTCTGCTGCTGAGCTACATTCCCAGCCCTGTCTAACTGTTTTCAGCTTTCAAAGTCTCTCCGCTTTTTTTATTCTTGTTTTTTAATCAAATTTTATGGGTACATTTAGGTATACATAATGATCCCATTCAAAGCTGGGCATGGTGGCTCATGCTTGTAATCTCAGCACAAGGGAGGCTGAAGCAAGAGGAATATTGCAGGTTCTAGACCACTGCATAGTGAGACCCGGTCCCAAAAAGACACCCCCCCCAAAAAAAAGGGGGGAGGGGAGAAAAGATCACATTTATCATAGAAAATTTGTACCTATACATGATACAACTTTTTCCCCCTTCCTTCAACCTCTCCTTCCTTCCCCATTTTATTTATTTATTTATTTATTTATTTTGCGGAACGGGGGATTGAACTCAGGCCCTTGAACTTGCCAGGCAAGCACTTATTCCACTGAGCCATCTCCCCGGCCCCGTGTTATTGTTCTTACGTTAAAAAGTCTTCTATAGCCAGCCAGATATAGCCCACAGACTAAAGTGCTTGCTTAGGCAGAGCACAGCAGCCAGGATCAATCCCCCGTGTGCCATACCACCCCCAACCCCAGGGCACACTGAGAGGGCAATTGAAACTGGGCATAGTGATGCACGCCTGTAATCCCAGCGCTTGACAGGCTAAAAACAGAAGCATACGAGTCCAATCTATGTAGTATGACCCTGTAGAACCTGTGCCAAATACATTTTTTAAAAAAAGGCTTCTAAGCCAGGTGTGGTGGTGCATGCCTGTACTCCCAGCACTTGGGTGGCTGAGGCAGTAGAATTACCAGGAATTCAAGGCCAGCCTGAATTACAAAGCAAAACCCTGCCTCCAAAAAAAAAAAAAAAAAAAAAGAAAGCAAGCAAGCAACAGTATTTTATGTGAGTTGTATTCCAAATAGTTCGATTTTTCAGTTTATTTTCATGTAGTTAAGTACATATCTTGGCATGGTCCTGTGTCTCTTAAAGTGTAAGAGAGTACTTTTTTGTGGGGGAGGGAGTGGCTCAGGCTGCCTTAAGGGCAGGTCTAGTAAGGCATGTGGAGCTGGGGATCGAACTGCTGTCCCCTGCGCCTGACTGGGTTTACCCAAGCAGGTGCTTAAACAACTTGAGCTAACCTGCAAGCCTCTCTTTCCAAATATGCTTTTCACCTATATTCTCCCCATGCCCACTAAGGATCTGAAGTTTCACTTTTTGTGTCCAGTTACTTGCCGTCATTCATTGTCCAGAAATACTAAATGAAAAATTCTAGAGATAATTCATAAATTTTAAGTACATTTTATTACAGTACATTATTTTATTATTATTTTTTTAATTTTTATTTTTTGGCGGTACTGGGGATTTAATTCAGGACTGTGCGCTTGCCAGGCAAGCACTTATTCTAGTGAGCTCTCCCCCCAGCCCCAACAGCATTTTAATAGTTTCTCTTTTTAAGCTACTTTCCTGAAGGCTATTATTAAATTTGAATTTTTTAGTCTAAATAATTAGATGCTCAAACAACTGTAGATATTTTGCTAAGTTTAAAAGGAGGCATAAATACTCATACATGAATGTGGTATTATGTGTATGGTATCACTTTTTTTATGTTTTCTTCATTTTTTGGTTTGATTTGAAGTAGCATCTCACTGTGTAGTTCATGCTAGGCTTGAATTTGCTATGTAACCCAGACTGGCTTTGAACTCACAGTGATTCTCCTGCCTCAGCCTTTCTAGTGCTGGGATTACAGGTGTATACTACTATGCCCAGCCAATATTGCATCTCTAGAGAAGGAAGCATTGAAGCTCACAGAACCCCACAGATATTAGTGTTTAACCTTTAAGTGTCCTGAAGTTCATATCAAGGATTTACTTTTTTTTCTGAAATGACCCCAGATGCATTTGCCTTTCTGAATTAGTGTATACTTGAGTGTCAGCACTGAGAACTCATATTGTAAGGAAGAGTCAGTCAGCCTGGGCTGGTCACAACTGCTGCAGTGCTCAGAGGCAGGAGGGTCACAAGTTCCAGCCCAAGCTGGGCAACTACGTAAGAGCCTGTCTCAACTACAAAGAAAGGGATGTAGCTCAGGGACCAGACCCTGTGTTCAGACCTCTGTGCTGTTGCCAGAAGGCATACTCCAGTCTGGAAGCTCAGTGAGCATACTGTTGGGTTTCTTTTGTTTCAGGGGAGATGGGGGTCTTGTTGCTCCAACCCCTGGGCTCAGGTGCATCCTTCAGCCTCAGCCTCACAGGTAGCTGGTAACATGGCTGCATGCCACTGCCATGCTTGGCTTATAAGTACACTTTACTGTGTTACCAGTGATACAGGATTGCTATGGAAACCAATTGGGATAGGGGTATTAGTGCTGATGGTAGATAGTGTTAAAATAACTACTAAATGACTGAAGATTAGATGTGGATTTCTCAAAGCCCCAGAAGGAGAAAATAGAACAAAGAAACACTTCCAACAGAAGAGAAGTAAGGATACAGAAAAACAAGTAAGCTTAGTTGGTGTATTTTTTAAACAACAAAACTGAGATCATACAGAAGTGAATCTCTCAGGAGATTAAATGTCAGGTTTAGTAGAAAACAGCATTCAGCTAAAGCTGTCCATGAGGAGGCACTAAAGGAACAAAAGTAGATGAGAAATGAGAGATGGAAACTTAGCTCCCTGGCACAGAAGAAAGATTGAACAGTGTCACTGTCGGACAGGGCTGGAATCCCAGGGACAGCTGTACGGGGAAGATTCCTATAGTAGACAAAGCACTCAAAGGAGAGTTAGTCATCGCAAGCTTTGTCTGCTTTACAGCTTGTGAAAGTGGATGGGATTGGGAAGACTGGACAGTCCCACACACAGAGGGAGTAACTGCAACCCAAGGACCAAGTAGAGCAATGGGGAGGGCGTTGGGCAGGTGTTCTCAGATGGCACCAGGGAGACTTGAGAGCCCAGATCAGTTCTTGGAATCTTCCCTTTTATTTGTGTGTATTGGGTATCAAACTCGGGACCTTGTGCTTACCATACAGATGCTTAAGCCACTGAGCTATCTCCCCGGCCTGGAATCTTCCTTCTTGTGATATCAAGAAATGTCTCTGGACATTGCCATATGTCCCTGGGGGCAAAATCATATCCAGTTGAGAATTTTTTATGTAGAGGAGTTAAGATATGGCTAGTATATTGGAGCTTATTGATAACAGAAATTTGTACCCAACCCAGGCGTGGTGGCTCATGCCTGTAATTCTAGCACTTGGGAGGCTGAGGCAGGAGGATCGGAAACCAGCTTGGGCTACAAAGTGAATTCAAGGCCAACCTGAACTGTGTAGTGAGACCCTGTCTCAAAAAGACAAAAAAGTAAAGGAAAAAAAAAAAAATGGGGCCGGGGAGATGGCTCAATGGAATAAGCACTTGCCTGGTAAACACAAGACCCTGAGTTCAATCCCTGGTTCCGCCAAAAAAAAAAAAAAAAAAAAAAAGAAAAAGAAAAAGAAAAAAAGAAATTGTACTCAATAAACATATAGGTTTTTTTTTCCATCAAACACTCAACAGAATTGACTGTATATTAGGCACCAAGAAAAAGCCTGAGTTTCAAGAAGTAAATCTTGTAGATTAAAGTATCAGACTGAACAACACAACCTACTTAGAATTTAAGAGTGGAAAGGTAATTGGGCATGGTGGTGGTGGTACACACCTGTAATCCCATCACAGGAGTGGCTGAGGCAGGAAGATTCCTGAGTTTGAGGCCAGTCTGGGCTATAAGGTGAGTTTGAAGTGAGACCCTTTAAAAAAAAAAAAGTTAAAGGGTAGCTAAAGTTACTCACTTGGGTGTTAAGACTCCCCTGTGTATCCCTTGGATGAAAGAGGGGATCAAAATTTATTTCTGCCTGCCTGAATGAGTTAGAATGAGGCTGTATATCCTGACCTGTGGATGAGGCACAAATAGGTCTTGGGAGAAAGATATTGTACAGCCTTAAATGTGTTTGTTTGTTTAGATTTGTTTGTTTTTTGTTTTTTGGGTTTTTTTTAGGCAATAGTCTCACTGTAGTACAGGATGGCCTTGAACTTACTTATATAGCCCAGGGGTGGCCTCAGACTAATGGAGCATCCTCCTGCACTGGCCTTAGGCATGCATTGCCATGGCTGGCTTTAAATGCATTTAATCAGAGAACAAGAAAAGTAAGTGAATTGAGCTCAGTCCAGACACTAGAAAGGTAAAATTAACCCAAGGAAAAAAAAAGAGGCAAATGGATTTTGCTTTTGGAAAATCAGACTAAGAAGAAATGAGGACAGATATTTGTAAAAGGGATGTAGCAGCAGATCCACCCCTGCACATTAAGAACACAGCACATGCATCTTGGGGGCTGTGACTCAGGACCTGTGGACAGTTTCTGAAGGATATAGAAATGACCAGAATCACCCTTGGAGGCAGAACCCCTGTCCAGAACAGAGGCTGGAGACAAGTGGCGAAGGTAGTCAGAGATGTGTCTCCTCAAAAAAGCACTAGGTATGGATGGTGAGTTGGCTTAAATTTCCATGGAATGGGCAGTTTCCTGTACTGTACAAATTCCAGCAACTCATTTGTTGAACAAAAGATTGAGCCACTTGTTGCATACTTGACATTGCAGTGGTGGCTGAGTGTACAATAGGGGAGCAAAAGCAGATGGGTTCTGACCTGCCTGGAAGCAGTGGAGTCAAGAGACCCATCATAGCCTCATCAGAATCAGTGGCCTTAACCTATGTGGTTTTCTCTGAGCTGCAGGTCCTAGGGCAGGAATGACTCCTACAGTGGGATAGCATGGGGGAAGGGGTGTTCCAGCTGGGCTTGGGGAGAAGAGCTGGAGCTCAGGGAGGAGCTGGTGACTGCTGTGTGTGTGTGTGTGTGTGTGTGTGTGTACTTGCACATGTGTGTCCTGCCTGGACTTATTGGCTGCACTTGGAATTATAGCACTAGCCTTTATCAAGAGTCAGAGGAGTAACTGAAAGGACTTAAGCAGGTGTGAGGTTGAAGGGACTGTGTGTGCTTTACTCATGACGATGTGGAAATGCGTGGGTGCACAGCATGGAACTGGTCAGTGAACACCACAGAGCACACAGCTTGGAACAAGAATGAAGGTCATTTTTCCCTCCAGAGAGCATTGCTAGGCTTAAGGAAGTAATGTAAGGCAGAACTGCATGTAGAATGTGTCTTTTACCTAAGAGAGGCACAGGAATATTTGCTTTGTAAGAAAAGCCAGCTGTGGTTTCCACACTGGGAGACTGAGATAGGAGGGTTGAAGTTTGAACTTGGTCCCAACAGTTTAAACACTACGTGAGAACCTGTCTTAAGATGTAAAAAGGATAAAACCTCAAAAAGAGCTAAGGGTGTCATTAGTGTTCAATCCCCAGTAAACAGGAAAAAGAAAAGGGAGGCGGAAGAAAAATTAATAAAATTGGAATTCCCTATATAGGAGGGAAGAGCAGGGTTCTATGTTGGATTTCTGGGTGTAGCACTGGAAGGCATGGAAACAGTAGCAAAGTTTATTAAAGCCAAGATGGTACAAGTGCAGAGGGTGTAGGGATCTTAAAGCCACATCTGTTTTAAAGCCTCTCCCATGGGGAGGTCCTCCAGAGGGTGATTGGGGTCTTGACTCCTAGCCTCTCGTCTCTTGTGCACAACCTTTCCCATAATTCACTCTTTTTGTCTTTTTGAGACAGGGCCTTGCTATGCAGCTCAGGCTCACCTTGAACTCATTTTATAGCTCAGGCTGATTTTGAACTTGCCTCTGCCTCAGCCTCTCTTAAGTCCTGGAATTAAAGACATATGCCACCATGCCTGGCTCCATAATTCACTCTTATAGTAGTATATATGAGGTGTAGCCAATAAGCATGAACTTTCAGTGAGCTCCAGGGAAAAAAGGTTACCCTGGGGTAGGCAGAATGGTCTAGTAGAAGTCTATTAGAATTTTCCAGAAATTTGCTGGGTCGACTTGGGGTCTTTGTTTCCCTTATCTAGATCACGGTATGATAAGCCATGTTAGAGGGATGAGGCCCTGGATTGGGTGAGTGGAGGGGAATGGCCCCATGGCTCCAACACTGTCTGTATGAAGTACTTTGGCTGAATGGTAGAATATAGGAGTATAAAGAAAATAAACAGGATGAACCTGGAATAACTCATTTCTCCATGAAAGCAAGGAAACTGTCAAGAACCCCAACTGAAAAGACCAAACAAAGGGCTGGGAAGGTAGCCCAGCATGAAGGGAGGCAGGGGAGCCCACGTGTTTGTCTGTGACTAGAGAGATAGATAATCCAGCAGTTCCTCAACCCAAGACAGAAGCTGAAGACCAAAAGGATCAAGCACTCAGCATCCGTCCAAGCTCAAAGGCCTGGAAGCTCCCTGGAGAGTTAGTGGTTTGAGACTGTTGAAGGCTGAAGAAATAAGACTGATGCTCAAAGATATGGCAGCAAGAGATGCACCCACTCAGGCCAGGTGGAACTTTTTTAAAATGCAAGAGCTTCCTTCTTCTTTTCCTTTGGATGCCACCAACCAGGGTGGACCTTCCAAACCAAGTTTTCTGGCCTATATGCCAGTCATCTGTCCCTCTAGCATATACTCAAGCTGTGCTAATCTGTGTAGGTGTTTCTTAATCCAGTCAAATCAGTACATCATGATTAATGGCCACAATGAAAGAGGGTACATATACACCAATGCCCCACAAGGAATGTAAACACTGTAGTATAAGCATGTAATGAAAAATTCTTTAAACGTGTAAAAATTAATTTTAATTTAAAAAGGGATTTATTAACTTATATTTCTTTAGTTACTAGTGAATTTTAATTCTTCTCTTTGTGAAAGTCGGAAAATTGTGTATTTTCCTCATTAGTTTTGGCCTGCACATAACTTTGGGAAGGGTACTAAAGTGGCAAAGAAAGTCAATAAATGGATGAAAAAGACAGCATATTTTGGTTACTTTTCTCTCATTGCTGAGACAAAATACCCCACAACCCAAATTAAGGAAGGAAAGATATATTTTGCTCATAGTGAAGGTTTCAGTCCATACTAGGCTGGCTTCAAGATAGTGGCATATGGCAGAGGGCAATAGTCCATGGTGGCAGAAAACAGCAAAAGCAACAAGAGCAAAAAGGGAGGAACATCAACAAAGCAAACCTCTTTTCTTCTCTTACATCGTATGCAGGCTACCTGCCTCACGGCAGGTGTAGCGCTCACACCCCTAGTCCCAGCAGCATTGGCCCATGAATCAATCACAAAATCTAGAACCTACCCCCATGATTGCATGAGGCTCTAGGGGGACATCCAGACACAAACCATAACAGTATGTGTAGCCCTTAATATAAAGCATTAAGTGAGTGAGTGTTGTACTGGGAGCGAGAGCCCCTGTGACTCATGACATTCTTGTGACACTTGACATCTAGAAATGAAAACACTGCTGTTTAAAGATTAGAGAAACCATCATGGGGAGAAATAGACGATTTGGTGAACATCACGGTCTATGTCATGGATGGGCTAAAAATGATGTAGAAAAGGGAGTAAAAGGCAAGGTAGGAAATGCCTTCCCCTTCCAGGAGGAAGGCCAGGAAGGCCTTTCCTGAATAGGAGCTGGGGTGACCAGGAAAGCACAAGGCTTGGGAGACGACCTGATGGGGCATGGTCAGAATCTGGCGGAGCAGCATGCTCAAACTGGTCTCCTGTGTAAATCAGGACAGACAGAGCAGTGAGTGCAGTGCCTTTCTCAGAGAGGGCGCACAGGTAGAGCCTGAGCTGCTGCTGCGGCCACTGTAGGGGAGAGAAGGTGCATGTGAAGCAATTATAAAATAAGCGTGGTGAGCTTTCTGTATGTGGTGGTAGAGATAGACATTAATTGATTGTGTGTGTCTCTTATTTTTAAGGTGGCATAAAAGGATTTGTTAGGCAGAAAATTGAAAGTGCACACTCAAACAGGTATGGACCCTCAAAAGAGAGACATACTACAACTTGTTTGTGGGAATAGTTGTGTGGTTTTGGCATTGGAAATCTGTGGAGTTTGTGAATCCAAGAGGGACCAAAACCAAGGTCCTTCTTGGTCTTGGTTTAGGGGAAAAGCACATGGTCTACCCACAAAAGACAGTGGCTCCTTTGAAAAGTAAAAGGCATGAGCCCCACAAAACTGGGGGTGGGTGGTGGGATGAGTGATCTAAGATGTTTTGCCTAAAAACATTTTTTGACCTTAGTCTGTTTCTTTATCTTAAGGTAAGTTTCTTTAACTTTTTTAGTCAGCTAATTTATGGTTTGAAAATACATTATCTAAGGGATTTGGGTTATAATGGGCCTAGGAAAAATGTAGCATAGACAAGCCGAATAAATATTGATACTTATAAATGTACATAAATTTAACTGTGTTCTGTAGTTGCAGTCTTCTTAAAAATACAATTTTTTTTTAGTTTTGCTTTTGCTTGTCTCCTTCCTACCTATCTTTATTGCTTCCGTCCTACCTTATTCCCCCAGAGACTTTGCTCCCCTATTCTCAAGGAGTGCAGAGAGGCTGAGGAGTTCATCTTCACTGTGAGGACTGTTGCAATTGCCAGGCTAAGATTAAGTGTGTCACCCTGACTGACCTAAAGGAAACAAAGGGAAATAGGTTTGGTTGTTTGACAAACCATCACCTTTTTGATAGGAAAAGAGGACAAGAACATTAACAAGTTACTGACTTTTTTTTAGTACAGGGTCTCACTATGTAGATTGGACTCATAGTGATCCTCCTGTTTTTCAGCCTTCCAAGCTCTGGCGTTACAGTGCACACCTCCACACCCAGTCTCATTCAGCGGCTCAGGGCCGGGGCTGGGACCAGGGCCCAGCACTGCAGAACAGGGAACCAATCCCAGGCCCCTGTGTCTACCTAAGCAGGAGCTTTAATCTGCTGAGCTACCTGGCCGGCCCTAAGTCGTTGATTCTTAAGCTTCATTTTGTAAGCAGCAGGGTGCAGAAAGGTTCCTCCCTCTCGCTTTTTTTTTTTTTTTTTTTTTTTTGTGGTACTAGGGATAAAACCCAGGCTTTGCACATGTTTGGTAAATGCTGTGCCACAGAGCTACATCCCCAGTCCCAGTTACCTCTTAAAGTCCATTCAGCCTTGGGGTATTATTCAATGCATGACAGAACAATGTGTAGTAATGATGAGCCTGCCAACTACTTGTGGGCCAGATCCTCCAAGTCCTCTTCAAGTGAATGATAGGTTTCACATCCCCACTCAGGTTCTGTCTTGGGCCTGTCCTGTCCTGTCCTGTCCTGTCCTGTCCTGTGCTGATGGACAGAGAGGCTTAGGCTGTGCGGAGCTTTGTGCCATCTGCTGGGAACTCTGCCTACCTACTTAGAGGAAATGGTGGTTATACTATTGCAAGGTGGTAGGTAAATCGCTTTGCTTGGAGTGGAATTCAGGCATTAACCACCTCACAGGTGCTGAGGAAGCCAACTGGGCTTGTGATTAGGTGGGGTATTTTGAGTGTGGCGCCACCTGTGGGCAGCTCTTCTGTGGCTTCCTTGGTGTCCAGTAGGCGTGCTAGTCACCTTGGGACTCTGCTGCCCTGTATTTACTCAACAGTTTGTTGGGCAGAAAGAATTACACTGTCCTCACCTTTTTATTTCCTTGCATGGTGTTCTGGTATAGGGAGCGCACATATCTTCAAAGCTTCTCATGCACACTGCAGATTTTTCTTTTAGCATGGTTGAACCAATGCATATTCTTTTTTTTTTTTGTCTTTGAGACAGGGTCTCACTGTATAGTTAAGGCTGGCCTTGAGCTCTCTTTGTAGCCCAGGCTGGTCTTGAACTCAAAATGATTCTCCTGCCTCTGCCTCCCAAGTGGTGGGATTACAGGTGCCTGCCACCATGCCCAGCTTTATAATCAGTTTTGAAAGAACTACAGCTCTTTTAAGTTTTTGAAATAAAATTCTGATTCCCACTACCCCCCAGTTTTTATTATGAACATTTGGAACCAGTTGAGAGAGCGAGACTGTGATTGCCTGCCATCTAGGTCCAACAGGTTGGTTTAGTCATGGGGTGCTTTTGCTGACCCACGTGAAGTCAGTACAGGTAGAACAACCCAGCACTCAGCCTCTCTTTCTCCATGTGCTCCTCAGCATGAGTATCCACTGTGAACCTCCAGCATTATCACACCATCAAAGCAATAATCTCTGATAGTGACTTTCATTTTCACATCTCCCCAGTTTTCTTAAATTGACTTTTACACCATTTTTCCTTTTTATTTTCATGAGGGTTTTTTTCCTCAGATATTTCTAAGTTGGCTTTGAACTCCTAGGCTCAGGCAGACGACCTGCCTCAGCTTCCTGATAGGTGGGGCTACAGGTGCACCCCTCTATGGCTAGCAGAGTGTGTGCGTGTGTGTGTGTGTGCATGTGCTCGTAAGGATTGAATTGATACCTTTGCACGGAGCTACATCGCTAGCCTAATTTTTATTTTTTATTTTGAGACCAGACCTGGCTTGCTAAGTTGCTCAGCCTGTGCCTACACTTGCAGTCCTCCTGCCTTGGCCTCACAGAGTGGTGGCGTTACAGAGATTCTCTACCATGTTAGCAGTTGATTTTGATCACATATTACAGTTGATTACCCGAAACCATCCTCTCTCTCTCTCTCTCTCTCTCTCTCTCTCTCTCTCTCTCTCTCTCACACACACACATTTATTTATTATTGTGAGACAGGGTCCTACTATATAGTCTAGGTTTGCTTTGAACTCAAGGCAGTCCTTCTGTCTCAGCTTCCCAAGTGCTGCTGTTACACACAGGCACCACTACACCTGGCTTACAGAAAACTTTTCTGTCTTAAAGAGAGACTGTCAGAGATTTGACTTCCTTTTGGGCAATGGCTGGAAAGCTCTTACCATGGTTCTATGCTAGCTTCATCATTGCCAATGAGGCTCTTCAGCCTTTCTCACCTGGCTCACCTTATCTGCAAGGTGCAGCGGATCCTGCCTTGTGGCAGCATGTGCAGGAGTAAGCAAAACAGCACACACGGATGGCTGCATTGAGGGCTCTGGATGTAGTAGTCTCAGCCAAGAAATGAATGCTGTGAAGCTAGGGAGCAGCTTTCCATGTCTGCCTGTGGTGCAGAAGTGCCTGGAGCATCATGGGTTAGACCTAGAATAACCTCCAGGAGCCTCTTGTGTCCAGAGGTGGGGCTTTTGGAAGGTGGTTGGATGGCTGGGGCATACTACTGATCAAAGGAATCATCCATGCGAGGGCTCAGAGCTGACTTGCTGGTAGGAGGCAGGGTCTGGTCAGAAGAGGCAGTCACTGGGGGTGCAACCTGGAAAGGTCCATCTCCCTCCTCATCCTTTCTCTCTGCTTCCTGGTTGCCACCAGTTGAGCACTTTTCCACTGCCAGACCCTTCCCTTTTGCCCTTCTGCCTTGGAGCCAGCCAACTGGACTAAAACCTTTAAAAACTACGAGCTGAAACAAACGCATCGTGTAAGTCATGGTAGTCAGATGTTCTGGTTTGCCAATGGAAAATTCACTGAGAAAAGAGCACAGCTTTGCTCTTTGTTCCTTTTTCTTAAGTAGACCAAGGACTTGATCATTCCACAAAAATGATCAAGTTCTGATGGTTTTTGGGAGCTCTGTCAGACAGGTGTCTTGAGCCAGCAACAGCCTTTCTCTGGGTTGGTGGAAGCAGACATGGATGTGCAGACGCAGAACCTGGCCTCAGCAGTCTCAGGTCCTAGTAACCATTTAAATAGCGATAAGATTAAAATGTACTTAAATGGGGTGAGGTGATCTGTGTACAGAGGAAAGCAGAGCTGTCATAAATCACATTTTTAGAATTGTTAAGGTTATAATTTATTCTGGTTAAGTTTATAACTTATTCTGTCATAAATGTGTGTTTGCATTTATATACATGCACATTTTGCTTAGTGTCTACTGTCTCTACTGTGCATCCAAGACTGTGCCTGCTACTGAGGTTGCCAGGGAGCAGTCCAAGGAAGGCCTCATGGGACGTATAGTGGATGATGGGTTAAGATGCTGGGCAGCTGCAGGGAGGGGCTTGTGTGAACTTAAGGCAGCTGAAGAACACTGTGGAGGAGGCAGTGTCATGTGCCTTCTAGCTGTGTGCACAGAAGAGGAGAGGATTTGGCAGAGCTTCAAGGCTGAGCAGGATCCAGGGTGGGGAAGAGGATACAGATGCAGGAGAGGTGGCATTTTACACCTCTTGCCAGTGGAGAGGAGCAGCAGGGGCCAGTGATACCTAAAGTGGGTCAGGCAGATTTGGAGAGCTGAGTCCATGGGCAGATGTGTGCTTTAGAAAGCATGGGAGCATGGCAGCAAGGCCAGGTGAGGCTCCTGTGACCAGGTGAGAATTGAATGATCAGGTCTGGGGACAGTGCTAACTTGGAGCCTGTCCTAGTAGGAGGATAGCTAGAAGTCAAGCTGAAGAGCAAGTTGAGGTTTAGAGGAGAGCCAGATTCAGGTCAAGGCAGAGCCCCTTGGGAGATGTGCAGGGCCAAGTGTGCAGACAGGTGGAGATTTAATCTTGAGAATGGGTTCCTACCAGGTAGAGACACAGCTTTGATAACAGTTCACAACCCATGGAGATTTTCCTTTTGTTTTTATTCATGCATGTAGTCCATTGTCATCCTTCACTGTGGCTGGTGTGGCCCCTTCCTCCCCATGGCTTCAAAGTGTGCCATTTGGTTTTGCTCTTGTCCCTGTGGCTTCTGCTCCTTGCCCTGTGTTGTGTTGGCCCATCTCCCAGCGTAACCTTCTCCTGGCCCTCCAGGTTCTCATCCACAAGTTGTTTACCAGAGAGATCTGGGTAGCCTGCCGCAGGCTGGGTGGATTAGACAGTGGAGTGCTTACCTAGTGTGTGCCAACCCTGGATTCTGTCCCCAGTACTTGGTGGAAAAATTTTTTTTTTCTTTTTTCTTTTTGAGACAGGGTCTTGGTATGCAGTTCAGACTGGCCTTGAGCTTATTTTGTACCCAAGCAGTTCTTGAACTCATAATGATCCTCTTGCCTCAACCTCTCAAGTGCTGGGATTCCAGGCATGTACCACCATGCCCGGCAAACATTTTTTTTTTTTTTAATATTTAGAAATCTTCTGTCCCATAGTTTGGGGGGCAGAAGCCCAGCATTAAGGTGTATACAGGGCTTACACTCCCTCAGAAGGCTCCAGGGGAGGGTCCTTTTTGGCTGCTTTTTGTTTCTGGCAGCTCAGGAATGCCCAACTCCCATTGCCCCCCTCTTCACTTGGCATCCCCCCAGTGGGTCTCAGATCTTCCTCTCTCCTCTCACTCAGTTGTGTATGCTGAGCGTGAGATACTCTCATCTCAGGACCGTTAAGCTCATGCCCTCTGTAAGCTGCTGTGGAGTCCTGGGAGTTGGGAGACCCACTTTCTCTTCTGCCTGTCCTGACAGGACCTGATGCTGATCAGTGTGCTTCCGACCTCCTTCTGACCTTGGCATTTGGGAGCGTCTGAAGCTTCTCAACCTGAACTCTCTTCCTTGTTTCCCCCAGGCCATAGGTGCTGCTGCTCACCTGTCTGCTCCTCTCTGGACCTGTGGCTCTGCTCCTTCAGGTGGTCAGGTGGGAAGTCTGTGTCCCCTGCTCGTGTCCTCATTAACTTGCTTGTCGCTATGCCTCAATGTGTGGAACAAAGTCCAACTTATAACTAGCCTTTGCTGGAGGCAGGAAGGAGTATGTTATTCGCCCCTACATGCTAGGTTTGGTCGTGTCCTCCGGCTTCCAGCTGGGAAGTGGATGCCACTGGAGAAAGCCCAGGTCTCAAGTGTTCAGGAGGTTGCTGCCACTACTGGTGGTGGCTGGAATGTTGTTCTCTTGAACCATCCTCAGAAAGACATATTGCTAATTTCTTCTGTCTGCACAGCTCAGACTTTTTTTTGCTTTAGAGTCTCCTGAGACATCACTATCACTATACCTCCTCTGGTGACCTTTGGTGGTCTCACCAGTGTAGAACACATGGTAAGATGGCCTTTCACCTCCATGGTGAGTCCCGGACCCCTGACATGCACCGTGACATTGCTGGTATGCCAGCTGGGGTTCAGCCCACCTTCTGTACTCTGCTCTGAAATGCCTCTCTGCAGCCATGTCACAGATGCTTGTCATGGCTCCTGGCCCAACATTCAGGCTCCTTAGTGTTATTTTGATATTATATGTTCTTAAGCAAATGGTCATTAAGTATTACTTAAGTATAAATATTAAACAAATGTTTGAGTGTCTGTGCAATGCATGAGGTTTTCCAGGAAATCCATTTTGGGCTCCTTTTGCATTTGGCTTTCTAGCCACACCTGCCCTTGGGGCATTGTCTCTCCATCTTATCGTGCCACCAGATCTTGCTTACATAGCTTTTCTCTGAGAGGCTGCCCTGGCCCTGCAGCCTCTTCATGCTGCCTGCCCTTTCTTGTCACCATCCCTTTGGCATCCATGTCTGGCATGTGAAAGCACGCTCTGGTTTCTGTGGTGATGGCAAGCGCAGTGAGATGAGTGATTGCTGAATAAGAAGGGAGTAGCTGTGATAGCAGGTTAAAGGGCAGCCTTGCTCTGCACGTGAGACCTGTGCCTCAGAAATGCTACCTGAGTGCTGGGGCCTAAGGAAAAAAGGGAGGCCGGACCCCCTAACTGTTCCTCCTCACCTCTTGTTTTCCAGACACTGCCTGCTTTGCACTCGAGATGATCTGATGTCTTAAGACAAACGCTCACTAACCATGATGGCCACACAGACACTGAGTATAGACAGCTATCAAGATGGGCAGCAAGTGAGCGCCTGATTTTATTCTGCATGCTAGTTGCTGCCTGTGGGCCTGGCACCAGATGGTGGACAGTGCTCTGTGTATTCATCGTTCAATATCTGTGAGGTTGCATATTCAATCTTCAATATATTATGCTTTGCTCTATGTTGGCATCCAGAAAGATAAGCTATAGAATTATCCAGATTAGTTCTTCAAGTAATACTAAACTTGCTAGTAATTTTAGCACCCCCCCCCATAGTTTTTTTTAAAGTAGTGCTAGCATTGTGGCTTTTGAAGAAAAGCTGGATGCTTATATAGCATATAGAAGTCCCTGAATTAGCATTTTTATTTTATTATTTTGCAGTACCAGGGATTGAACTCAAGACCTTGTGCATGCCAAGCAGGCTCTTATGCTGCTGAGCTATTTCCCTAGCTCTGGATTTTTTTTTTTTTGTTTGTTTATTTTAGGGAAGGATCTACAGGGTGTTCAGGGTCTCACTACTAGATCAGACTCATAGTGATTCTCCTGTTTGCAGCCTCCCAAGAGCTGGGATTACAGGTGTGCGCCACCATGCCCAGTCTCATTTGCCATCTCAGTGCACCCTGGGCATGGAGCCGTCACAGCAGGCCCAGAGATCAAACCCCTGGCCATGCACCTGTTTGCAGGCGCTTTAATCCACTGAGCTATTTGGCCAGCCCTTGGATTAGTATTTTAAAAGAAAAGAAAATTTGTGTTCTTGAGCTTTCGAGCCCCTCTTTCTTCCCTTTGTTTTTTTGGTGTTGTGAGGAACCCAGGGCTTGGCATATGCTTGGCAAATAATAAACTACTGAGTTATTTCCTTAAATAGTGTCAGTCTGTTTGTGGTACTGGTGGTTGAACCCCATGCCTTTGCACTGTGCTACTCCCCAGCCCTTTTTTTATATAAAATGTTTTATTTTGAGAAAATGTGCTCTAGATTGCCCAGTTGAGACTTGAACTTGCAGTCTTTCTGCCTGAGCCTCCCAGAATGCCCAACCTGATTTTGCTAATCATAAATTCTCATGTTGGTAGTCACAAAACTGAGAGCTTGGGAGTTCTGAGGTTTCATCTGCCCAGGAATACAGGTGTGAGGAACTGTCCCAGTAACCCATCTAGCAGAGTCAGTGTTGATCTTCCTGCCTTAGGTATGCTTGGATGGCTGCTCTGTGACATGGGTGGCTCCTTGACTGTCCACTCACGGTGGATGGGGCTCCTTCTTGCTGCAGTGCATTGTGTCTGTGTGTGTGGGGTGTTGCGTGCTCTGTGACCTGCAGCAGTTGAGGAAGGGGAGCTCAGCCGAGGCACTGAGAGTGCTGCCTGCCCTGTGTGTTCTGCACTAGAGCAGCCCTGCCTTCTATGCTTCTGCTGAAGGTGGGAGTCACAGGCCCTTTGCTCCCTGCTGCTCTGTAGAGGGTTGAGTAAGATCAGGGCAGAAGCCTGGCCAGTCTGTCAGCAGGCGAGCCCATCCCTCAGTCCTGTCCTGTCTGCTCATGGGCAGCTAGAAGTTAATTACAGCAAATTTGATTTGCTGTTTTAGGAAACTGAGTTGTTCAAGGATATAAATATATTTTATATAAGTGACAAATACATAGCTTATTTAAATCATATATCTTTAAGACTTTTAAGTAAACACAGCTGTTCTTCAACTTTCTGAATGCAGTGGGCTTCCCTAATATGTGTGTGTCTGTGTCCCTGTATATGTGTGTAGGCACATATCCACACTGGAATATCATACCCATGCTTTGTGCATGCCAGATACATACTCTACTACTGAGCTGAATCTTTTTTTTTTTTTTTTTTTTTTTTTTTTTTTTTTTTTTTTTTTTTTTTTTTTTTTGGTGGAACTGGGGATTGAACTCAGGCCCTTGTGCTTGCCAGGGAAGCACTTATTCCATTGAGCCATCTCCCCGGCCCCTGAGCTGAATCTTGAGATCATGTAAAATTTTTTTATAGCTAACAGCTTAAGAGTGGTAGCAGAAGCATTATAATCCCAGCATTCTGGAAAGCTGAGGTAGAAGTCCAATCTGAGCAATTTAGAGTCTTAATGATACCCTGTCTTCAAAAAATAAATTAAAGGTTAGGGATATAGCTAAGTGCAGAGACCTTAGGTTCATTTCCCAGTACTGGGGCAGAAGGCTGTGTAGGATAGATTTGCGAGATTTCAGCCTTGTCAAAAATATGTAGCCTAGAGGGCCAGCAAGATAGCTCAGCAGACTAAGTGCCTGCTTAGGCAAGCACAGGGACTAGAGTTTAATCCCTGGAACCACAGGCCATGCTAGCCCTGCCCATGGACGCACTGAGCTGGCCGTGAGTCTGGGCGTGGTGGTGCATGCCTATAATCTCAGTACTGAAGAGGCTGAAAACAGGATCATTAGGAGTCCAAGCTGTGTAGTGAGACCCTGTACCAAATACATAAATTAAAAATATATATATTTATCATATTGAATTTTGAGTTTTTAGAAGACACAAGAGTTTGGAGTACAGTGGTATTTCTTTTCACAAACACTTTCGTTTGTAAATAGTTTGGTTCACAAACATTTGGTGGATGGCACGGTACACACCTGTAATCCAGCACTCAGGAGGCTGAGGCAGAAGGTTCATTGCAAGTTTGAAACCAGTCTGGGCTACCAAGTGAGCTCAAGGCCAGCCTGAACTACATAGTAAGACACTGTCTCAAAAAAAGAGAAAAAAAGCATTTGACAAATTTTGTTTTCGTTTGCTAACTATATTGGATAACAGAAACAACCATGGCCATCTGTCCTACACAAAAACAATCATGCCATCTCTTCCAGAATTGTTGAACAAATTAAGTTTATGAACTGAGGTACCACTGTATGTTATTTTCCCTCTCATTGTATTAACATGAGGCTACATAACAAGAAGACATAGAAGATTTAACATGTAGAGTTTTCCTTGATGGTATATAATTGTAATTTTTAAATCATAAGCATTTCTCAAGTATTTATTATCTTCATTCTTAAGCAGTTTGTAAATTTGACTTTTATGTTACCCATGTTTAAAGCATATTAAATTCAAAGGAGTTTTATTGGTACTATAGTATTCTCTGTTGCCAGCCATAGTGAGTATTTGACAGTTCACATTAATGTGTCTGATTGTTTTCTTGTTTGGAATAGAATGTAATTTGTTTTGTGTTCAATAACAGAAATTCTCCTCCTTTTATAGATGCAAGTGGTAACAGAGTTAAAAACGGAGCAAGATCCAATCTGCTCTGAACCGGATACGGAAGGAGTGAGCCCTCCTCCCGTGGAGTCTCAGACCCCGATGGATGCGGACAAGCAGGCCATTTATAGGTAGCACCAGGGTGTGGGCGCATGGGTTTTCAGAGGACTAGTGGAAGCAAGCATGGCTGATGCCATCCAGAGCTGGTGGCAAGGCAGGGTTGCACAGTGCTGCTGCGGAGTGGTTCAACACCTCCTCGGGGGAAAACTTCACTGGGTGAAGTTGATATTACTTCTAACAACTAAAAGAATGTTTTGTAGTATCAGTGTATATTTTTAGGTAATCTTGCCAAAAGAAATCCTTAAGCGCATATGGTCTTGTGTGTTTGTTGGTGTTGCTGGGAATCAGACCCAGGGCCTTGATCATGCTAAGCAAGGGCTCTAACACTGAGCTACACCCCAGTCCAGACTCAGGGTGGATTTGTGGGAGGATTCCACCAAACACATGAAAGAGAAAAGAACATTGAGTCTGCACAGTCTCTTCCAGACTACCAAAGAGGGAGAAATGCTACTCAACTCATCAGAAACTGACTTACTCTGACACTGGCAGAGAAACATAGTATAAAACAAAATACAGACCAGCAT